>NC_067220.1:23055895-23374228 GCF_019924925.1 Ctenopharyngodon idella
GGGGAGCGGTCGTGAATGCGGCCTTGAGGGCCTCAAAAGCTTGGGTGGCGGCTGGGGTCCAGGACAGAGACTTGGGCTTACCACGGAGGAGGTTGGTGAGTGGACTGGTGATGGAACTATAGTTTTGGATGAATCGTCGATAGAAGTTTGCAAATCCTAGGAATCTCTGTAACTCTTTGATGGATGAGGGAAGGGGCCATTCTTTGACTGCAGTAACCTTCCTCTCGTCCATGCGGACGCCACTGCGGTCGATGTTATATCCCAGAAACTGCACTGAGGGCTGATGAAAAGTGCATTTTTCGGCCTTTAGGAAAAGGTGGTAGTCCCTCAGGCGTTGGAGGACCTTCGCAACGTGTTGGCGATGTTCGGCCAGGCTCCGGGAGTAGATTAAAATGTCGTCTATGTAGACCAGGACAGACCGGTGCAGGAACTCCCGGAGCACCTTATGCATGAAGTCTTGGAATACGGAGGGGGCGTTGACCAGTCCATACGGCATGACGAGATACTCATAATGGCCAGTAGGTGTCACGAAAGCTGTTTTCCACTCGTCCCCCTTACGTATTCTGATGAGGTTGTACGCGCTGCGGAGGTCCAACTTGGTGAACACAGTGGCGCCGCGTAGATGTTCCAGGGCTGCTGGGACGAGAGGAAGGGGGTAACGGAACTTGATGGTGATTTGGTTAAGTGCTCTGTAATCGATGCAGGGCCGCAAGCCTCCGTCCTTCTTCGCCACGAAGAAAAAGCTTGAAGCAGCAGGGGAAGTGGACGGTCGGATGTAGCCTTGCTTAAGAGCCTCGTCGATATACTCCTCCATGGCTTTCTCCTCCGGAACGGATAGGGAATATATCTTCCCTCTGGGCACTGGCTCACCTGGGATGAGGTCGATGGCGCAGTCCCATGACCGGTGGGGAGGCAGCTTGGAGGCTTGTTTTGGACAGAAGACATCACTGAAGTGGGAATAACAGGCAGGAATATCAGTTGAACGTTTCTCGAGTGGACTTTCCACTGTAGTAGCACAGACTTGGATTTCTTGGGAGCTTGGAGAACTGAACACGGGGAACTCGGGAAAACAGCCGTGGAAACATTGGTTACCCCACTTCAGGATTTCTCCTGTCCTCCCGGAGATGGTGGGGTTGTGCTGCTCTAGCCATGGGCACCCTAGAATCACGTCAGATGTTGACTCCTCCAGAACCAGCAGCTGGATCTCCTCCATGTGGAGAACTCCAACTTGGAGACGTAGGGGTCCCACGCTGTAGCGTACCTTCCGCAAAGGTTTTCCAGTTACCGCGTGGATCTGGTAGATTTTCGGCGTGGGGGTGGTTTTGAGGTGAAGCTGGCGACAGAGGGCTCCGGAGATGAAGTTTCCAGCTGACCCAGAATCGAGGAGCGCACTGACTGGAAGACAGAAATCAGCGGCAGTAAGCTTTACAACAATTGAGAGTGGTTTCATCTTATTCATTGTGGGCAGAATGGCACTCACCAATGGCCGAACAGGACGAAGGGGGCATTCAGAGATGTAATGCCCAGCACCGCCACAATACAGACAGAGATTCTGGGCCAGCCTCCTCTGTCGCTCAGCCGACGAAAGACGTGAGTGTTCAATTTGCATGGAGTCATTTGCTGGTTCTGGGGAGCTGACGGATTCTGGCTGACGGAGAATGGAGGGAAATAGCGGCTGGCCCTGGTGCTCTTCTAGGCACAGCTGCATACGAGTGGTGAATCTGATGGACAACTGGATGAATTTCTCGAGCCCGATGGAATCCTCGTATGCAGCGAGATGCAACCGCACGCGTGGATCGAGGCCTTGACGATAGGTGGTGATCAGAGCCTGTTCATTCCAGCCACTTGCAGCAGCTAGGGTTCGAAACTGGAGGGCATAATCAGACACAGTTAGTGAACCTTGTTTTAGTTTGCATAATCTCTCACCAATCGACGAATCCCAAGCGGGTTTTCCAAAAACTTCCTTGAAGTGTGTAGTGAAACTCGACAAGGACGATACAACCGGGTTATTCAAATTCCAGAGAGGTTCAGCCCATCGGAGCGCTTTTCCGTGAAGTTGAGAGATTATGAAAGCCACCTTAGAACAATCATCCGGGTACAAGTGCAGTTGCATCTCCAGGACCAGCGAACACTGCAAGAGAAAACCGTTGCAGTCCTCCGCCAGACCAGAGAAGGGCGCCGGTTTGGCCATGGGACTGGTGACCGCAGGTGGTGAAGGAGATGCAGCGGTGAATGCGGAAGTGCTCGCTGGTGTTGTTGCCATGGAAGTGCCGGTGAAAGTGCGACGAAGTGCATCAACCAGGTTTTGAATCGGATCTCAGTCGGTGTGGGTCCGGTCTTCTGTTACGAACAGAAGGGAGCGGAGACACTGGTAAGTGTAATCAGGTTTATTTGAGGAAACAACAGAGCGTGCAAGCAGAGTGCAGGTGAGTTGGAGCAGATGATAATGTTGTCGAGACGTGATACTGGATCTGATGCTTGTCTTTGTTTTCTCAGGGAGCGGGGATGCAGAGTGGCGTGGAGCAGACGAACACACTGGAACTCACAGGAGACGTGGAGACACAAGGGATCACAGGAGACGCTGGAGACAGGTAAGTAGTCGTTTCGGGGAGTCCTGGAGGTAGGCATAACAACTGGTATGCATAAACGAGACCGGACAGTGACTGAGTGATCTGGAGTGTCTTTTATGTGGCTGTGGTGATGAGTGCAGAATGAGCGTCAGGTGTGGCTTGTTAATACTCAGGAGAGGGAGTGCGTTGTGATTGGGTGAGTGTAGAGCCTGGCGTGTCTGTGACACATAGACAGCAATTTAATTACCACTGTCAAGGACCAGAAAGGTACTAAAGAGTACTAAAGCAGGGGTGCACATAAGTTTGCGTGACAATTTGCGTGATAAAAATTAACGATGCGCACCAGAAAACGTGAAGGGAAGCACTTTTGAGTACCAACATTTTTGGGGACCGGTACACAGGGACACGTTTACTTACTGGAGTAGGATATTTCTCCATCTCTGGTAAGATAGCAATCATGATGATAAGTGTGTTCTTTAATTATTAGCGGTGCAACGGATCGCAGTTAATCCGTGATCCGTATGGATAAGGCCCAACAGTTCGACACGTATGTGATTCGTGGATTAACTGCAAAGTCTAACCATCATAGAGTGAAAGTTTATTATTTGGACGTCTTTTGTCTCGCCAATTAACACATTCAAACGATTTTAAAAGCGGAAGAAGAGGTGAAAATCGGGACTCGTGAGCTGTTATCTGTGCCACACCCAAAGCGCGCGCACGCAGACAGAGAGAGAGGGGCACATTTCAGACAGAGCTGGAACACCGAATTCGCGTTTACTTTTGCTTGAAGGGACACATACACACAAAATTATGTCAAAATACCTGTCTCGGCACGTATTCTCTTGGTTATGTCATTAGCGAACAGTTGTGTCAGTATATTCCGGATGTGTGTCAGTATATTCAGTCCGTGCATGCATTCCGTCTTAAAATGACAGCAGCCTAATATTCTTGCTGTTGTCTGTGTCATAAATGTTAATAAAATAAAAAAATAAAAAACATCATTATCATCATCTACCATGTTCGAGAGAAAAGAAGATAGTGAGGAGAGCAAACATCTCCAAGTGCTCCCTTGATAACCAGACCAAAAAAGTTATGTGCACCCCTGTACTAAAGGTACTAAAGAGTACTAAGTACTAAAAAGGTGTGTTCTGCATCAGAATGCTGACTCATTATTGGCTGGCTCCTGCGTCAGCATCACATGCATGCGTCGTGCTGCTCACGTGTACAGCGTCGGCCAATACTGAGCCGGCGTTTGGCGGAAGCAAGAAACAAGGAAGCGCTGCAGTGTGATTACTACGTCAACAGCACAGGAGACTGACAGGGAAAAGAGATTGTTGAATAAAGTTGTTATTTTTGTTTAGTTTTTGCACACAAAAAGTATTCTCATCGCTTCATAAACTTAAGGTTGAACCACTGTAGACACGTGGACTATTTTAACAATGTCTTTAGTACCTTTCTGGACCTTGACAGTGGTAATTAAATAGACGATGGAGGAGTCAGAGAGCTCTCGGATTTCATCAAAAATATCTTAATTTGTGTTCTGAAGATGAACGAATATCTTACGGGTGTGGAACGACATGAGGGTGTGTAATTAATGGCAGAATTTTCATTTTTGTGTGAACTAACCCTTTAATTAAAAACTAAGAACATATTATTCATGCAATAAACAATAATTAAAAATAGGGATGAGGACTGTCTTTGAAATAAATGTAATAAAATGTACTTTTAAATAAATGTAATAAAATTTTAATTTTTCTTAATCCCACTGAGGCAAAGTTTGTACTGAATCTTTGAAATTTGGATTATTTATATGGGACAGGCCACATCAATCTTTCTAACCTCAGAAGAACATGATTCCAGTCTGAACTGGCCTTTGAGCTCTTCTTTAGCCCCAACTAGCAACACAAAGGGCTTTTTTTTTAGTTCCTCTTGGACTTTCCTTGCTCCATCACACCTCTCGTATTCAAATGAGAGTCTGGTCTCACGAAGCTCCCTCTGCTGATCAGCACTTTGATCATTCCTAACATTTAAAATTAAAATAAAGCTCTAACAACCAGTGCATTAGAATTTAACAGGTGTTCAGGAAGAAGCTGATACAGAATTTCAGATTACACTAGAATACACATCCCAGTCAGTGCAATTATAGTGGGGAACAGAAAGCCCTCTTGACTGTGTTACACCTTGGGATAACTGATCAGATCACTTTGATGTCTGTAGGTAAAACAGTTAAGAAACAAAACAGCAAGGCAGCCACTACATGTGTTCAGTAAACACAATTTTATAATTCAAAGCAATACACTGGAACTCTGCATAAAGCATGCATGGATTATTGTGCATACCCAAAATTATGTGGTGTGCATCACCTTAAGGAGGCACATGTATACAACCAGACACAACACATATCTGGCTACATCTACAACACCATTGATTGAGAACTATCTACTGTAGGAATAGTTCTGCTTACTAACTAAACCATAGCAAAATTTTCAGTAAAAATCCACACGACTGCTACAAAAACACTAATCTACTAACTTCAAAAAATACTAACTTCATCCACATTTAGCCATTTTCCAGTCCACAAAGGAGTTAAAGCATGGACTGTCTAATAACAGATCTGTGGGAGTCATTCTATCAAATGTTAATGAATCTTAGTAGCTCTGTGGAAAAATAAATAGAAAAGTATTGAAATTCCTCAAGTATGCAAGGAGCGCAAAAACCTGGAGCTGAGCAATGGAAACAATGAAATGGACTATGGCTTCAACCCTCAACTAAAAAAAGAGAGAGGATGACAGATGTTTATTTTTATATTTTATAAATATTTGAATAATACTGGTCAATAGCAATGAGCAAATAATTATTTCCATGCTATGATGTCCGATAACTGGTAAATGAATGCTATTAAATTAGTACTATTTTGTCTAAATAAATTAAAAATAAAACACTTTAAAGGGGTCCTATTATGCCCTTTTATGAAGTCTTGATTTTGTTTTTAGGGTGTACTAGAATATGCTTTCATGTAGACCTGCACGATTCTGGATAAAATGAGAATCACAATTTTTTGTTTCAAATAGAGATCACGATTCTCCCACGATTCTGAATATACAACCAAACAAAATAACATGTAATTTACTAGAGGTTCTGACAAAATATAAATTGCTGACTCTAATTGCTGGAAAATGTTTATATGAATTATTTAAAAAATGGTTTTGAATGAATTCATGAATTCAATGACTCATTAGTAAATACTTGTTTCATTGCTGGATAAATCAGTGTTTTTGAACGAATCTTTTGAATCAACGATTCAATGACAAATACATTTTTTAACAGTCAGTTGTCGCCACCTAGTGGAATTAGATGCAATTGATACAACCGTTATTTGACGTGCCAAGTTCGTTTCAAAAGGTAGTTTGCTCTATTTTGATTGCTATCGTAGACAGCTGTGTTTAAATACTAATTTAAAACTTATATCTCAGTACTTCTGTGATAATGTGAATATTTGTAACACAGAAATAACTAATGTGTGATTCAAAACGGCTCTCTTTGGCTCTGGCAGCAAGAAACACACCGGTATGAAAGTTGAACTTTCCGGTATGATTTTGTCAAAGGTTTAATAGACGCGGGAGAGTCGTTGTCATTAATAAAGTAGCTTGAATCGAGATCGCGATTTTTTTACGATTAATCGTGCAGCTTTACTTTCATGCTTGATTGTTCAAAAAACACATTATTTTTAACATATTTTACATTATTACAGCACCTCTCTCCCCAGTCTGTCTGTAACGTGCTGAATAGTTCCGGTTTCGATAAAGCCCCTCCTTCCGAAATACGAAATGTGCTGTGATTGGTTAGCTGGCCCAGTGTGTTGTGATTGGCAATGCTTAGCGCGTGTTCGGGAAATGTCACGGCCCCTACCATAAACGCAAGCTCTACTCAGATGTAAATATTAAAGGGTAGATAACATACACAGTTTCTACCAATCTCATGTTAATCTTGAGTACCTGTAGAGTAGTATTGCATCCTTCATATCTCCGAAAAGTCTTTAGTTTTATCATATTTACAAAAGATAGATACGCTGTACCAAGTCTTTCCGAAAAAAGCCGAGCTTCTGGAGGTTTGCCTGCCATCAGTGCCATGGGCAGAGCTAAAGAGTCACGACCGTAGAGATCGTCTGCAAGCTGCGACATCAATATAAATAAAAGGGGAACAGAAACGTTCGTGCTGTTTACATTTTATGCACTTGTGGGCCTATTGCCAACAAAACACAGACATTTGATGCAGTTTTAATCACCGCCCGCGATCTGCAAATCCAGCGCCGACCTGGGACTTGTTTACAAAGCATTCATCACCGAAATCCCAAGAATAAACAAACATACACACACAACTCCATTGCTGCCCTGGAAAAACAAACTTCATCCACTGTTCCCTTAACGCTGGGTTCTTTGGGAAGCTGAAAAAGGCAATCTTTCCCTCACAACCAAAAACACAGTCCTTTGGTGACAGGAGCTGCGTCTCATTTCGGAGGCTGCGTACTCCGGAGGTCACATTTGAAGGCTGCAAACGTCATCAAGGATGTCATATTTAAGAAAATAATATTTATTAATAAAATTGACTGATATTCATTATGAGGTGTAAAATACTGTAATTTCTTTCTTACTTTGCAATCTAACGGTTATTTTTCTTAAATGAGACTGCCTCGATGATGTATGCAGCCTTCAAATGCGGCCTCCTGCAGCCCCTGAATTGGGACACAGCCATTGTTGAAAAATCTCTCGGCTTCCGTAACCCAAACGAAGCGCGCTGATGGGTGTGCTGTTGCTCTTGCTCTGGGTGATGTGTGTGCGCACGCTTATCAGGGAAAAGTGCCCATACAAGGAATTCCGCTCTTTATTACGTGGTAAAAGGCCATGCTCGAAAAAAATTCTGCGAGACATGTCCACAACCGGAAGTAGTATATTTAGCACAGAAATATTCCGTCATCCGTCCAACTCGTGTTTTGAAACTTTGGCCATGTTTAGCATGAGAATCCAACTCTTAAACAGTGTAAATAAGTCAGAATGCATGAAATAGCATTACACCCCCCCTTCAAGGATGGCGTCAATTTCAAACCAACTCAAGCCTGATTAAGACTTAATGTTAACAAACAAGAGGATTGTGCAGAACGATTTCATGCACGGACTTTGCAAGCACAGATTTCACAGGATGTTTCAGAGTGGTATGTTTTTGTTGTTGTTTTTTTTTTTTTTGTAATTTTGTTTTTATTCAGATACAATGTTATACACCATTTAATCATGATATTTGTCGCAAAACTATGGTAATACAAACAGCAATCGATCACAACAAAGCCATGGTTAATTTTCCTAAGGGGTGGTGAACAGCCTTAAAAAAGCGAGAGCTTAGAAAAGCTACAGTAAACACTATATCAACAGTGTGGCTAATGTCGGCTAGCAGGCAAGCAAACTGTTAACAGAAAAGCCAACTACAAATAACAACAGATTGTCCTGACAAAGTGGGAACTGCTCCATTTCAGGAGAAGCGTTGCCTGCATTGTACTGGAAGCTGTTCTCTGTAAAATGCGCAGCACACAGATAAACGTTGAGGTTATAATGTCCAATAATGTCCAAATAAATTTAACCACTCTAAGTTCATCAGCCTTAGGAAGGTCAAACAAATGAGTTTTGGAAACGGGGTGGAAAAAACACTGTCTTCTCTAATGCAACTCAGTCAGGCCTCGCCCCCCTTTTTTTTTGCGTATTCCGTGGGCAGGGATTATAAATGAGTATCATTGTGACTTCACAAAACAAAAGAAAAAACGCATTGTAGTCCAAACGAGCCCTTCGTTGTAGCTCTTGGAAAGTGGATTCAGTTAATTCTACCTTTGGAGTGGACTTTGAGCTTTGTAACTTAGCAAATCTTTTCTTTCTTTCTTTCTTTCTTTCTTTCTATCTATCGTGGTATGCGAAAGTTTGGGAACCCCTTGCGGAATCTGTGAAAATGTGAACAATTTTAACAAAATAAGAGAGATCATACAAAACGCATGTTATTTTTTATTTAGTACTGTCCTGAGTAAGATATTTTAAATAAAAGATATTTACATATAGTCCACAAGACAAAAAAAATAGCTGAATTTATGAAAAAAAGCCCTGTTCAAAAGTTTGGGAACCCTGGATTCTTAATACTTTGTGTGTTTACCTGGATGATCTATGACTGTTTTTTTGTTGTGTGATGGTTGTTTATGAGTCCATTGTTTGTTCTGAGCAGTTAAACTGAGCTCTGTTCTTCAGAAAAATCCTCCAGGTCCTGCAGATTATTCAGTTTAAGGATTTTTTGCATATTTGAACCCTTTCCAGCAGTGACTGAATGATTTTGAGATCCATCTTTTCACACTGGGGACAACTGAGGGACTCAAACACAACTATTACAAAAGGTTCAAACATTCACTGATGCTCCAGAAGGAAACACAATGCATTAAGAGCCGGGGGGTGAAAACTTTTTGAATTTGAAGTTCAAGGTATATTGTACTTAATTTGTCTTCAGGGAAACATGTAAGTATCTTCTGTTGCTTCCGAAGGGCAGTACTGAATGAAAAAAATGATATTTCAACAAAAAAAGAAAAATTTGGACATCTGCATCCTGTTCAAAAGTTTTCACCCCCCGGCTATTAATGCACCGCGTTTCCTTCTGGAGCATCAGTGAATGTTTGAACCTTTTTTATTAGTTGTGTTTGAGTCCCTCAGTTGTCCCCAGTGTGGAAAGATGGATCTCAAAATCATCCAGTCACTGTTGTAAAGGGTTCAAATATGCAAAAAATCCTTAAAAACTGAATAATCTGCAGGACCTGGAGGATTTTTCTGAAGAACAGAGCTCAGTTTAACTGCTCAGGACAAACAAGGGACTCATGAACAACCATCCCAAAACAAAAAAACATTCGTAGATCATCCAGGTAACCACACACAGTATTAAGAATCAAGGGTTCCCAAACTTTTGAACGGGGCCATTTTAATAAATTCAGCTATTTTTTTGTCTTGTGGACTATAAGTAAATATCTTTTATGTAAAATATCTTACTCAGGATAGTACTAAATAAAAAATAACATGCATTTTGTATGATCTCTCTTATTTTGTTAAAATTATTCACATTTTCACAGATTCTGCAAGGGGTTCCCAAACTTTTGCATACCACTGTGTATATATATATATATATATATATATATATATATATATATATATATATATATATATATATATATATATATTTATACACACACACACACTACGGTTTGGGATCGGTAATTTAATATTTTTTAAGTCTCTTATGCTCACCAAGGCTGCATTTATTTGATCCCAGATACAGTAAAAACAGTTATATTGTGAAATATTATTATAATTTAAATTCACTGTTTTCTATTTGAATATATTTTAAAATGTAATTTATTCCTGTGTTGGCAAAACTGAATTTTCAGCATCATTACTCCAGTCTTTCCAGTCTTTAAATCCTTCAGAAATCATTCTAATATGCTGATTTGCTGCTCAAGAAACAATTATTATTATTATCAATGTGGAAAACAGTTTTTTTCAGGATTCTTTGATGAATAGAAAGTTCAAAAGAAAAGCATTTATCTGAAATAGAAAGCTTTTGTAACATTCTAAATGTCTTTACTGTCACTTTTGATCAATTTAATGCATCCTTGCTGAATAAAAGTATTAATTTCTTTCCAAAAAAAAAAAAAAAAAGTTTTCCTGACCCCAAACTTTTGAATATTAATGTTACAATAGCTTTCTATTTCAGATAAATGCTGTTCTTTCAAAGTGATCGCGCAGACGCCTCATGCACACACACTCAACATGTCAGCTCTAGCATTGCTAACTTGACATCGCAGCCTGTTCAGTATCAAAATAAAATACAGTCAACCAAAACTACTGTATAAAAAGTTACACTGCTCAATTTAAATAGTCCGTAGTACAATCTGTGCCGTTCAGCGTGAGCACCGCCCCACTGTGGTGTTGATGACAAGCACATTTCTGCACATGTTAAGGATGATGTTTTACATGGATAATGAAACACAAGTGAAGTACAAAGACTAGTTTACATAATAAATAATAATTTAGCATCCAAATACATTGCAAATATGGAAACATTTGGATTTGTGCTGAATAAGAGAGGTAGGCTATGTAAGTCCAAAGCCGGTTTCCATTTCAGTTTTATTTTAAATGCATCTGTTTTGGTTTGATGTATATATAGCTATTTTTATATTTCATCATTGTTCTGTTCTGAATACCGTTAATTTTAAGGATTTGTTGTGGAGTGAGGGGAACTAAAATAGCTTATAGCTAGGTTTATAGTGTTTATGTTTGTAAACATTTCGCTTTATTTAGACCTACCCGTATGTTATATTAATGTAAAAATAAAATGCGACTTATCTGGGGTTTTTTTCCTCTCAAAAGCTCAATTTTATATGTGTAGCATATTTTTAACCATGCAGCAAACGTTTTCAAAATTTCTTGACAAATTATTTTAAAATGACTTAAATGACCTTTAAACCATTTAACCAATTAATCGATCAAAATTCTTATTGTCGGTTAATTATAAGCATCCATATGTAGGGTAATACAATTTTGCAATATTACTGTTTTACTGTATTTTTGATCAAATGAATGCAGCCTTGGAGACATAAGAGACTTCTTTAAAAACCATACAAAAATGTTACTAACCCCACATATGCATATATATGTGAAACATTAGCAGGATTAATGTCAAATGCTTTGGAGTTGTCAGACAGCATGAAGACTTGCAAAAATGAACAAAAACTCCTGGACATCTCTTCCCATTCATCTCTTACTGAAAGGCATTTCATTTATTATGGATGCGGTTTTACTAAGAGGAGAAAAAGGAAATGAACGGTGTGTGGTTTTGCTGAAGTGCTCATTCAGCTTGCTTTGCATACAAAGGGCATTGAGCATGATGTAAATCTGTCATGGTGCTCCCCACACGGACTCACCTCACAGTGCCCCGCGGCTGCTGTGAAACTCTGCAGCTGTGCCTGGAGTTCTTGGATCTGCTGATCTCTCTGGCTGAGCTGCATGCTGAGGGCTGCTTCCCGCTGGCGGAGCTGTTCCTGGCTGTGCCAAAGGGCCTGGTATGACACGCTCAGCTCGCTGTAGAGCTGTCACAGCAGAAACAGACAGTGAAGGACAAGCTCGGTTAATGCAGTTAAGTCCTTGCTAGAACACAAGTTCACTCCCCCAGGGGCACCACGTTCACTCGTGAGGACAGGCGCTAAGTTCACACAACAGATGCGCTCCTGTACCTTCTGGTAGGAGACAGTGTCTGCCGTGTGGGCCTCCTCTTGGCTGCGCAGGACTCTTTGCGTGTCCAGGTTAAGCCCCTCCAGCTGCTGAATAAGCTGGGCCTGTTCTCCTGCATGTTCCACACTCTGCCTGTACAGACACTGCAAGTCCTGTAGCTCGCGCCTGGATGCACACAAATCACGATCAGCTCATATGGTCAGGGTTAATCAAAGCTCAGCCAGATCTGTGCAACTGCTGCTTACTTGATTTGACAGAGTTGCTGTTCTTTGTCAGCTCCTTCCCGTTCTACAGAGGAAAGCTGAAGGGACAAAGCAGTTGAGCGACTCTGAGCCTCTAGCACGTCCTGTCTGCTTCTGAATACTTCCTCTTCCAAACTCTGAAAGAGACATTGAATGTTTATTGTCAGCTGAGTCAATGACACAACGTTCATTTTCTGGTCTAGATCTATCAGTTTATTCAAAAATCCGTCAGAAACACAATTCATGCAGTCATTTACATATAATAAACATGCTTCTCCTGTTTTTAATTTCTGAATTCACTTTGGGAAAAAGAAAAAGTGAAATCCTTCAAAAGAAAATCTAAAGCTGTTTGGCACTATCTTTTATTATTGTTTCTTTAAATAAAAAAAAAGAAAGCAGTGTCAATGCTTATTAATATTTGAAAAAAAAAATGATGTGTTGTGAACGACAGTCTACATTTATGCAAGCGCCATAGAAATATGAATGGAAAAAACATAGAACAAGAAAATTATAAGAAAGGACCCCTGTAGAGTAGACACTGTATGCGTCACTGTAAAGATTCTTCTTATTATGTTATTATTATTATACAATTTGGTTTTTAATGACCAGGCAGTGTTTGTGCAGGTTATAAAATGCCTTGTGGTGTGACTCGCCAAAAAACATAATCATACTTATGAATTAATTCAAGAAATTTTAAAATAAATACTTTCTACCTGAAATATATACTTAACCTTTTTTTTTTTTTTTTTTTTGGAAAATAATGATTAAGATGTATACAATCACATGTAAAAGGAGAAACTTTAATCTCTTTTCATTGGATGGTTACAACACATGATATTTTATAAAAACATTTTGTTTAATTTTTCAGTTTAATTAAATTTTTAATGATCAAAACGCATGTCTGATCAATTGAATTCATAGAACTTTACCAACTATATTTATTTATTTTACAATAACAGGGCCGTATGAAATGTTTTATTTTTCAGAAATTCTATGTTGTTTTATTTTTTGGATTTATTATTTAATACAAATTTATTATCAAAAACCAAGGTAATTAAAATTTTTCCAAACAAAATACTGTTAAAATTAAAACATAGAAGTAAAATTGTGTGAGTATTTGTTTTAATAATTTTAAACAGTTTTAAACATTGACTTCCATAGTATGGAACAAATACTATGGGTATTTTATTTTTTATATGGGAAAATATACATATTAAATTATTAAAATATCGCCCACCGCTACTTCAAAATATCTTCTTTTGTATTCAGTAGAAGAAGGAAAATACATACAGGTTTGGAACAACTTGAAGGTGAGTAAATGATGACAGAATTTTCAATTTTGGGTGATCTATTCCTTTAACCTTGCTTTCTGGAATACCCCCCAGGAAGCAGAGGTGAGAAGAAGGTACACACATGACAATTTTTGCTTTTAGTACACTTCACCAAACCCACACTACAAAAGAATCAAAGAATCATGTAAAACCCAGTAAACCTTGAGATTATATAAATATATAGTTGCACAGTGGTTGTAGTGAATGACCTGATGTTTCGGGACGTGTAGGAGCAAGTGAAAACATACATTTTTCAAATAGTTAAAAGAGAGTTAGTTACTTTGCTTCACGACCATGTGGTCTGAATTATGTCACATGATACTGACCGTATGACTTGATCCAAAATGGACCCTTTATATTGGTTACTCCGAATGACATCAATGAAATTCATTTTTCCGGACATTCTTTATCCTAACAAAGCAACGACTTCTACACATAATTTTAAAACCATTTTGCACTATGTTGATATATGATGTTATAAAATCATGCCAGAATAAAAAATATATAAATTTATTACATTTTAAGATATTTTAATCACAAATGAAGTGGCTGCATTGGCCTTTGGACGGTTAAACTGAATGACCTTTTGACACTTCAAAATCTTTAAAATACCTTTATATGTAGCAAAATATAATTAAAACCTTTTGGATTCAATAAAAGAGATCTAGTTACACTACCTTACATACTTTGGATGCCATTTCTTTGCTTTTTATTATAATTAAGGCCTTTGGACAAAAAAATGACCCGTCACGTCATTGACCCATATACATACAAATATATACATATACATATAGTTGCAAGAAAAAGTATGTGAACCACTTGCAGAATCTCTGAAAATGTTAATAATTTTAACAAAATAAAGGAGATAATACAAAATGCATGTTATTTTTTATTTAGTACTCTCCTGAGTAAGATATTTTACATAAAAGATGTTTACATATAATCTACAAGACAAAAAAAATAGCTGAATTTATTAAAATAACCCCATTCATAAGTATGCGAACCATTGATTCTTAATACTGTGTGTGGTTACCTGGATGATCTACGACTGTTTTTTTTGTTTTGTGATGGTTGTTCAAGAGTCCCTTGTTTGTCCTGAGCAGTTAAACTGAGCTCTGTTCTTCAGAAAAAATCTCCAGGTCCTGCAGATTCTTCAGTTTTCCAGCATCTTTTGCATATTTGAACCCTTTCCAGCAGTGACTTAATGATTTTGAGATCCGTCTTTTCACACTGGGGACAACTAAGGGACTCAAACACAACTTTTAAAAAAGGTTCAAACATTCACTGATGCTCAAGAAAAAAAAAACTTGATGCATTAATAGACGGGGGGTGAAAACATTTGGAATTTGAAGATCAAGGTAAATTGTATTTAATTTGTCTTCCGGGAAACATGCAAGTATCTTTTGTTGCTTCCGAAGGGCAGTACTAAATGGAAAAAAATGATATTCAAGCGAAATAAAAAACCCTTCATCCTGTTCAAAAGTTTTCACCCCCTGACTCTTAATGCATCGTGTTTCCTTCTGAAGCATCAGTGAATGTTTGAACTTTTTTTAATAGTTGTGTTTGAGTCCCTCAGTTGTCCTCCATGTGAAAAGATGGATCTCAAAATCATTCAGTCACTGCTGGAAAGGGTTCAAATATGCAAAAGATGGTGGAAAACTGAAGAATTTTTGGGACCTGGAGATTTTTTCTGAAGAACAGAGCTCAGTTTAACTGCTCAGAACAAACAAGGGACTCATGAACAACCATCACACAACAAAAAAAACAGTCGTAGATCATCCAGGTAACCACACACAGTATTAAGAATCAATGGTTCACAAACTTTGGAACTGGGTCATTTTAATAAATTCAGCTATTTTTTTGTCTTATGGATTATATGTAAACATCTTTTATGCAAAATATCTTACTCAGGACAGTGCTAAATAAAAAATAACATGCATTTTGTATGATCTCTCTTATTTTGTTAACATTTTGCACATTTTCACAGATTCTGCAAGTGGTTCACATACATTTTCTTGCAACTGTACACTGTAAAAAATGACTGATTTTAATGGTAAAAGACTGTAAAAATGCTACGGTGAAAAACAGTTAATTGGTTTACAGAAAGTTTCCATACTATATACGGTGAATAATTGTAATAGATCTAACAGTACATTTAATGTAATTTTACAGTAAAATACCGTTAAATTTACAGTTTTTGGAAGTGAAAAATAAGTCATTGTATAATTTACAGTGAAAAAACTGTAAAGTAAATTGACATTCCCACAATTCCCTGTGTGACACTTCACATTTGATGTATTTTTGTTGAAATAACCATGTTTCCTCTTAGTTTTTCTTAGTCTTTTCTAATCAGTTATGTACATTAGATGGAACATAAAACCCTAATGTTGTTAAATTAATGTTTATTGCATTTTTATAATTTCATGTGTGTTACCGTGATGGTGTTTAGTGTTTGTGTGAATGACACTGTGTACACCTTTGTATTGTATTGTACTGTCCTTCTCAGCTTGTGGAAAAGCTGCTTTTGATGAGCTTGTGATTCATCATGTGACTCATCACCACTGTGTTTGGTGGTTGTCAGTGTATTACAAAAGGTACAAAACAGATATTAGTACTTCAATAGGATGGTAAATTAACATTATATCAGTTAATTCAATATACTTTTTTTTTACCGTAAATTTAAATTTACCGTGTTTTTTTTTTAACAGTGTGTAAAATAAACAGTTCTGAACCGTAATTATTACAATATAAACCTTTAAATTATAGGGTTTTGAACTGTAAAATAGACAGTAAACTAAGTGCTGTCCAGTAAAACCTAAAACGTTGCTACCGTATTTTTTGACAGAGTTCTGGTAACCACAGCTGCCGTTTTTTTTTTTTTTTTTTTTTACAGTAAATTTTACAGGGATTTTTTTTTTTTACAGTGTGAGATATATATATATTATATATATATATATAATATATATATATATATATATATATATACATACATACATACATACATATACACACACACACACACATATTTATAAATAAAGACATTACTTTTTACTTGTGCATTAAATATTAACTGCACAAGTAAATATTATATTCACTGTAGATTTTTAAAAGATTTTTCTTTTCTTTATCATAGACACTCTTATTTAACATAGACCCACTTGACGGGGAGCAGTCTCCACAAACTAATAAGAAACAAAAGAAAGACAACAGAAGGAAAGTAAAACATGAGCAACTAAAGCGGGAAGCCTATCAGCAGCATATCACAGGAACTGATGGAGATAATGAGAAGCAAACAGATGCCGAGCATCAAACGCTCAGGCCAGAGAGAGCATGGGCCAGCCCTCATTAAAAACTAGCCAGTGCTGACAGGGGCACTGAGAGAGACAGAGAACGCAGGAGGAAAGGGGACAGAGTCCGAGCACCACTACAGTCTAATTTAATTGGACTAGTTAGAGTTTAAGGTCCACACAGACCTGCCTCTGCTCTTCCCCATGGAGAGTAATGAACACAAATCTGTATGTAAAGCAGGTAATCACACAGGTGCTTGAGTGACACTCAACCCAAGAGGACACAAGCCCTATTAAACATACACAAATGCTGAACGAGGCCCTATGGAACATGCTAACAACAGCTCCTGCTCCGTCTGTAGTAGGTCATTATAGCCCAAGTCGCTAAGAACTGCGACAGCAGGCAGGACTGATTTGGGGCCACATGTAAAACAGCTCTGGTCACGTTGCACGGGGTACACTCCCACTGTTGAGTGGGGAAAAGAAAAATTGGGCCCACCTAGTCATTATTTCACCCCCCCGAACATATCTATCAATATTTAACATTTGCGCATTGTGAGACAAGTTCATTTACATGAACCTGCTTAGAAAGTGGCAGAAAAGAAGAAGTAGAAAAAAAAGAACGGGGTGCGAAGCGGGGGACCTTACCTTGACTCTGGAACTGCTGACGGCCTCTTGGTCCCGCAATCTCTCCAGCTCTGCCTGAGAGGCCGAATGCTGAGCATCTAATTGTTGCCTGGCTTCCTGCAGGGCACGCCTGCCCTCCTCCTCGCACTCCTGCGCCTGCCTCCTCGCTTCCTGCCGGGGAAAAGAGAGCGAGAGACAGTCGCAGCGCTGGGATGAAAGGGCGGCAGAGCGGGCAGGGCTGTAGAGCGAGGTCTGGAGCTCACCTGCGTTGGCAGGGCAAGCCGAAGCCCACGCAGGTAGCCTGGCGCAGGGGCCATCTTTAGCTCTAATGACAGCTCTAATGAGAATAGCTCCACTACAGGCCCATTAGTCCTGCCAGCCTGCCTTTGATGCTGATCTCTTGCTCTTTCTTTTTTGTCCATACTATCCTTCCCTCCCTTTGCTAAGAGAGACCCTGCAAAGACACATCCTCCCTAGATCTTCACTTTATCAATTAATCATGCCAGTCCCATCAGAAGGTAATTAAGGAGAAGCCACATCACATACACACACTTTCCTCTGCTCGGCCATCATTAAGTATTTATTGAGAAAGTTAGCTGCTTTTCCAAGCTCCGCTGTCGCTACCACCCCCGCCCTGCCGTCGACCCGGGATTTTGAGGCCTTAGGCGATTGCCTCCAGGGGCTTGTCAGTTCCCCCCCCTCTTCCCAGTGTCACAGGCACAGAGGCAGCACTTTAAAAGTGGTGCCAGTGGAAATTTGTCCAAACCTTAAGTTGTCGACTCTTATTCCCCAGTCTGTGCTGCAGAGCTGCCAGTTCTTTCTTCATTAGACCGCACTCCTCCTCACTGCCACGCAACCGCTGGACTTGGTTGTTTATCTCCTGCTCTTGTGCCGTCACTTTCTGTTTAAAGAGCCACACGAGTGATCGTGAGAGACAGCCGTTAGTCACAAGCAATCTGGGTATGAGTGTTTACAGGACTGAGCGTTAGGTTTCATTAATAGTTTCTGTAATGGGGTCAGTTGTTACGGGAAAGCATATGTCACAGGCGTTTCGTTCTGTATTGCTAAATGTTTGCAAGTGAGACATGGGTTAAATGTCCATGGAATTAGCTGTGCTGTGCTGTGACGTGTCAGCAGGACATGATAAAGCTACAAGCATGCTTAAATTGTTTGCTTGCTGCTACGTCTCACATATAAAGCATGTACATTTGGTCACCGAGAAGGCGCGAGCAGATTGTGCCAGTGGAAAATATAGCTAAAATTACAACTGAAAATATTTGCTTGAAATGGTAATATTATATATATATATATATATATATATATATATATATATAGTGTGTGATATAGTAGAGAAGCAATGATTTTGGCCCTTCAAAATTATTTCTTCCAAAAAAAAAAATATATATAATATAATATAATAAGGAATAATTGACGACAGGCTGTTGAATTCTTAGAAAATAATGCACACCCAAGGTGGTAATGCAGGAACTGACGGAGGTGGTTACACCTCGGGTGTGCATTATTTTCTAAGAATTCAACGGCCCGAAGTCAATTATTCCGCTTATACTACGGTTACCACCTGGTGAGTCATGTATCTTAAGTTGCTAAACTATTTTACTGATTAATTAGTCAGAGCAGCGCTGACCAAACGCTTCTTTGCGAATGTGTGTCCATACTATACAGTACGTGTGTACGTTTGAAAGAGAGAGAGAGAGCGTGCGAGAGAGTATGCGCTTTCAGGACACAATAAAACGGATTTTGTGGCAAAAACCATTACAATAATTTGCTGTTTTCATTCTATTGTATTATTTGCTTGGTCGATGTCGTTGTGGGTTTTGGTTCTTTTGCGGTTCTAGGCTGTAAGGACCTATTGAAATAAATGAAAACATTAGGCAAAGTGATATGGAACTGCAATGCGGTCAAGACCTGCTAGAACTACTTTACCCTTGCGTTTCCCTGAAAATAATTGCACACCTTAGAACGTTGGTCAACCAATCAGATTTGAGTATTCAACAGCCCCGTAGTATAATATAATATATATATTTTTTTTTTGGAAGAAATCATTTTGAAGGGCCGAAATAATTGATGTTTCATTAGCGCTTCTCTACTATATCACATGAGATTCTCAATACATGAGAACACAAAACCTTAAACAGCGTAAACAGTTCAATTACTGAAACTTTATTTTGGTTTTCGGCTAAAGGAACATGTTAATTTCATTTTCGTTGTTTCTGTAATAAATTTATTTTGGTGCATCACTAGTATCACAAAGCAGTCGTAGTGTGCATGTGTTGAACCTGTCTCATGGATTGTGGAGTATAAACAGAAAGACTAGAAAACTCAACCAAGTGTGAAACACAATAACACACTGTAAAAAGAAGGACTTATATATTGGGTGAACTATATTTAGGGTTAGTTCACCCAAAAACCATAAGACATTTGTTTCCATTACCTCAAAACATTGAGGTTTCAAAAAGTTCATAAAGAGATAATAAAAACACATATCAAGCAAGAACGGTTGTGCTTCCGTATACAATATTTGTTGAGCTCTATGTATGTGCGTTAATCAACGTTTATACGTGAATAAAAGCGTGAAAATGAAATGTGTTCATCATATGAAGTGAACGTGTCTTTTCAGAAGACTTGGATTTAACTGCACGATTCATATGGATTACTATTACAATATCCTTATGATGAACTTTTCAAAGCATCAAAGTTTTGGTGGAATGGACTTTCAGTGGAGGGACAGAAATCTCTCAGGTTTCATTAAAATATCTTCATTTGTGTTCTGAAGATGAACGGAAGTCTTATGGGATTGGAATGACATGAGGGTGAATTATTCATTATTGGGTGAACTAACCCTTTAAGAAATGCTCTTTGTTCAGTGCAAATATCCAATATCGTTCACAGATATCCCTGCACCATCTCTGATATTCTGATAATGCACTCCTATTGCTAACACACACTTTAACCAGTTGTGTAGACTCAACGCTGATATCTCAAAAAATAACCCTGAGCTGTGGGAGGCAATTAATTGCCATGTTGGGGGAAATCACTTGAATCTTTATAGATAGAGAACTTATGTTCAGTCTGTGCACCATGCAAATGCAGGTTTTAATAGAGATTTATAGCACAAGTGAAGCTCAATTCAAAATGTTGATAATGAGGTAGGCAAGCACTGTTTTAACCCCAGTACTTCTCGATTGGTAGGAAAAGAGGTTTAAAGAAGTTAAGAGGTCTAGGACAGAGAGATTAGCATTAGAAATCCCCAGTGCAGTTCAAAAATGAAAGCTAATTATGTTACAAAAATGGAAGAAGAGGGGTAATGGAAGGGGGTGGGGTGGGAGGAAAGCTGGTCAAAGTTAGTGTGGAAATGCAGAGATGAGATGAGGATTCAGCAGACCATCACAGGGCCAAGGAAGGAAAAAGCAATTAATCACATTTGGGTTCATTTGGCGCAAAATTTGGATGAGGCGAATGCCAGTGGTTTTGAGTGGTACCCAGAATTCTGACTATTAATGAGTTTCTCAAACAGGGCACAATGGTGATATTCCACTAACAGGCCACTGAAACTCAAACCTGACAGAAGAAAACTTGACTCATTCAAAATTGTAACTTAATTTTTAATCTCCTAATAATATTGCATACTAAAACTTCAAAATTTGCAAAGTTGGTTTTGAAACTGAAACAAAGGCCATATGTGTGCATATATGTACAATAGGTATTAATACGTAGGAACGGTATTCGCTTGCTCTGGATATGTCAAGAAATCTGCCATCTTGGAACTGTCAACATTTTACTTTATGGTTTGTATAATGTATTTTGTGCAGTTAATATACTGCAGGTCATATAACCCACTGTATATACAATCTATAATCTAACTTCATTATATACTTATACCGATATAAATACTATTTACAATTTACAAATGTATGGATGATGTATCAATAAGTATGTGCCCAACCAAGAGTGCCATGTTTCACAATGCTCAAATGATTAAATGTGATTTATACAACAGTTACTGTAGTTCTGGGTGTCTAATTTGATTGGCGGTGTTCCATATTTAGTGCTGATATGAAGTACATCAGAACTGGAATGTTTCACTATTTGTATTACTATGCTTGTATGTTTTTGTTTTTTTTGCTTTCCCATAGACTAGCGTATGTGAGCAATGTGAGTCGGTGTTTTCTATGCTTCAGGATCATTTAGAGCAGGTTTTCTCTCCCTAGTGAGTGAAGTATGGGAATTTTCTTTGTTGCTCAGGTCCACTCACATACTTTGTTCCAGTCTGTTTGTTGCTTGGCAACATTCAAAGATTGATGCTATGGCAGAAACATAATTTAATATTAATGTCTTGTTTATAGAATTGTTGTATAAAAGTAACATTACACTTGAAATTGTACTGTAGTACTACATATCAGCACACTTGCTATAATACTGCTATAAGCATAGTTTATGGTTTGGAGAATAAATAATCTGTCAGCAAACACAATAGGCGATTGTCAGCAATAAAACACAATAACACTGTAATAATATAACAAGTTAATATGAAATATTTTATTTTAGGGTCTTTTAACTAATTGCTTATTAGCATGCATATTACTGAAATATTGGCTGTTTATTGTTACTTGTTAAGCACATATTAATGCCTTATTCTGCATGACCTTATTCTACATTCTTAATCCTACCCAACACCTAAACTTAGCAACTAACTTACTATTAATAAGCAGCACATTAGGAGTTTATTAGTGAATATGTGTTAATAGTGAATATGTGTTCCCTATACTAAAGTGTTATATATCTATATACCGATATATCTATTAAATCTGTCTTGTTACAAACCATCAGTGCTTCCCAAGAAATCTGTGCCACCAGCATGCCAGTTTCATGTTAAACTGAAAATATTTTTACACTTATCATAATAGATCTCTCAGCAGTAAATGTGAAAACTAAACTTTTACAAGTGAAGAAATTAAATACACAAATACTATAAAGTAAAATAATTAATATACTTAATATGCAAGTGCTTTTATTTTATTTTACAGTGCAGTTATTACAACTGTAATATATATTGTGTCAGATAATAATAATAATAATAATAATAACAATAATAAATAATGATAAATAATAGTAACAATAATTATGATGATGATGATGATGATTATTATTATTATTATTTGTTTTTTTAAAAAACAGTGTGAATGTAATGTAGACAGTGTCACAAGTAAAAAGAGATTTGAGTCCTTTAAAAATCTAGGTCAAGTCAATGCAAATTTTGCTCTCAAAGTGCACCATATTGATGCATGTAACTTGTAACATGTAACTGACATTTATGACAAACCAAATCCAGAGAAAATCGTTAGAAGGGACTGCTAGAGCCTGTTGCAAAGCACATCTGTCAATTGACTTCCAGGCAGATCTTGACCTTTCCAATATGGCAGACGTGCAGACGTATCACTGTAATTAGCAATAGTTTCTAATGTGCCATATAGTTATTCATATCTATGGTGCTGACAAACTAAGCGTAATTCCTGCTATGAAAAAAAAAAAAAAAAAAAAAAAACACACACCGGCTTTCATAATAATTAATAACGCTGTCATGATGTCAGACCCGAGGCGTGGTGTTTAGCAGGTTCGAGTTTGGTCTGCTATGGGTTGTCAAGCCATGGCTAATCTTATTTACACAAACGAGCAGTATGAGTGGACATGTTTGACGGACTCACTGCTGGTGAAGAGACAGAGCAGCTAATGAAGCCGACTGACAGATGTTTCATTAAGGGGCATGATTAAAGGTGAATTAACAACACGGCTTCATCATTAGCTGTCATCCAAGCAGATCTATCAAGCAGTCAGAGATGCTCATTAAAAAAAGGAGAGACGAAGGTTTCTCAGACCACATGCATGTCTGTACACCTGTGGCTGCGGTTAAGTTGATTCCAGAGCTGCGTAAAGCTCTCACAGTACCTGCTCCAGCTCTTGGATTCTGTAGTCTTTTGCTTGAAGGATCTCCAGAACTTTCCTGTCCTTGTTCTCAGCTTTCTGCTTCTCTCTAGTACAGCACAGATTGAACAAAAGAGCAAAATTAGAGGCACAGGCAGCCACAGTAACAGAATACAGAAGAGGATGAACTGATCCACTGGCCTCAGCGAATGCTGTAGCCATTCACATTTGAAAATCTATTTGGGATGATGCAACGGTGATGCTTGGTTAGGAGATAAAACACTGCAGGATAGACTGGATGCTGTGGGAGAAGAAACAGGCAAAATTGCCTTTCAACCACTCAGCGCGTTCTCTAAGCTTATACCGCAGAGGGTCAACAGGGAATGATGGGATATAACTCCAGTCTCCAGGTATCAGTAATTATCAGGATATCAAAACAGGAACACTACTCACTGGGGAACACAAACACTCCTTTCCTTTCAGCGTCTAACCCTCTTTAGTGGGTGTTTGGGGGGAAAAGACAAAAGAATCACAATTGGGGCAAGTTTGTTTGAACAGCCGCCACTCACCTGGGATCCTTCTTTCCCTGGTTCACTTTTTCAATCTCTTCCACCCTTTCTCATTCCATCTCTCCCTGAGGACATCTGACATGATACCGCTCTCCTCAGAGTACACCACTGCCTTGAAGCTTGGTGATGTTAACCATATCCCAAGCCAAGCGTTCGCTCACTACCAGACTGGCCAGAATTCCCAGAAGCCTGTGTGCTTCACAGAGCCAGCACAATTATCATGTCAATCTCCCGTGTGGCGCTATGCTGATATATGCACACGCCCTCAGGTGCATGTTGCCAGTTCTTTGAGGAGCAGCTTGGTTTGTTGGCTGTGCCTGAGGAAGGAGCTCGTGAGGGATACGGAAGAACGTAGCCTGGCTGGCACTCTTTTATTTATCATCGCTTTTAGATCAAGGAACATATTTTCTAAGCTTGAGCTTTTGGTCACAAAAAAGTTCTCCATATCGCTGACCTTTCATCAGGTGGCAGAAAGGTTTATTTAATATTTACCCAAATAAATAAAGAGCCATGCCAGTGGCCTCAATTTCCTCCCATGTGTAAAATTTGGTTCTATCTACCTACATCTCATCATAATAACTTTTTCAAAAAAAGCCATGACAATGGCAATCGTTCAGAATTGCGAATTTGATCTCTTTTTTTCCCCCTCAACACGTTCCCATGCCACTTTTGTAGCTCCCCACACCCTCTTTGAGGGTCATAAGTCATGTTAAATCTAGTGTATATCCCTCAAAGAGGAGTTTTTTTAGCGTTTAGATGGGAAGAGAGGGAGGGAGTCTGTGCGGAGGATAACAGGGGGTTTAGATCATCATCTGCTCTCGGGTTCTCTCATAACTGCGTTCAACGGCGCAGCCACCCAACACACACCCCTGCAGAACTGCTGCGATGTGTGCTCGCAAATCAGGGATTTCTTGTGGCGGAAACAGCATTTATTTCAAGTCTGAGACGTAAGAGTATAAAGATTCAATAGAAGAAAGAAACTGGAAGAATCGGTGGAAGGGATTTGCTGTCGTTAATAAAAGCAGGTGACTTTACAATGTGACTCACCTTTCCACTACAAGACTCACTGCCTGCGTGAGATCTGGACTGGCCACTTGAAGCCGCTTCCAAAGCGACCACACAAACTCCTTGTCTGCCTATTAGAAGCAAATACAACAGCAATACAATTATTTTGTTGGTGATGCTCAAAAATGTAAAAAGTAGCTTCTAAATGCGCAATTTCCAGTTATGAGTGTCTGTTTGTATATTCATTTTTTCCTAACATATGGTCAGTGTTATGTTTTTTTGTTTGTTTGTTTTTTTGGTGGAATATGTTGGTTAGAGTTTTTCATTTTTTTTTTCAAATATTAGTAAGCAACAATTAGTTATATATTATACACACACACACACACACACACGAGAACTAATAATTATGTCAAATTATGTTATATGGTCTTACGTTAATGTGTGTGCGTGTGCGAGTATATAATATATATATATATATATGTAGTTTGACATAATTATTCTTATGCATATATAAGTGTGTGTGTGTGTTTGTGTAAACTGAAATTGTTGCTTACTAATATTTGAAAAAAATATATATAAAAAAAACTCCACCAAAAGTCATGTTGTCTAACCAACATATTCCACCAAAAAAACAAACATAAAACATTTCTGTTCTAACAATTGAAACAAAAATCAGAGTAATGCTATTTATAGAGAAAAAATTGAACAGAAACAAAAAGCAAAAAACAAAATTGAATCTGAACTCATTAGTTGCCTAAAGAAGAAAGCGGCGGCAGAGAGACATGCAAGAAACACACTTACAATTCAAAGTGTCTTCGGGAAAAAAAAAATGGCTTTCAAAGATTTTTAAGCTACATTACATTTAATGAGAGACATCTAAAAACTACATTTTCTGACATTAATAAAAAAAACTGAATTATACCAGATCAACTTAATATAAAATTATCTGTTAAATTATGTCCACATCATTATAAGATTAAAGTCATAAATCCCTACAGAATCTGCTGGTGTCCAATTAGTACATGAATTTTAAACCCTATTCAAAAGTGTCTAATTAATTATTTACTAAATGGTGCAGGCAGACCTTGATAGACCATAGGCTAAACATACAAAGTAGCGTGTGCGAGAGAGAGAGACTGTGCAAATGAATAGAAATAGAGATCTCACTATTCCTAGTCTTCATTGTGTTTAATGACAAATTAAGAAAAGTCCTCCATCAAATAGGTGGTCTCTTCACAAGTGCTTAAGCTCACTACATCAGAAGATTGAGCAACTCTCACACATTACAGGGATTTTCTCATGGAATGGAAGGTGTTTGATATGTTGAAAGGCAGTCGTATTGATGAATTATTTATCTTATACAGCAGACCATGAATGCCCACTGGATGAGTGCACTCATTGAATGTTGCTATTTATACAAATATTAATAAAGTAAAACTGCCTCCCTGATAATTCTCAGGTCCACTAGAAACATTTTGCAGTTAATGGCAGTAGACGGATGGGCACTGCACCTTTTACATAAATGATATGTGATTCTTTATACATACATGCTTGTCATTAGAAGTGAAATGGAGAAAAAAAAAATCAATTGTGAACCGCAGGCAAGTGAAAAAAAGCTAGACAGAGTCAGTCGACATCCACTGATGATGTAAACCTATTGTAGGTCAGAGTAAGTCTTATATCGTTTTATAGTAAGTAAAGACAACCCACTGAGTAACTGACAGCTCTTCTCTATTTGTAGTTACCAAAATCAGTGGTAAGGATGTCTAGGTGTAAGCTATGTGCTCGAAAATGCCGATATATTAGTAATATGTGTCACTTAACTTAATGATTATAAGTTTGAGACATTATTGACAATGCAGGTATTTGTTTTTAGGCACCACCTGGTGGGGCTTTAACAATATGCAGCATGCTTAAGTCACATGAGCTTAGTGTCCAACACATTGAGGGCATATCAGATGGAAGTCTGATCATCTTAGCACTGCAATTGCACAAAAAATAAAATAAAATAAATAAATAAATAAATAAAATCCAAGAAAGTGCTATACAGGCTTCTGATGTGTTATCTTAGAATATTTGAATATTATGTTAGTGGGGGAAAAAAAAACAAAACAAAAAAAAAAACATTGTTTAAAACCATAGTCACTAAAGCCAGAGACAGAGAAAAAAAATAGAAAAAATGAAAGATTAAATTGACAAATAAATGGCTTAATATACGTTACCTGGCATTGAGCGAGCTCCTCAGACAAACTAGTCACCTCTTCCTCAAGGAGCAAAACACGTTCATTATCTTTTGAGTCCATCGTGCTCCTAACAGAAAAGGTTTCATTTATATCACTGTCTAGTTAAGCATTTGATTGATAGATAGATAGATAGATAGATAGATAGATAGATGCTGAAGAGATAAGTCTTGGACGATGACAGCTAAATATCTTGCGAATGAGCAACACGATGAACAAGTACATGAAGTTAATCTGAGGTTGTGAATTAATCAAACACTCTCCTTCAATACTGTATCAAACCACAATAAACAAACACTTAATAGAGCAATTTGAATTAAAAGACTAAAACATTTAAATCATATGACCAACTACAGAAATAATGCATTTAAATGCTTAATAAGATGACAATAAAACAGCTCGCTGAAGCAAAACAACTGCTCGTTTAAATAAAGTGTTGTGTCTGACCTGCAGCGCGTCCTTGGATACTGCTGAACTTACAGTTTATGTAAAGTGAAGATCTGCGATATTATTAAAACACCATTCGCATCGCATCTGACAGCATGTATTCATTATAAGGTTAAAACGGGGAAAGAGAAAACAGACCTCATTAAAGTGAAAATACTATCAAACGCCTGGACTGTTTCAAATGAACGCGCCAGTTCCGTGTTTTGACACAGAGCTGTTTACCACACTTCACGACAGACCGAAACACTTTACGGTTTGCTGGTCTCTATGGACATTCTTCATATGAATATAACATTAACATTTTTTCATGCTATCAGTATAATACACGGAACATATTACTAAATGATTTAACTATTCTAATATTTGATGCTGTTAACATTCACAGACAAGACCTATTGATGTATAAAAAGTATCAAAAAAACTATTAGAAAACCTTCTTTTAAAAGTGTAAAGTCCTTACAAAATAGTGTCTACTACAGAAATTGTTACAACTGTAAATCATAATAAATAAATATGAGGTGTGTAAAAAGCTGTTTTCTTTCTTTCTTTCTTTCTTTCTTTCTTTCTTTCTTTCAAATGGTTGGTTAATATCAAGTTGCCAAAGTTTTACTGTAGTAAGAATAAATAACCATATTATTTTGCAAAAATGATTTTTGCAAAATAATATGGTTATAATATTTACATTATATCTACACTGATGAATTCCCTCAAATGGTAAATTGTTTTAAGTCAGTAAAATGATTATTTGGCCTTGGATATTATACCATATCACTCATATTGCTGAATTACTCCAGGTGTGCAGCACTGTTTCTCTTGATTTCAAGTCAAATACCTATTTCTCAATGTACCCATTTAAATAAAAGCTCCTAAAGAGTCTACCAGGGTTGTTTATCTTGTTCACACAATACAAATTATCATTTAGATTGTACTCTCGTATCATTCTGATTTTATTAAGGTACATGTAATACATTTTTTCATTGCATAATGGTTGTATAATGGAGTATAAACAACTGTGCCTGTCCTCATTGGCTAGAGTCATATCATAGTCAAAAGGCTAGATGATTAAAACCACAGAAACAAGATTAGACAGATATAAAGGAGGTTGCAGGAGTGCAACAGACAGCAGGTCATCTGCTTTGGAGCTTGCATGCTCTCTTGCTCCAGAAGAAGTCAATTGACTTAGCGTGATTAGGCTTTTCTTTGACCCGCAAACAGTGCCTCTCATTAGGATGCTCATTTGAGCTGCGATTTCAGAGGCAGTAGACTGGCTGGTAATTTGTAACATCTGCCCCTTTTAGGAGCACAGACACATGGCACTTTTGAATCAACTTTTTCTTTCTTGCTCAACAAAGCCCTTTGTTTACTGCTGATAGTTACCAGTCATCCATTCCGAATGTGATTTTACATGCACTCTCTGGCACTAATATCAGTTTCCGTTCAACAGCCTCCAACAGCGGCCAAACGTCACAAATGTAACATGCTCCATTTACAACCCCCAAGGCCTGTAAAAAGTTCGGATCAACAGACAACCACGCAAATGTTGCTCAAGTAGGAAATAAATGTAGTCGTTTTTCCAGTTATCTATTTAGTTTAAATCTGGACTAAAAAACAGAAAAGAATATAAATAGAGATTAAAATTATTAGCCTATAATAAAAACAGAATATCCTTGAGTGACCCTAATTTATACTGTGCTGTGCAACACATTAAAATCGTTTTTTACTTTGTCAGACCACTAGTGTATGTGTAAATCCCATTGTTACGGTTAAAATATAATTTTATTTTCAATTGCTTATTTTACACTTTTGTGTGTGTTTTTTTTTTTTTTCAATTGTTTTGTGTATTTAGTTTTTAAACCTTCTTTCTTTTGCTCTTCATTGGTTGTTCTTGGCTTTGTAGTTAGATTTTTCTTTTATTTATTACTTTTATCTAATGCTTTAATAGCATGAATGCATGATTTTAAGCATTCTAGAACATTCTATTGTGGCCTGACTAATACCAATCTTGTCTATTGTCTGCTGTTGCCACGGTATTTTTAATGTGATGTAAAATAAAATGATTCCATTTAACTCATCTGTTCCTCCTCCATGTCACTGAGAAACAGAGATGTATTCACACCGAATCACCATGCAGCACATACAATCAGGAAGCAATGACAATCCCTTGGTGGGCTGAGTAGGCAGAGCACGGGAAGTATCTCACCACAGAGGATTGGGAAAGCCCCGGTTCTCCGCCTGCAATCCGAGGTAGGAGGACTGTCATCTGCTGAGCGTTTACCTTTGATAAAGAGGGGAAGAAAAGAACGTCATATTTTATAATGTTCTAAAAACATACAAGGCGCTCGCTTTGTCTACATGCTTGCTTCAAACCTGGCAGTGTCACTTTGGAATGGAAATGAGAGACATTTTAAAAAGGAGCACAACACATCATTTCCCTGAGGATGAACATGTGGGAGTGCAAATCCAGTTGAGATAGTGTAGATGCTTTAAACTTGATTCTGACAGTTTATGTGCCCCAGGATATTGGTTTTTAAAAGGGAAATAGAATTTTATCCTATCCATCTTCCCACGTCCATTGTTTTATCCTGAAATGTAACCAAGTTGCATTATGTATGTATGTTCTTTAAAAGTTTGGAGTAATTAAATATGTAAATAATTAGGATGTGCATGAACCAAGTGTTAATGACCAAAAATGACAATGTATGATAATAAGAGATGACATACCACATAATACTAATAATAATAATAATAATAAAAATAAACTCTCGTCCTGCTTTATCTTTCCCCTGGTTTCACAGACAAGGCTTAAGCCTAGACCCATAATAAAATGCATGTTTGAGCTATTTTAACTGAAAGCAACTTGCACTGTCATATCTTAAAATATGTCAATGCCATTGTTTTGTCTCAAGATGCACAGCAGTAATGTTTTTGGGCATGTTTATAAAAGCTACTTAAATATCTTAATTGAACTAACACATAATCATGTCTTAATCTAAGCCCTGTTTGTGAAACCAGGCCTTTAACTACTACTTAAGTCAAAAAAAAAAAAAAAATATATATATATATATATATATATATGAATTGCAAAATACTTTTGCTGCTATTGAGGTGGGATATAATTAAAGTTAGGACTAAAAGTGTCATGGTACAGATGGGTTAAGTATAGGGTAGTAGATGTGACTACAGAAATTAATTACATATATAAAGGTATTTTTTAAAATATTAGTACAATGTAAAAACATGTATGTAAATGTTAGTACGTTTTAGTTAAGGGTCCTAAACTCTTTATAAATATAATTCTCTGTATAGCAACTGCAGTAAACCTAAGGCCTTTGCAAATGCTCCTTCATAGCAGCGACAGTCAGTCATTTATTTTGTGGCTTCCATGGCCTGCAACCTACAAAGCAGCATCTCTCCACTTCCCCATCGGCAAACCTGTCATCACGCGCCCATCCGCTTGCGTGCAACACACCCGGAGCTCCCACAGAATGCTCTGCATCCCAGGACAAACTCCACTGTTGAGCATTTGTCCCCCGTGCATGAGTCTCTGGCTCCATCTGATGACCTTCTAACTGTCTTCAGCAGGCAGTGGGTTCGGATAATGAGGGGATTGATAAGAGGGCTCTCTTCCTGTGGGCGATGGGGGGGAGAAAGGGGAGCCAGCGGGGTGGAGGGAGCAATGCTTGCCCCATGTGTCTCTGTTGAATTGTGGGAAAAAGGAGCGAAGTGATTCCCCTACAGGCTGTATCAGATTTCCCCTGAGAGGATCATGCTGCTCAAATAATGTGAGCCCCTGGCAAACACAGAGAACCTTTTCACTCCTTTGTTTTTGTTTATGCTTATGAATGTGTGCAAAGAGGTGTCCATGGTCATTATCATCTGAAAGTATGGCATCAAGTGTATGCTAACAAATACTTTGTTTCCTTCTACCGTGAATTGATGTTCCTGCCTGATGTTTAGGGAAAGTTTACACAAGACAAGAGATCAATGGTAAAAAATGACTTCCTTATTGAGGCTGGATGGCGAAGTTAGAACGAAACGTGAATGGCCTCCTTCCATAAGTCAAGCGACACCATCAGCTTGACATTTTCCTCAGTGCCCACAAACAGGAACTACGTGTGGCATTTATTGAACGGACACACAGTCTATGACAGCTGATGGCCGTCCCAAAGGACCAAAACCGGTAGAAGGTTCAATAGCTCATCATCAACTGCCCTTTGAGTAATTAGACAACTGGAAGGGGTCTGACATAAACCAATACTTATATTCAGGTCCCACAGGTGGCTTTTTGCAGCTGATTTCAGAAAGGAAGCTGCTTTAATGTCATGTTTTTCTTGAGCAAATAAAGGAGTCAAGCTGCTGAGTTCATAACTCTTGGACGCCACTTGTTCGTTGCACTTAGAGGATGGCTTGCCACTTGATGAGGACGCTTAATTGACTACATTGAGCTTATTTCATGCAGAGTATCAAAAGAATTTAAAAAAAGTTAGTAGTTGCATCAAACATCAAAAGCAGAATTACTCATTTGTATCGCCTTATGCCAGGAAACTGAACCCACGTGAACATGCTAATTTATCCATTACTCATAATTCTTTAAAGGTCTATCTTCTCTGTTCTGTTGTTTAATATCAGGGAGCAATGTACAGTAATATCTCATTTAATTAGGGATTTAAGCTCTCTAACTACTGGGCATATGGTATTTACTCTGCCATGGCCTTGCACATCAGATGAATATGCATATCCTGGGAGTGTGTAGCCTGTTACCCTAGAACAAATTCTACACAAGTTTAATCCCTGATCTATTATTTACCTCTTGACCAAACATGTGAGTGGGGCTTGTAGGCACTCAGCTTGATCAAAATGACTGCCTTGGGATTTAGGGGCTTCTATTGGTCCAAAGGAGAAGTCTGTCATTTGACTTTCCTCAGCCTGCACTCTTGAGAATCAAGCGCTGTGCGCACTATAAGGAAAAAAGAAACAAGTCCATTATTAATCATTTATAAGCGCTCTGTTCAGACAGTCTGGGGACACAACTTTGGGAGATATAGGAAATCAGTGTCCTCAAACATCTCTAAAGCAAATTATCTTAGTGATTTGTGCATGCGTGAGTGTGTGTGCGTGTGTGTGTGTGTGTGTGTGTGTGTGTGTGTGTGTTTTGTAGGGGTACTCTCCTTTAAATGAAGTTAAAGTGGGTAAAACTGGGCCTGATGAACATTAAGGAAATAAAAACGAGGACAAAAATCTGACTCTAACACATTCAATATCATTGATTCACACAGCAATAATAAAGCTCTGCCCATTTGTCGTAAAGTAGGCCTAGTCGTAAAATCATTGCACATTTCAATTTAGGACATTTATTACCTTTAAAGAAAACTATTATGAATGCCCCTTAATCGCTGTTGGTTTCCTTTTACATTAAAATTAAATTTTACATCAATTTAATTTGTGTATCATTATCATTATTATTATTATTATTAGGTATATTATTATTCCAGTAATCATTAATATTCAGTGATTCATTTTAAATGTTTACTTTAAAATTTTAGAGTCTGGGTAGAAATGTAAAAAAAAAAAAAAAAAAAAAGACAGAAAGAAAGAAAGAAAAACATATTCAGTGTCTACAGGATTTTTTAAGGGTTTTGTTACAGAGAGATAGCCTACCTCTTATCATAACATAGTCTTTCAGTCCTTACACCAACAATAGAAAATGACCACTATAAGATAAAAAACTAAACATACTTGAACATAATATAACCTACTATATAACATAACTTAATATTAGCATATATTACTCTTCACTTGAAGATAGTATATTACTAAACATACTAGAAGATAGCATAAACTACCAACTATACTACAAGATAATTAGCAAAAATTACAAGATGATAATGTATTATCAACTGCTGTATACTAGAAGATAATGCACAACCAACTACACTAGAGTAAAATATATCACCATGTTCCTTGGATGTAATGCAGCAGTCAGAGAGAGCTGACTATGCAGAAGAAATAGCCGGGAGTGAGTAGACAGTCAGTTTTCTCTTCCCGGACAGCAAGAGATTTACCCCGCTGCTTGAAACTACCCACCCACTTTAGTCCCGCTTCTGTCCCGCTTCAGTCCCGGTGGAGTGTCTTATACGAGCGGATCTGGAACAGCGGAACCAGCGCTGGGCTTCTGGATCCACCGAAACAGCTTATATTTCAGCCAACGTGCTTCTTTCGCTTTACTGAGACCCGGTACATGCGAATGACGAGAACGCAGAACTGACTCCGTTTTTTTTTTAAATCAATGTTTTCTGAACGATAAAGGACAGTTGTTCTTGTTGTTCCTAATGTTATTATCGGTTTAAAACTGAGGGGACAAACATAAAGTTTTGAGTGAGTTTAGAGAGATTTGCGTAAAGAAGAGAAGAGGGAAGAGGAGAGAGTCCCCCCACATGAGGGCGAGATCTGACTGAACTTCATTCTGCCATTCACACAATATGAAGAAATGGTGAGTATGACCGATCAACAAATGAACACTTTACAATAACTCTCAATAATGACATTAACAAACAATAGTGTACAGTATAGCGCTCATTACGATCACTACACGTACACGTAAATAGTTACAAATGTCAGGAAACTTTGATACAAATAAATGAACTGAAATCTGTTAAGCGGTATACTGTCTCTTAATGACTTAGTTTACTGAAGTTTATCGAAAGTTTTGGTCAAGTAGTTAAATCAGAAAATCTACCGCCTTGAGCATGTTTACAAACTAGTTTAACAAGCAAGTTAGAGATAAACAGCTTTACCTGGGGACTGCTTTCATTTAATTTTTTCCCTTGTTACATTTTAAAAAACACTATATGAGTGCACAAGTCGCTTATGTATAAAAGAAAATAAAAATACTAATATATAAATCGTTAGTAGGTCACGTGAAAACTGTTAAAACAAAGTTACATTTTATCAGTATCATTTGCATTTTTAACTCAAGTACAACTATAATAGATACATATAAAATATATAACATAAAATAACAGAATTTATGAATAATGTAATATAGAATTGTATGTTGAAAGAATATCCGTAATATCCTTTTAAAAAAATATGGTAAAAACATATCATGAGCTATGCATGAAATAAAATCACCCAAATGTTTATTTTATTTTTAAACAACCTTGTTTTAAATGGCAGCTTTCATCATGATTTATTTTGACTGTATTTCTGTACATGAATCATCTGAGCAATGCATAAATGCAACCAAATTCGTTAATTTAAAAAGATCATTTTCAGATTTCTGTGCAACCTGTTGGTAACGATTACAATATTTTCTCTCATGATTCTTTTCTTCATAATGTTTATTGCTTTCGCTTTTCTGAAAAGAGAGAAAGTGGTTTACAAGGGCAGGTGAACACTGAGGTATTATATTCTCAGAGAACGCCGAGACAAGGAGTAGATATCGCTGAATATATGCAACTGGAAAAAACATCTCCCGTTACTCTACTTAAGGATTTATGAGATTGGCGCTTTAAATTATTATTATTATATATTTTTTTTGTCCTAATCTCAGCGGCTGTCTGTGATGGGGCACAGTTGTTCAAGTGCTGCAGTCAAGAATGCCAATTTGCATTCCAAGAGTGTCATTTGATGACTTTTATCTGCACGGCTCCCCGGACTTTTCTGGACACTTAACATTTCATCTGCTCCATGTCAAGAGTCAAACGCAGTTATGTCCCCCTTCTCTATCTCTATCCTCCTCGCTCTCTTTCTCTTTGTCTTTCTCGGTTCCATCTCCTTTTTTTTCTTAAAAAAAAAAAAAAAAAAAAAAAAAAAAGATACCATAGGTTCAGGGCAGGAGTATGGGAGAAATGAGAGGGTGTGCGAGAGAGAGGGAAGGAGGAGGTAAAATGAAGAGGTGCTTTCATGTTGCAGGCGCAGTCTAAGGCTGAACTTGTCAGCTGTGCTTGTGTGATTCTCCAGGGGCCCTGGCAGAGTAAGAGGGTAGATGATGGTTAGACGGTTCAATAAGCGCATGGACAGGTAGCCCTAGTGACGTCCCCCGGAGACATTGTCTTAATGAAGAGCAGGTCCACTTAGCCCTGTGTTCTCTGACCCTCTGCCTACTCACCACACTCACACACTGCTCATTTGATCTTACAGCTCTCTTGAACCTCTCAGTGAGTTCTGTTGGTGACACATGTACAATTGTCAGAGTTTCTAAGCAGAAATGTAGGCCTACTTAAAAACTGTCTCATTGTCTTAAGTCAAAAATTAAAAGCCTTATACTAGTGCAATCTGTAAATGAGGAAAGTGGAATACGGAGCACTGCTCCATGTCCACACTGATAGAGAGACAGTTTGTTATGGATGGATGGGGTGGGTAGGTACGACAGGTTGGTCAAAACACCTGCAAAAAAGCGAGAATACCCAGCAGAGAATAGTGTTTCTTCGATGTGAAGAGAGGGTTAAAATTTCTTTTGAAGTTTTGTTTTACTGTTAGAAAAGAGGCATTTTCTCCTCCTTTGTCCGTCTGTGGATTCTTATGATGGACATTATAAGTGAATGTGTGGATGAATAAACTGAAAAAGACTGAAATTTAACTAAAACACAGCAGTTACTTCATTGAGAGGCCAGAATGATAATTAAAGAAAACATTTTATACGTCTGGTAGAAAAAACTATGAAAGAAAAACATGCAGATACAGAGATCATTTTAAAACTGCTTTAAATGGCACTTCAGTAATGAGAACGTTACAATAATTAGGCTTCACTGTTTATTTTGCATTGTATTCTGTATTTTCTAGCAACCTTACAATACATAGTTAGACCACAAGTGTTTTTAACAATCATATATGAATTAATCAAGAAACATCATATATTTTTAAGATATGTAAGATTCAAAATAAAATACAGGTTTTTCAACTTAAATGCAACAAAATATTGTTTTAAATGTACTGATTACCAGAGGCATCATAGAAATGATGTTATCTTTGTTGTTGCAATAATTTTTTTAGGGTTTGTGGTTTTGTGCTGGTATGCACACAAGGCATACCATCATCGGTAAAGTGTCCAACATACACACTTTTTTTTCTATTAAAATAGCATTTTTGAATTTTTCCACAACAAGAGTACGCGCTCTTTGTTGTATTTCTGTGATTCACTGCCAAGGGTATTTTGTTGCAGAATAGCTGTAAATGTTGAGGTAAAACAGAAATACTCTAGTGTGTCAGCTGCTAGAACTGGATTGATGACCTGAGGAAATGATAGTTTAAGGGTAACCTCTGCTCTCTTAAAGAACTAAGACAATAATTCACTTCTATTTGTGGAGAGAACCAAGCTGGGCTGAGGATGTTGTGGATCTACAAGCTAGCACAAAACAGAAGCCTTGCAGTGACTTAAGTACTCAGTGGGGAGGTGTATGATTATTGTGGATGATTTATTTTTTATAGTTTATATGGAGGTACTACAGAATAAGATGTTTCACATTGTGTCGTACTGAATGTGCTGGAAAAAGTGGAAACAATGGGATTTCCAGCAGTGCATTTGTCTCTTAATAAAAAAGAACAGGGATAAACCTGTTTAGCGATCCCATGAGGTCCAAGGAAAGGTTTGATTAAAAAGTGTCACTTCTGACTGAGCTCGAACTAGAGCGCTGAAAGAAATCAGATATGACAAGATAAGTGGTAGGTCTTAAATAAATCCCCCAGAACTACACAGCAGCACATGGGCAAGTGAACGTATGAAGCTGAGCTATACTGTGTATATGTTAAAATTCAAATTATTATTAGAAAATAAGCAAAATATTTCGTTTTTTTTTTTTTTTTTTTTTGACAAATGGTTTTCTTGATCTTGTATTTTTTTTAACCTCACTCTATGATTGAAGCTCTGACGTTCCTAATGTTTTAATAATTATTAATCTAGATACATGCCGTGGTCCTGACCTAGTCACTTTTATTATGATTATTTTTGCTGTCTATTAGAAGATTTTTTTACAGAGAGGTTAGGAAACATTTACTGTAGTATTATTTGTTACAAACTACTTACTGTAAAAGTGCAGTAAGTTCATATGTAGGCCTACTTTTAATTGGAATTTTTTTAGGTGTCTTGATAAATAATTGTATTCAAGTATGTGTGTGTGTCTTTCGGTGTGTTTATCTGTGTGTGAGTGTGCAGAGAGGGGGACAGTGCAGCTTTTGAGCAGACAGAAATGCCGCGTCTCAGAGAGCTCTTTCATGTGACTCTAGCATTCCACTAATGCAGTCACAGCAGCGATGCACAAGACGAGACATGCGTCCCGTCCTCCCTCTGCCATCGGTCTCATCAGTCGCTCTCTGTCTTTCTCTCTTTCTCTTTCTATGACCTTAACATTTATCAGAGAACCCTGTGCAAAATTCCTCTCAGCATCTGTGGAATGAGGGGAGCCAAACATATTCACACACAAACACACATGAACACATAGCCAAGAACTTTAAACAATAAAGCACACTGACTCTCACATTAACTCTAATTCTCTTTTTTTGAGTTTCTTAGCACATACTTTTTGTGTATTTCTTAGTTGTTTTATACATAAAATGCAATGAATACTCTTATATTATGATGTTTTTGTTCCATGTCGTTTCTTTCTATCCATTTCATTAATGCACGCATAGCCTCTCCGTCTGAGATTGAGGGAACAATAACAAAACAGCCCCACTGTCACCGTTATTAGATTCCTGCTTTCTTTACCAGGCAACCTCATATTAAAAGAGAGAGAGGGAGAGGTGAGGGAAATGAGCCGTGGATAGAGTTTGTTGAGTGTGTCAAGGACATGTGCCACATGTTGATAGCACTGAAGACCAGGGGTGAGGACGACACAGGGAGGGAGAAGAGGGATCTGGCCAGACGACAACTCCGCTAGAGAAGTTTACTGATAACACAAACAGTTAGTGTAGGAATTCAGTTTTTAATAGGTGTCTAGAGGAAAGGGTGATGTTTGCTCTCACAGGAGGATATTGTACACACGTTTCTCTATTATTCTGTATTGTAAAAAACAAAAAAAAAAAAACAAAAAAAAACAAACAAACAAAAAAAGCAAATCTCAATGTACCTCACCATGGCCAAATGGTTGCCCAGTACTCAATACTGCTTTAATCTGTGCTCACTAATTGGGAGACTTGTTAGTTGTCTCGCCTTGAAGCTTTAATAAGACTGCATTTCATTGCGAAGAGTTCAGAAGTTTTTAACTATTTTCATCAGAGTTTTGTCTTTGAGAGCGTCATTTCATGTTTCTCACTAGCAAAAGGGCTTTGGTGAGGTTCCTTATTGTGGCCTGTTCTCATTGTTAGCAACTTTATACCCTCGAGACTTCGAGAGAGCTTCATCTTTCTTTTTGAAGAACTATATGCAAAAAAAATTTGGAATCTTTTCAACAGGACAGTGTAAATAATAGTTCTTATAGAGCACAAGATGAATTATAGAACAAATTCATTGTTTGTTTGTTTGTTGTAATCAACATAATGCCACAAATGCTGTGGATTGAGTTTAACTTGAATTGAACCCGGAATATTCCTTTAACAGAATAAAAAAAAACTGAAACTTTTAACATGACATTATTTTGGACCAATATAAAGTTCATAAATTGGTCAGTCAGTCAACCATTTTGAAGTTGGCATTAAGTTTACTGAAGCTACTCCAATAGAATAATATGATTTTCTTTAACACAAGAAACTCTTGTTACAGATGCTTTGAGGTATGATCAATGTTCATGAACTCCATGAACAATAACTCTCCAATGTGATTGCTATTATTTCTCTGAGCCATTTTGGAGTATGTGTAGTTTTATGACTACAGTGGCATCATTATAACTAATGCCGCCAATACAGGCTTTAATCTGCTATTCATCCATTGGTAAAACACCAAGTATCCATCAGTGTTAAAGGGTTAGTTCACCCAAAAATGAAAATTGTTTCAATAATTACTCACCCTCATGTCATTCCACACCCGTAAGACCTTCGTTCATCATCGGAACACAAATTAAGATATATTTGATAAAATCCGATGGCTCAGTGAGGCCTGCATTGTCAGCAAGTTAATTTACACTTTCAAATGCCCAGAAAGGTATAAAGTTATATTTAAAACAGTTCACGTGACTACAGTGGTTCAACTGTAATGTTATGAAGCGACGAGAATACTTTTTGTGTGCCAAAAAAACGAAATAACGACTTTATTCAACAATATCTAGTGATGGCCGATTTCAAAACACTGCTTCATGAATGATTCAAATATTTTGTTTCGAATCAGTGGTTCGGAGCACGTATCAAACTGCCAAAGTCATGTAAACCATTGAAATTTTGAAACATTTATGACGTAACGAAGCCTTGTTTACTAAAATCACGTGACTTTGGCGCTCTGAACCACTGATTCGAAACAAAAGATTCGTAAAGCTTCGAAGCTTCATGAAGTAGTGTTTTGAAATCGCCCATCGCTGGATATTGTTGAATAAAGTCTTTTTTTTTTTTGTGCACAAAAAGTATTCTCGTCGCTTCATAACATTAGAGTTGAACCACTATAGTCACATGAACTGTTTTAAATATAACTTTAGTACCTTTCTGGGCGTTTGAAAGTGTAAATTAACTTATTTACAGTCTTACGGATGTGGAACGACATGAGGGTGAGTAATTAATGACAGAATTTTCATTTTTAGGTGAACTAACCCTTTAATGTTTCGTTAAGCAAGTCTTGGTTTCCAAATAATTTCTTGCATTTCGAAACTACAGTAAATACTAATATCTTACCTGGAAATCCTTGGGGATAAATGCAATAAAAGTCATTTTTCTTTATTAGGTCTTTTCTCCTGGCCCTCTCTTTTTTTCTCCTACATGCCAGTAACCCAACACCACCAGAAAGAAACGAACAGCTCTGGCAACTAGTGAAAATCCTCAAAATGTTTCTCGCTATGAGACACTTTTTTAATTTCTTTATAGATATATAACTGTGTGCTATAGTGAAGTGAAGGCTGCTAATCGATATTCTCTTATTGGGTGTGTGGTTTTGGTCAAATATCTCTCTTGGTTGTGCCTCAGGTGAGGGGCAGCAGACTAATAAAGCATGTTGTGTCTCAGGGGCAGAAGCAGGGATGAGTATGGATTAGTCAGTGTACCCTTCCTGTGAACATACAGTATAGCTCAAATCTGGAGCTCTCTCTCTGTATGGAAGGCTTTATTCATGTCCTAATGGAGCAGAGAGTCAGCACATGTCAAATAGAGATGAAGGAGGTCTGCAGAAATGCTCTCCTGCCTGTATGTTTGTCCTTGGTTAAGTCGGATTGCCTGTGGCCGATCCTGTGTGGCTGATGTCTGAGGAAAGTTATGAAAGAAGCCATTCTATTTAGTAGCTCTGAACTCAGAGATTAGGACACTATGTTTTAGTAACATTTATGGTGTATTTAAAGACTGCTTATTGTAAAGGGTTTACTGATGCGTATTATTAAACCTTCATGTACTGAAAAACCAAATGAAACACCAAAATGATCTAAAGGTTTTAACAATAATAATATATACAAATTTGTACTGTAATACCCTGGTTTTCCTGTTTTCTCTTGAATAGATAGATATGCTCAAATACACTTCAATAACAGCTCAGAGAGACAAAGAAAGAAGGGGAAGTGAGACATAAAGTGTGCCACTCGCAAGCCAAACTGTTATTACAGACTAGAGCGCCCTGTCATAAATACTCATAATTAGATGCTTCCAGAGACCTAATAATTTTACCATGTAACACAAAGTATCTTGAGTGGCAGAGTCACTTTCCTCTCTCCTCAGCTTTATTTACTGCTGAAGTGAGCCAGTAGTCTCTGTTTCTGCTTATAACTCGCTAATGGAAGGGTTGGTTAGTACAGTAGCTTGGCTGGTGACACCCTATATGATTTCTCCTTTCAATGGTGTCATCTGAGCAAGTCCTGTTTTCATGTTTTTACATGTAAACGCCACTCTGTTCCACTCCAGTGCTTCAGGCCTTTTTTATGAGCCTATGAAAATTTCAGCTCCTTTTTTGACTTTTAAGAAAAAAACAACACGTAGCCAGCGCTGCACAGCTCTTTATTTATTGGCCAAAGGGCCTTCATCAAATATCATTCAACCTAACAAAGTGTCCTTCACTCTATTTTATAGCTATTTGCAAGATGTAAGTTCATCTTTCAGATCTTACTGGCCAGGAAGGCTACATTAAATGTTAAGAGCATGTTGGTATGTTAGCATTGTGCCTTTGTACCTTTCATCCAGCATGTCTTTGTGAAGCTTTAGCTGAAGCAGTCCAGGAGTTCTCCCTGTCTCCCACATCAAAGCTTCTCACATCTTCCGTCCAGGTCCAACTACTGTAGCCTATAATGTCAATTTTAGAGTGCAGGTTTCAGTAGCTCTTCCCAGCTCTGAGTAAATGGAGCATGTTTAGAGTGCCACCCAATAATGCTAGCAGTTGGTCCATATCATGCTTTTCTGAAAAGAATCACTGTAGTGTCTACTATGCGATAGAACATTAGACCATGGTTGTGGCTTAAGGTCTGCTAAGCCAAAAATATGTTTAATTTGTTCACTTGCCACTGCGTCATACTCACTGCAAACATAATGTAAATTTCGCCATTAGCAAGGTCCACTTTGTTTGTGCGTTTGCGTCAAGTCTGAAAGAGTATAAAAATGTAGGTGCAGCCCTAATTTTCTAGCCTTGTGTACATTTGTGCTTTGAACTCAACTCTGCGCCAGGAATTGTCTACAAAAGTTGTTGGGTCCACTAGGCACTGCTCACAGTTGGGCCGCTATCTTTAAATCTGATTTTTTGCATATCCACTTTTTATCCAGATCATCTCGCTCTCCAAATAAGCACCCTGTCGGAACATCACAATATATATCAGTCTCCTCTGTCGCTGAGCTTTTCTTGTGCGATGGAGGAGACTGGTATATATTGTGATGTTCCGACAGGGCGCTTATTTGGAGACAACAACAAAAAAACAAACAATTTGCCTGCAGTCTGAAAAATAACCAAAGACATATTTTACTACAACCCAAATTCCGGAAATGTTAGGACATTATTTAAATTTGAATAAAGTGAAAACTAAAAGACTTTCAAATCACATGAGCCAGTCTTTTATTCACAATAGAACATAGATAACATAAATGTTTAAATGGTGATATTTTACACTTTTATGCACAAAATTAGCTCATTTCAAATTTGATGCCTGCTACAGGTCTCAAAATAGTTGGGACAGAGGCATGTTTACCATGGTGTAGCATCTCCACTTCTTTTCAAAACAGTTTGAAGATGTCTGGGCATGAGGTAATGAGTTTCTGGAGTTTGGGGTAGGAATTTGGTCCCATTCTTGCCTGATATTGCTTGAGGTTTCCAGCTGCTGAAGAGTTTGTGGTCATCTTTGACGTATTTTTCGTTTATTGATGCGCCAAATGTTCTCTATAGGTGAAAGATCTGGACTGCAGGCAGGCCAATTCAGCACCCGGACTCTTCTACCTCGAAGCCATGCTGTTGTAATAGCTGCAGTATGTGGTTTTGCATTGTCCTTCTGAAATACACAAGGCCTTCCCTGAAATAGACGTCATCTGGAAACCTTTATATATCTTATATACATTCATAGTGCCTTCCAAAACATGCAAGATGCTCATACTGTATGCACTTATGCACCCCCATACCATCAGAGATGGTGGCTTTTGAACTGAACGCTGATAACACGCTGGATGGTTGAATTTGAATTTTTCCATTTTAAATGAGTCTTGGCCCACAGGACACAACAGCGCTTCGGCGGATTGTGTTTACCGGCAGTGGTTTCTGGAAGTATTCCTGGGCCCATTTAGTAATGTCATTGACACAATCATGCCGATGAGTGATGCAGTGTCGTCTGAGAGCCGAAGACCACGGGCATCCAATAAAGGTCTTTGGCCTTGTCCCTTACACACAGAGATTTCTCCAGTTTCTCTGAATCTTTTGATGATGTTATGCACTGTAGATGATGTGATTTGCAAAGCCTTTGCAATTTGACGTTGAGGAACATTGTTTTTAAAGTAAAGTATTTAACAATCTTTTTACGCACTCTTTCACAGATTGGAGAGCCTCTGCCCATCTTTACTGTGACTTTGCCTCTCTAAGACATCCCTTTTATAGCTAATCATGTTACAGACCTGATATCAATTAATTAGTTGCTAGATGTTCTCCCAGCTGAATCTTTTCAAAATTTCTTGCTTTTTCAGCCATTTGTTGCCCCCGTGCCAACTTTTTTGAGACCTGTAGCAGGCATAAAATTTGAAATGAGCTCATTTATTGGATAAAAGTGTAAAATTTCTCCATTTAAACATTTGTTTTGTTATCTATGTTCTATTGTGAATAAAATATTGGCTCAACTTTCAATTTTAAAAAACGTCCCAACATTTCCGGAATTCGGGCACTGGTGTCAAAAGTATTCACATTCATTACTCAGGTAGAAGTATAGATACTAGGGTTTAAAAAGACTTCTGTAGAAGTTGAAGTATCAACTCAAGCTTTTTACTCAAGTAAAAGTGTAAAAGTACTGGTTTTAAAACTACTTAAAGTATAAAAGTAAGAGTAATGTAAGGAAAAAAATGCCATTAAGGACAAAAGCTTAGGCCGCGCCACAGGGGCCTATAGTGCACTACCCCACCTCCTCAAAAAAACATTTTTCTAAAGGCCATGATGACTATAATGTTATATTAAAATGTTAATGTTGAAAAATTTGGGATGCACTAGGCTACCTGTTTCTACCAACCTCCTCGCTGGTGCTTGGTTGGGACATTTCGCTCGAGTTCTCTTCTTGAGTCTCTGCCACGGACATCTTCGTACTTGGCTACGTACGTCTGCTATGTCCAGTGTTGGGGGTAACAAGTTACAAAGTTAGTATAGCCTACATATCACAACATTGTCAGTCTCGTTGTCAATCGCAAATGCTAATTTATTCAAACGTCTCTCTACCGAACTACCTACTGTAGCTTAATTTGCGGAGGACGAAGAGATGAGTGAATAAATGAATAAATGAGCCAGTAGTGGAGAAATAATAACTTTTAAAAAATAATCTTTTTTGAGTAATGACCCCAACACTGGCTATGTCCTCCTTGCTGGAGTGTGACGTGATTTGTGTCATGTACAGGTGCGATGGATCGCGTACAAACCAATAGGGTGTCGGAATGGTATATGTTTATACTTCCCATCCAACCACAATCAAATTCACTCTATCCGGATGGCGCGATTTATCTGGATAGGGTTATTTTTTTATTTTTTTTTGAATGATGACAAGCCAGAATGAAAACAAGCCGAAATGAAATAGGAGTAACGAGGCTATTTTTAAAATGTAAGGAGTAGAAAGTACAGATAATTGCGTGAAAATGTAAGGAGTAGATGTAAAAAGTCGGCTGAAAAATAATTACTCCGGTAAAGTATAGATACCCAAAATTTCTACTTAAGTAAGGTAACAAAGTATTTGTACTTCATTACTTGACACCTCTAAATTCGGGTTGTACTTAAAGATGCAAAATGTCAATAAAAACAACAGAATGGAAGGTGAAAACAACAAAAAAAATGGATATGTGAGAACTTTGAAGAAGAAGGAAGTGGTAGTGTGCATGTATTGAACACAAGTTCATGGTAAGAGTATACTCAGAAAAGGTAGAATGCTCTATGTAAATTGAGGGTGTAACAATGGGGAAAAACAAAGCATTTCCCACATTTTAGACTGCATGCACAGTATGAGGAGGAAGTTTCAGTTGTCACAGAATAAATAAATTTATAAGATGTGTTACAGTTTATCCTTTGAGTTGTTTAGCTTGTCCAGTTCTTTCCTCATGTGGTAGCTTGACTATGCCAGAGTTCTTCAAAAGGCGCTAGAAACTTTCCATGTTCTCTTTATTATCACTTTTTTGATGCAACAGTGTAACTCAGAGGCCATCAGGTTTGGAGAGAACATTAAACCAGTGCTGGTCATCTTGCTCCTCAGAACACAGGTCATTGTGCCCTCAGGCAGGGATACAACTGAACACATGTTACAATAATACAAATTCTAAAGCACACATAATGGGATGCCACAAATAAACAGCATTTGAACTCTACCTGAAGCTTTGGTTACTGAAATGGCACGATAATATTCACTAAGGCATAGTGCATTGGTTGTTTTTTCACACAGATATTCTTGAAAATTTCTGTACAAGTTGTTTTCTGGTATTGCGTGATTTTGTTCATCCATGCTGCTAGACGTTTCCTGTATTCTGTGCTTTTATGCACATGATGTCACAGTAGGCAAAAAGTCTTGAGTGGCAGCATTTGTGTTTCAATGCTGTGAAAAACACACAAAACACATCTAAAATGGGAAAGAGCTTTGCGATTGACTGTAAAAATAGATTCAACAAGAAATCTGAGCTTTTACAGACTTCCAAAAGCTATAGAAAAGAGAAGCAAAAAAATTGCTGCAATTTGCAGAAACAACTGGAATCCAGGCAGTTGTTACAGTAGATACAGTATGTTGAATTTTGGGGTAAAATTATACCCTAGGTTAAATATTGTATTGACAACTCATCAATTAAATATTCACCATCTTATATTGTGCGTAACTGTAAAGCTTTTTGACCATATAAGGACTCTTCAATTTCCATATATGGTTTGAGTGATCTGAACCATATTTTTCCATACTTTTCAAAATATTTATGAAGTAGGCATCCTATTCAGAACAAGTTTGGGCAGTAATGTTAATATTTGATTGAATTCAATCCATTCAATCAACATATATAAAATACATACAGAAAGAATCAGAGTGTGTGTTATAGTTTGGCATCACATCACAAATGAAGAATCTATCGCTAATTATCTATTGCTTTGTCAAAATATGAAAACTAGAGTCTGAAAGCTTTCAAATGATATATAGTTTTTCAAGATTACTTTAGGTTTAGAATTATTGAATACAACTAGGGTCAATTTGACCCGGACCATAAAGGCTGTAACCAGAAATCGAACAGTGCATGAGGGTTAAATAGATAGGAGCACAAAAGAGTTCTTGAATAGATTCAGTTTACAATGAGGAACTTTGTATCATCTGCCTGATGGTAACAGCTTGCTGTTATCCAGATAACTTAAAAAAATTCTACAATGTATATATTGAAACAACCAGAATATCCACTGATGTCCTTGTCACTTTTATGCATTCTTGAAGTATGACCAAGCGTCAAGTCAAGTCAAATTTATTAGTGCTTCACAATACACATTGTTCCCAAACACCTTTACAGAAATTCATAATGTTATGTCTATGATGCCTTAGTCACTAGTGCTTTAACAAGTTTTAGGGCTGGATGAAATGACAATCCAGATTTAGATCTACCCATATTGTATTTATAATGTTGTCTAGCAGATAAAGCATTTAGAGGCTTTGCTTTATGTATTTGTCTGGCGTCAAAATTAGCTACATATAAAGGTCAGGAAACCCTTTCCTGGCCAAATGTCAATGTCCAGGACCAGTGGTTCTTTGGTAAGTTGTAAGGAACTTAGTCGAGTCCAACTGCCTTTAATTTAAGCCATTAGTTTCAGGATGTTTTTCCACTCAGTTCGACTAAGGGGGTGTGTCCTGGCGGGAAAGTGACGTCACTGCAGTCAATGCATACCCTCTATTAACACACATCCTGGACAGGCCCGTAAAGACAAAGTTACATCACTATATGGTGTCTACTGTACTCGTTGACAAGCTTCGCTCTTTCATTTTATGTAACTTCTCTTGTAAACGTAAGGTTTCGCTAAGCATAATTTTGTTGTCTGCATGAATGAGTGAGTAGCCCCCTAGTCTCTGTATTGTTCCAGTTCGCAGCCTTGGTTATATTCTTTTTACGTCTTTGTCTGTATACAAACATTCCCCTTCGTCCTGTAGTCAAATAGTCATACAATACCTGATGTCTATTCACACAGACATGTTCCAGAATCGGTCCCGGTAATGTTACTAGGGTTTTGATACCAAGATTGAATTTCCTGGTATTCCGACTCCAGCTTGCATTCACATGGAAAGCTCTCCGGCAATTTGACTGCAGTTTTCTGGAATCCACTGTGAATGTAGCTTACTCTATGTAAAGTGCTGAAGTCATTGTTTGTAATTATTTAATAGCATTTTGTTATTTGGACCGCAACATGAGAAAATGTTTGCGGAGCATTAGAAAAGCTTATTGTTACAATGAACAGCATTTGGCTACTTCCATGGAAGGTTGACTGACTTCACTCTTTTAAAGTGGTAAGCAGGAGACAGCATTCAACAACAATTCAGATTCAGTGGTCCACAGAATTCAAACCAGCATTTGTCTCTGTGTCCCAGCTAATGATATCCTTTGTGAATTCATACATGACAAGAAGAGTGCAGACCCAACCAATAAAACATGATACAGTACACAAACATCTTCCTTTCAGTCCAGAGGGACATGATTGCAAACCAAGTGGACATCAGAGAAAAGACATTTCATTGAAAACATACAGTAAATGGTTCAGAATTTGTTAGGTTTAAATGAATGTTTCGTGTTATTTAGCTGCACAAAGACTGCAATGCAAATGTGTTTTTACGATTCCCTGTGGTAGTGCCAACTCTCCAATCTGTGAATAGTTTGCATAGGATGAGTCTATTTAATCTTCCCGTCACCTACAGGTTTCCTTTCCAGCCTCTGGCAGCTTTGCAGTCATGTGACTTAATGTGGACTCTGGCTCATGGGTAGGCCAGGGAATTGTACAGTTATGATTTCTGAACACACTCACATTATAATCAGTGTAAGGCTTACTTTAGCCCCTAATCCTTAAGTGGATAAGCTAAGCTTTAATTAGGCTAATCAGCAGTATAATTAGCTCCAATTACATTTTATTGGCCAGATAACAACATATCTTTAAGTGGGCTTAAACAGCATTGCAAAAAAGTGCGTAACATGAGAATGCAGTGGCATCTTCACAATATTTTCACAAGCTCTATTTACAGTATATACGCTAAAGTGCATTTTTTTTGTTGTTGTTGTTTAAAAGCTTTGTCTTTTTGTCAGTTTGCTGTGATGCTGTCAAGCTTGTGGACCAGGTTTGTGCTTGAGTTTACTGTGGATCACCTTGACAATCAGGAGGTTCACTCATGTGCCATGGCTTGACAGCGTGTCAGCAGTTTGGTCACTTAGTTCATTAAACCTAGCGAGATGTGCATTGGTGCATTGAGGGTGAACCCAATTCTGGCCTGACAGCAAGATGGTAGCCCTCCAACTTCTAAGTGTTTATGGAGGATTTCAGAGACACAAACTGCTTTTTCCTTTGTTACTTGCACATTGTGACTCTTGGGAATCAGTCTTTCTCAAAACCTATTGAATAAATGTGTGTTTATCCTTTCAGGCTTGCTGTAGTAAGTATATGTCCATGTACAGCTTTATTGAGAAAAAAATAACTAAATTCATTAAACACAGACTGTTCTGTCACCGCCATTGGTTACACAATTATCATTTATAAAAATCAGTGTGTGCAGTATTTGTCCTTGTAGAAAAAATTGGATGAGCAGCAGGACAGGATCTTGTCAGTTCTTTATTGGTCACTGCCAAGACAATGAGAGCTGACACCACTGACTTCCTCTGATAATTTCAAACATGTTGTAAGTTGACTTTGGGTCGGTAGAGCCATTAACTCAGCAAGGAGTTGAGTCGCTGCGGGTGTTAACACCCACCTGCTGAAAGACTTGGGCTGCGTTCCAGTTCACTTTTTTATGCCCTTTCCTTGCTAACTTCTCTCTGTCTCATGGACTCGTATGTACATCATTGCTTACGTTACTTGAGTGGCCATTACTGGCGGAACTCTTACAATGTGTTTAAATGGAGTGCCCTAAGCCCTTGATCACTTGAAATGTCTTGTTGCATTGTGGTATATGAAGTGTATGTATGAGTAAACTCGCTCCCTCTCTCAAAATCGAGGGGTCGAGGGTCTGTCCATATATGCTTCCCTCGTCCACTTGACGAAGTAAAACGCTCTTAAAAATGATGGGGAAATCCCCTGAGGGAAAGTGCTTAGGGAAGTTTGCAAGTGTGTCTCTAAGCGAAGTGGAATTGTAACCCATGTCATGCACACTGACTTTCTCTGATTCTCCAGCAACTATGTAAATGAGCCTTGAAATCATCATGAATGTTATGAATTTTCACAGAACCTTTTAGAAATAATGTGTCCATACTTTTAAAGTGGTGGTTCATTGCGATTTCACTTTTTTAACTTTAGTTAGTGTGTAATGTTACTGTTAGAGCATAAACAACGTCTGCAAAGTTAGGAGGCTCAAAGTTAAATACAAAGGGAGATCTTTTCTTTTAAAGAATTCTCTGTTTAAGGACTACAACAAATGGCTGGTAGGGACTACAACGAGCTTCTTCACGGGTTGGTGACATCACTAACCCTAAAATTTACATAAACCCTGCCCCCGACAACTCGCAACAAAGGGGTGAGGCCATGTTATTGCAATACAGTACGTAACACAAATGCAATAGCATGTCATAAAAGCAAGATGACAACATGACATATCATAACCATAATTAAACTGAACTATACCTGTTCTGTCTTTATGCAGCATATATTCTCTGGCTCTGTAGGATCTTACAACAGTTCCCACACAAGCAATTTATAGATTATCATGACCGAATATGCAATCAATAACTTTGAGATAGTTAACTCCACATCAGCTACATAAATTCATCAACTAACTATTCAGAAACGTCCTGTTGCATTCTACATGTTGTCACTTTTTGAGTCTCTCCATCATTGTCAAACTCTGGTTTGAACATAAAATCCGGCTGAACAGTTTCTGACATTTTCAGTGAGTCTGTGTGAGGTAATCGGCACAAACACAAGCTCTTGAAACTCCGCCCTCTTCGTAGGAGCAGCAGCTCATTTGCATTTAAAGGGACACACACAAAAACGGAGCGTTTTTGCTCACCCTCAAAAAGTGACAAATTTAACATGCAATAAAAAATGATCTGTGGGGTATTTTGAGCTAAAATTTCACATACACACTCTGGGGACATCAGAGACTTATCTTGTAAAAGTGGCATTATATGACCCCTTTAAGAAAATGTTCTTAGAACATGAGTGTTAGCTATAATATTGGAAGAAATTTGTCTTTGCAGTAAATTGTGGTCTTATCCCTAAGGGATACATGTAATGTTGCCTCAAATTTTGGCCAAAATGTGCATACTGTACGTTTCTTCGTTGGTTATATTTCAAGACGTGCTTTTGTTCAGCTGACTATTTGTATCTTTGTTAGTCCACAGAGAAGACTGATCAGCTCGATTGACTTCATGTCGTAATCAGGGCTTTCCATTTCAGGTTTTCTTCACTCAAAGAGCATTATTGTTGGACAGATGCACCTCAAACATAACCATTTGGCCATCTGAGGTGGTGGGTATAATGGTAACATCTGGAATTTATATCTGATATCTCGTTCCTTTCACCAGGGGCGCAACAATCCAATTTACAGAGGGTGTGCAACACAAAATTTGTAAAACCAGCCATATAAATCTGTATTTACATACTGGACAAGGATTAGGTTGTCCACATTTTAAGTAGCTGTTGCATGCTTTAACATAAGGCAGATCTACCGCAGAGCCTGAACTAAAGTAGTCTGCTTGAGATTAAAGCTCCCCTCCCTCATTCTGTGTGTGTGGTTCTGTTTGGAAAAACTTCAACATGCTCCAACACTGGTTATAATAACGTTACAGGGAAGTATCATATAGCAAGTAGCACGAAGCAATCATCTGCCCTAGGCTTTAGCAGAAGTTCCAACACTTTTGCCACTAAACCAACAGACAGGGAGTTAGAACACATCCCCAAGAGCCAAAGTTGTTGAACAGATGTCTGCTAGTGTATATGCATTTTAGTGCACAGATATGCTATTTCTACTTGGCTGATGCCTTTTTGCTTTCAATGTGCACACTTTAAATCCGTGTTCACTATCATTTGCCACCACCATCTGGACGCCCCCGAACACATCCCAGACCCCTCTTTTCTCTCTTTCCCTCATCCTGCCTTCCTGCAGTTCATATTTCAGTTTGCTCCCAGGAGCTCGCAGGTCTGTGCCAGACGGAAATTCGCTGAGGCTGCAGGAGCCCCTCGGAGGCCACACAGAGGAGGGACAGCCTAGGAACAATCAAGCCCAGTGCTCCAGCCTCTCCAACAGCCTGTAAGGCTGCTCAGGTCCTCAGGGTGCCTGGTGCCTGTTTCTCACCCTCACTCCCCTCATGCCCCATCTCGCTCTCTCTCTTCCTCTTTCATGCTCGCACTGTTTCTCCACCATAACGGCCCTCCTCTGTCTACTCTCCAGGGTGAACCGAGAGGCCATCCAGTCATTCGTTGTCCATCAGATGTGTTTACTCTTTCCGTGACAGCCAACACATCTGGAGCGCATATTCAGGTTATTCCAGTGCCACTAGACACATTCCATGAGATCATTTCAGAGGTTGTTATGGCGATCTTCTCCCCCCAGTTGTATGACAGAAATTGCTGGAAGAGGGTAGGGAGGTAAGGGTACGGGGTACAAATGTGAACACTGGAGCTACTATTGGTGGGGGGTTGGGGTAAGTAATTACAGATCCTGTCGTCCTCCCAGAACACCAGCCCTGAGCTGCAACAAAGTGCTGCAGTGACATTCTTCCTCCTTCTTTCGTTCTTTCTTTATCTCTTGTCTCTTTACCCTTTCTGTCTTATTTTTCTTATCCATCGGCACATTTCAGGTCCTGGCCTCTCCCCCTGAACATTCCTGTGCCTGTGTGTGACTGTGACGGCTGTCATCAGGCAGGAATGTCCAGCTCTCCCACCTCGTCCACCATGCTCTTGGGTGAAGCCCCCCTCCCAACTCTCCTTCTTCGAAACGCTCGCCTTCAGAAAATGTGTTCCTGCAGATGTTGTCCATTCAGTGCATACCTTTGATTGGCTGGCTTCCACAACAAGCAGAGTAATTTGCAGATATTCAGTGGCTTGTTTTTAAGCTTGAGAGTGTGCAAGCTATTTTATCTTCTATTGCTTTTACCAGTAAAAGGGAACATTTACCATTTGTTGAACACATAACTCCACACAAATGTGTTGACGAAAATGTTTTCTTCTGTTGTTCAGAGAAGAAAAAGACCTTTTTCTCAGAGCAAAAATATCCTGCCCATTAATAGCATATTTGTTCTGCCCTGATAGATAAGGTATGTGCACAATGTAAAATCTTAATATTCTCATTACTCTAAGGGCACAATATGATTTCTTCAAGTGAGTCACAACATCTGCAGTTTCTAATGGCCTTAATTATCGTTGCCCAATCAAGCTATATTTGTCCAGCGTTAATTGGTTCAAGTTCTTTTGTCGACATTCTACCAGACTTACTGGACTTTATGTGTTCATATTTTGCAAACACCAAGGGTACCCATGTAATTTTACTTCTCATTTTCTTTTCTCCCTCTTCCTGAGTCAGGCCTCTCCCAGGTCTCCTCTAAGTCTTGTTTGGTACCACTGTCCCATGGTACTCTTCTGCATAGCTGAGCTTCAAGCCTGTGACCCCCCACCTCTGCACTTTTCCAACAATCCATCACTCCCCCTGTTTTCCTTCTGTACCAGTACAGTTTTCGTGGTTGGAGAGAGCTGTGTGTGATATATTCAGGGCAATGGTGTTCATTTCAACAACACCCATAAAGCCAAGACATAATATTGTACATGGCTTTGTTCCCCAGTTTCTCTTTTTGACCTTAATAAATTATGTAGATTAGAAAAGTAGAAACACATTGTTCTGATAAGAGGTCTGATGCATCTGGATGGGGGGAGTGGTAGTAGGGAGAGTCTGGTCGATGGTCGGGGCTGGGGGGAGGGGGTTTTGGGGTGGGAGTGGACGATGGGGGGGTCAGAGAGAGACATGAGCCTGTTTAGTCACACTTTTTCTTCAATCCTGGCCCCATATGTTAAGAAGTGAGGAATAACAGTGGTGTCCCAGTTGGAAGACACTTTATAGGCCACTGCCAAAAGAAAGATGATTGTCTGTGGTGGGAGAGTAAAACAGGGGCCTCGAATGGTAAGGAAAAGCCAAAAGTGTTACGCTGAGGACTGTTAGTGCGGGTGTGCTAAACTATTAGGGGGCGGAAAGCCTTTGTCTGCAGAAGCTGCTGTGTTGCAACACATATGAGAGACTGTAGTGGAATGCGTGTGTTGGAGCATGTGTGATATACAGTGTGTGATATTTATTTAAGAGGGACCCATATGCTGAGTTTCATATGCTGGACAAGATACTGTTCCCACTCTTTTCTTTCTCTGGAAGTGTTTCAAGACCACCTGAATGACAAATGTACACACGAAGGGGCCAAGCATTGATACCATTATGTTCTTTTCTCATAACAAATGACATTGAAAACCCACAGCTCTCTTTTGGGGAATTTTCATTTCTACATCGTCAGTGCTGACTGTGAGAGCTCTCTTTAAACTGACACTCACAGTGAGAGAAAAAACACAGGGCTCTTATGATCAGGGTGTGACATAGGTTTAACTCAGAGCCTCACATGTGTTGTTCTCCCTCCTGACCTCCTCTGAGACACAACTCGGCAGGACGACGGGATAGTTTTCTGTCTTAAGAGAATTTCAAAGGCCAATGGTGAGAGATGATGAGAGGGAAACATTTAGAAGAAAAGATAAAGCACTTTTCTTCCTCAAGTAGGATCTTGTGTGATCAAAGACAGGTCCCCATGAAATCTGTGAACCCCCTGCAGTAAAACTCAACATACTGTCAATTAAAATACACTAATGGTACAGTGTTATTCCCAGCAGTTCCGGCACTGAGAGCTCTTTGGTTCCTCTAGGGAATTAGTTAGGTGACAGAACTGCAACATGTTTACCAATCGGCAGCAGTGCTCATGGTTCATAATGAGAGAGAGAAGTGGGGGGGGGGGGGTAAGAGAAAGAAAGCGAGTCACTGTGAGTCATCTTATTCATGCATCATCTCATCCACATGTGTGTGGGGGCGACATACCTGTCTACACAGATGGATATCTCTGACTCTGAGGCGCGACTTTGGAAACTCTTGGCAGGTCTAGCAGGGGAAGTCCCCTGGACGACGGATGAGTCAGCGTCTTTGGGTCCTTTTCAAAGGCCGGAGTTTGGAAAGGGAGAGGACATGATGAAGAGATCAGGAAATGCTCCATTTGCATTCCTCAGAACTCTGATGTGATTTCTCATGTGGAAGTTTAACAAATTAACAGGGAGAATGAGATAGGCCTACTACAGGAGATTTATATTTGTTCTTAAAAGTGGTGTTAGTAGGCAATTTTTATAATGCTGAAAAAAAAAAATGTTCTGATGCCCTGAGCCAAGGTGATAATGTATTTGAGCCAAAACTCAGAGAATTTCCCTGCACAGCAAACAGTATTCTTTGGAGCTGATATGTGCCAAAGACAAAAGATGGAGGAGTATTTTTGGGATTGTGTAGTGTTCCCTCAGTTGAAGGGCTCTCTGTGTGAGGTTTGTTTTGGATAGTGTCCTCACTGCCCTTCCACATACCAGCTGCTGCGATACACCTCTGAGCCCGGTGCAGGGAACACAGAGGGCTCCTACCATGGGTCACTTTATTAATGTGCTCTCTCTCTAGTCTGACATTATTAACCACATCTTGTCTATACAGGAGACATTCCTGAGAAAAGCCCCCTAACCTGACATTGTCACCATTTGAATTATTGCCTCATCTTTCCAATCTGATGTCTTGAGTATGAATGTGTTGTGGGGGGTTGGGGGTTAGTATGCCAGCTGAGCAGTCCACTTTTTTTTTTTTTTTTTTTAATAGGATAGACTGTTGTTAGACAAGTATAGATTTTTTGTTTTTGTTTAATTATCATAAAATATACACTGATGTTCAATTGTTTATTTATTTGCATTAGGTTCTAATGGTTAAAAAAAACACTTGATTTTTTTTTTTTATTTTTTTTACATAAAATAGCTATATAAACTCAGCAAAAAAAGATCTGTCCCCTTTTTAGGATACTGTATTTTAAAGATAATTTTGTAAAATCCAAATAAGCTTTACAAAGCTTTATTGGAAAGTCTTTTTCATGCTTGTTCAGTGACAATTATTGCACATGCACCTGTGGAACAGTCCATAAGACACTAACATTTTACAGGCAGTAGACAATTTAAAGGGTTAGTTCACCCAAAAATGATTATTAATTATTCACCCTCATGTTGTTCTACACCCGTGAGATGAGAATACTTTTTGTGCGCCAAAAAAACCCCAAAATAACGACTTTATTCAACAATATCTATGGGTGATTTCAAAACACTGCTTCATGAAGCTTCAAAGCTTTACGAATCTTTTGTTTTGAATCAGTGGTTCGGAGCGCATATCAAACTGCCAAAGTCCCGTGATTTCAGTAAATGAGGCTTCGTTACGAAATTTCCATGTTTCAAATTTCAGTGGTTCACCACTGGGGGGGCGTGACTTTGGCAGTTTGATACGCGTTCCGAACCACTGATTCGAAACAAAAAATTCGTAAAGCATGATGAAGCATTCATGAAGCAATATTTTGAAATCGCCCATCACTAGATATTGTTGAATAAAGTCGTTATTTTGTTTTTCATAACATTAAGGTTGAACCACTGTAGTCACATGAATTGTCTTGCTGGCAATGCAGGCCTCACTGAGCCATCGGATTTTATGAAAAATATCTTAATTGTGTTCCAAAGATGAATGAAGGTCTTACGGGTGTGGAACGTCATGAGGGTGATTAATTAATGACAGAATTTTCATTTTTGGGTGAACTAACCCTTTAAGGTCACAATTACAACTTAGTACATTAAAGAGATCTTTCTACTGACTCTGAAAAAACACCAGGAGAAAGATGCCCAAGGTCTCTGCTCACCTGTGTGAACATGCAATAGTCCTGCTGCAGGAGGCATGAGGACTGCAGATGTGGCCAGACCAATAAATTGCAATGTCTGTAATGTAAGACGCCTAAGACAGCGCTACAGGGAGACAGGAAGGACAGCTGATCGTCCTTGCAGTGCCAAACCACATGTATCCATGTGTCCACCCAGATGTGTTCGAGATCTTGCAAGTGCTTTGGTGGAAGAGTGGGGTAATATCTCACAGCAAGAATTGGCAAATCTGATGCAGTCCTTGAGGACGAGATGCACTGTAGTAGCCACACCACATACTGACAGCTACTTATGATACAGACATCCCCTTTTGTTCAAGGACTCATTATTCCATTTCTGTTCGTCAAATGTCTTTGAAATTTGTTCATTTAATGTCTCAGTTGTTCAATCCTTTTATGTTCAAACAAATATTTACACATGGGAAGAATTATTTCTGAAAAAAACAGTTGAAATTGAGATGATGTTTCTTTTTTTGCCGAGTAAGGAACAGGAAAACAAATGAAAACAGCGTTCAATAGTGTTCCTAAATAACTGAATTAAACTTTCTCACTGATTTTATTTGGGACAGATAACTCTGCACTTCTTAACCTTTCTAGAACATTCCTGTGCTTACATTTGTTTAAAAAAAGAAAAAGAAATGATTCATAATTGTGTTATTTATGCATAAATGCAATTATATCATGATAGTCACTTCCAAATAAATGTAATAATATAATTGATATCACTGTCCCAAAGAAAAAATAATAATAAAAAGTTATCCCAATGAAAGAATATTACCAATGAGAATTGTTTTAGTGCAATTACTTTGTATGTTGTCATATAGCCACCTTCATATTTTTCTCACTGTTCAGTTGATCAGTTAACATCAATAGCTCAGCTAAACTAGTTAAAAACATAGAAGACCAGTCAAGGCCAGCAAACCAGCTTAGCCTGCTAACCTTTTTTTTTCTTCTTTTTTTCTTTTTTTGATTGGAGAGATGAAGCTCTTACTGCTCTCATAGTATTCATGGATGGGGTGGAGGGATTGGGCATTAGAGGAAGACTGGTTTACATGTATCACTAGTTTGTAGGCAGTGAGAAATCTATTCCACAGGGCTGTGCTGCTCAGAGACACACAGCTGCAGGGGATTAGTGACCCTGAGCGAGTCCAGAAACCAGGAATGCACCAGCCCCCTCTTAAAGATACCACCGGAGAAGGAGGTTCACACTTATTCTAGACACTCAACATTTCCTCTCAAAGACACAAACACACATATATGCTGGACACCCAAACACCATGACTGTCACATTATTTGTTTTGCATTTCTTCAGAATTACTCAACAACCTGTGGGGCAAACTCATCCATTGTTTAGCAGTTATAGAATTGTTGATCCTTTTCTGGGTTATTACAACCTAATCTCACTTGCCTCAGCTCATTTTTAAATATATACTATATTTGACCATACAGTATATGTGCTCAAGAGCTCTTGAACTATATAGGTCAAAGGTATGACATTGATTTGTTGTTGTTTGTCTTTTCAATTTATTCAAAAACACATAAAAACAAGCCATAAAACTCGAATACGCCACTTTGAAAGAAAGTTTTTAGTTACTGCATTAAAATTAATTTTGTGTAAGTAAAAAAATATTAGGATGATATAACTTTCCTGAAATCATAATAAAGAAAAAAGTGATTCTTAAAAAGAAAACTTTAAGTTGTCACAATTGTTTATATTATTTATATAAATGTAAATTATTTATATAATTATAATAAATTATTATATTGATATTTGTTAAAAAATGTTTTTAACTTGAAATTGTTTTTAAATAATGATTGAGATTATTATTATTATAAGATTTTTACATGATAGTTACATTTTTGCCATTAAATTAATCAACTTTTGTTGAAAATAGTGTAAATAGTGTTTTCAATTCTGCCTTTTTTCTTGCAATTCTGAGTTTATATTTCACAAATCAGAATTTAAACTCGATATTCTGTGAGTTTATATCCTGCAATTCTGCCATTTTCTTCTCAAAATTTTGATAACTCGCAATTGCATGCTATAAAGTCAGAATTGAGAGATAAAAATGTTTGGTTTAAATCTTATCTATGTGAAATGTTAGGTTTAAATATTAGATTTCATGTTGTTACTGTACTGCTAATAAATTATGCTCCCATGAACTGCATATGTGAATATTATTTAGATCTATTGTTTACATTAAATTCATACTTTAATAGTATAGTAATGGTCGCAGGTTTCGTCAGTCCAGTCCATCCGTTTAATGGCTTACAAACATAATTGTCTGTGTTTAGCTTAAAAAGAGCTTAATCGACGACAGTATTCTGTATGATGAAGGCATTCCAATTATGACATCCAAAGGCACAAGAAGACATTTTTTTACTCCTTTTTTTGGCCACCACAATAATCGTGCAACTGCAGCGTCGTAACTGTGACGTCAGCTCCCAAATCGTCTATTATATTTTTGTAAACATTTTTTTTTATTTATTGTGGGCGCTTTCATATGTCACTGCCTTTTTATTTGTAAACTTGTAGCTTGAAAATTATCTAAGCCTTAATTCCTTTGATGGCTTTAAATATGTGGTCACCAGTAGCATCTCAATTGTGTGTTGTGGTGAGGACTGTTTATTTGAAAAAAGCAAAAATGGTGTCTCTTGGGTAAGATTCAGCATGACTTGTTCATAACAATTTGTCAAAACATTGTTTGTTTCTCAAGCACAATACATTTTTTTTTTGCCTAAATGTCTGGAACCACAGCTAGGAACTGCTTTGTTCCTTGTGTTTGTCCATCTTCTCATGTGTTGTGTCCCCGATTGCTTGAAGTTGAACTATATTGAAGGTGACGCGAGTGTCACAAATCGGCACTTATCCATATCTTCCTCCAATCGTGTCTTCCACAATGTCCTCTCGTGTTGTCCCGGCCTGCTAAGTTGACAGATGTGAGAAGAGAGGCACTCATTTCCTCCTAATGTGTTCAATGGGGCCTTATTGATGCTCTGAAAGGCCAGAGTTTGGCGTCGCTGTAGCGTTAGCATGGCACTACCTGTCACTCAAATGCGTATGTCAGGATTACAACTCAATTACCTTTACACTCCTGCTCCTGCTCTTAACTCACTTCCACCCACTTGAGTTGCAATGCGCTAAAAGGATGCGTTAACCATGCAAGCCCGTCATTAGAGCCTCATATGCCCACAGCCCAGAGAGAGAGAGCTGGTTACCCTCACTACCTGCACCGGACAGCTCTGATGCCCATCATCTGGAAGCATTGAATGTCAGAGTAAAATATGCATAATTTGCAGACATTTTTTCCGCATGCCATTTTGCTCACTTTTCCTTGTCTCTCTGTGCTCTTTTGATGCTGTTTGCAAGGTAGGACATGATGCCTTTGATTGGTTCATCCTGCACTCAACAGAGCCACGTCTGCAGTGTGACTCACCCTCTGCAGTTCCCTCCTAACTTTAGTCACACCATCTTACAAGCTCAGACACCTTGTGAAGGAGGATATAGAGAGGGTGGAGGTTTAGACAGGGGCTTCTTTCTAAAACTGCAGGTTTTGACATACATGCCTCATAATCTGTCTTTCATGTCTTTCCTGTCCTCTGTTCTGGGCCCCTCGTTCCTCCAGATACTGCTGTCATATCTTCCAGCACAGGTGATATCAAAGTCCCATTTGGCACAGAGCTGATTGGCCATCTCTGCAGATTTTATGAAAAGAGCTTTAATTGCAGACAGACATCTGCTTTTATTCAATCAGCTTTATTGGCTTGAGTCACATTTACTCCACTGCCAGCACTTTGTTGCTCATTAAAAAAGCGAAATAAAACAAGCGCTCGAACGAGCCATACACATGTAAATAAATATGAGGGCTGTAACCATGCATTCATGCGCACTTACACAATAAGATAATTCAAAAATCCTGAACAATGAATAATGCAGACGATAACAAGAGCCATAAAAGTGTGCGCAGTGATATTTATAGCGGTAATAACAATGGAGAAATGTAATTTGAGGGTCAGTGGGGGCTCCATTTGACTGTGGACAGGGTCTTCTCGGCCTCCTCTGCAGGGGCACATCATGAGCATATTGTTCCAGTTGAACATCTGCATTGTTTAATTCAGTGTTTGAGCTCCAAATGATTCGGTGCGAAACCAGGGGAGTTGCGGACGCAAGCACACCTCTAAAGGTAATTCTACAGGAGTTAGTCGTGATTAAATGTTGCAAATCATTTTTTGAAACTGTAATTGAACTTCTAGTTTTAACAACTGAGTTCACAGAGTGCTCCTGAACAGATGCACTTCATTATCTCACAGTGTGGCTTTATAATAGAGTCGATGTCCCATTATTCTCTAGCAAGGCACATACAGTATTGAATAAATGTGACAAAGATCATTCCGTTCTAAAAAGTCGAATGCAGGCAGTGGTCAGGCTGGTATATGCTGTAGTTGGCAGTAGGCGTCGTTCACCAACACCGACGAGGTGGGAGTTGGATATGAACTGAAACTGAACCTGGAAATCAAATGAAGATATTTTTTAACATTCTCTCATCCTGTTTGTCCCTCCATTAAATCCACTCATTAAAAAGAATGAAAAGACATTGTAAACGGCTGATGAACAGATTTATCTAGGAAGATTTAGGCTTTTATTCATATATAAACATTGATCAATACATAGAGCTCATCAAACGTGATAAACATTTAAGCTCAACCGTACTTGCTTGATGCGCAAGAACAAACTTCACTGGTTCTCACTCATCATGAATGTAAATAAAAGCCTAAATTAGCCTAAAATAAAGCACCGACATTTTGGTTGCCTGGACTTTCAGTGGAGGGACAGAAATTCTCAGGTTTCATTAAAAAATATCCTTATTTGTGTTCTAAAGAAGAATCTTATGGGTTTGGAACAACATGAGGGTGAATCATTGATGATGGAGTGTTCAATTTTGGGTGAACTAATCCTTTAAGACATACAGTCAAACCAAAAATTATTTTTGATATTTTTGATATTTTACTAGTGGGTGCAGGACACTATAGTTCATTTATGCAAGTGAGGATAGCAAAATAAAGTAAACTGCAACATATTATACCCAAAAATTCTTCATACAGTGGAATACCAGTAAAATGTGGAACCAAAAATTATTCAGACACTTTGACCTGACCATGTTTTGCTTAAGTGTTATCTGACATAATTAAGATGAATTTTTTCTGACACAGTTTAACTCTGAAATCTTGTCATATTTTATTACCATTTTTTAAACTATAGTGAATAAACTGTATTAATGAATGAAATGTTCAAGGTGTCTGAATAAATTTTGGTTTGACTGTATGTTGATGAGAGATAAGCTGAGAGGTTGGTTGTATATCTAAGTTTGAAAGTTCTTGGGACAGTTCTTGAACTAAAGACTTGGAGGGTGAGTTAAAAAATAGATTCGGAAAAGGGATTTGAAACTACAGGCAGCACCTCTTTTAGTGCTCTTTTAGTCATGACCCAAAGTTTAGTTGCATTTTTTTTTCATACACATGCTTTCACAAAGATCAAGGTGTCACCTTGGCCCAGCTAAAAGTGTAGGAACACAGCCAATGTGACAGAAGGAAAATAAAAACAGAGTGAAATGAGAACAATAATCAAAGAGATAAAATAGTGTTAAGGAAAAAGGAAGGATTAAGGAAATTAAGTTAACACTTTGAATGACTAGAGAGTGGGTTATATGGAAAGTGGAAAAAGGTAAAAAAAAAAAAAAAAAAAAAAGCTGAAAGAAAAAAATACAGTGAAGGTGATTAAAGAGAAAGCGAGATGTTAATGGTTTGGGCGGCACCCCTGGCATGGACAGTACTGGTGTTTCTGTCCAACACCTCCACACGTCTGATCGGTGCATTCCATCCTCCCAGCACACAGCAGCACAGCCACTCCTGCAAACCACGGGAAATCTGCTGGAGAAAGAGAAATCTGGGAGGAGTAACTGTGAATGTGTGTGTGCTTTTGTGAGTTTAAGGGCATGTTTACTTGCCTCTCCCAGACAACTTGGGGCAAGAAGGAGGGGAGGGCAAAAGGGGCAAAACTTGGCCTTTCTCTCTCTCTCTATGTTACTCTCCCTCTCTCTCTCCTTTACCGATTGTCACCAGGAGTACAAAAAACATTCTCAGGGATTTCCTGCCATTCAAAACAAAAAGCAGGACCCCCCCTTCCCCTATCACTCCCCCCTTCGGCATGTTAAGGTCGGAACAGTGCAGCAGCTGAGTGCGAGTGCTGATGTGCACTTTCCAGGTCAGGGGCGGAAAAAGGCTCATGAACCCTCCTGATTGCTTGTGCTGCTGTGTGTTGTTCCATAGCATGCCGCTTACTCACCTCCAGTCGCACGAAGAGAAAGAGAAACGAATAACAAAAGACCCAGAGAATAACCTGTGTGAGGCTTTAAAGGGTCATACTTCCCTTTGTGCTCAGTGACAAGCCCTTTATCTTCAGTCATTCAGCAGCCTAGATCAGTATATTAACATGTTTTAGAACATGCAAACACATTCTGTGCTATTGATTGTGAGTGTGTTCCTTATCTCATTATACTGTATAGAGTGTGCCAGTACTAATTTGACAGATGCCTCTACAACACGATCTAAGTACACTTACACTATTGGCAGATCATTTAATTAAAACTAAAAGCTCGCTAGAGTTTGGATTCTCATATAGGTCAATGATGTGACACTCCTGTTACCGCCTGTTTGTCCTTTTTACCTATTATCTACTAATTCTTTGTTTGTCCTATTACGTATGTATTATCTACCAATTTATTTGAAAATTCATATATAATGACTTGTATACACCTCTTGGGGGCATAAATTCTGAAAATATGATACAATTGATGTCATACAAGTGATATCATAATGAAGAAAATAAAGTTCTCATTAAAAGCATGAAACGGTTGAAAATAATTTGACAATGTTTTATTATTATTTCTTAGAAAAAAATATAAAAACTGCTGCACTACACTAAGAACACACACACGTGCACACACACACCCACACACACACACACACACACACACACACACACACACACACACACACACACGCGCGCGTTTGTTTCACTATATTAATGAGGACATTGTATAGACTTCCATTGATTACCTACCCCTACCGCTAAACTCAAACACTCACAGAAACGTGCAAAACACTAGATTTAAATAAAAACATTTTGGCTGATTTATAAGCCTTTTTAACTAGTGAGGACTAGTAAAATATCCTCACCAGTCAGCTGTCATGATATTATACTGTATATGTCAAAGATTATGACAACTAACTAGTGAGGACATTTTACTGGTTAAGATGTGTATGTATTCAAGGTGTATGTAAAGCATGTTACTACTTTTTACTTTATAGGATACTTTTTACATAACGATTTCAGAAGTTTTTCAAAACCATATGAAAAAATACATAAAGCACATTTCTAAGAACTTGCTACATGTTTTAAGCTGGACTTTTTATTTTGTAGAGTGGAAAGTATTATATGTCATTGACCAGTTGATTAGCAGTCAGTTGTTGATGCAAGTGTTTTTTAGTTATTTATTTATTTTTTTATCTGGAGATTCCCAGTTTTTATGGCACCAGGTGGCATTGTGAGAGGTCCGGTCAGGCCTGGTCTTATGACAGCGAACATAGATTGTGTAGCCGAACGGTAACTTCAGCTGAAGGCCAGCCCAATTATCCCCAATCAGACTCTTAACTGCTGCGGTCTGGGGGTGGGGTGCAAAGCTCCCTGAAGGGCTTAGCCTTCATTACAGGGCAGCACATCCTGCACATTAACTTTCTATCCCCCCTCCTTCTGCTCACTCTCCTCTGTTTCTACTCTCATGCCCCCTTGGCTTCCTTGTGTGGTGTGCAATGATACGGTGAACAATCAGACAGACAAACCTAAAGCACATGGAGAAGGCCACTGAGCTAGGCAAATTCTAGTCTTTCTAATAACGCACAAAGAAAACCAGGCGAAATTCTTGACTGCAGTATGAAGTCACATGGGCCAAAGGTAGGAGGACAAGGAAGCGTGTGCGTCTACGCTTACAGATGATGGGATGTGTCCCCCTACCTCCCCTCTCAAGAGACAGAAGAGACAGATTGGAGCAGAAATCAGCTCAGGTAATTTTCCAGTAGAGAGACAGTGATTACTGTGTGCCTCTCCTGCGGCCCACAGGAAGTTTCCTCTTCACTGGCTTAATGTGTTTGTGAGTGTGTGTGTATGTTTAGAGGAGGGCATCAAACGTTTGCTGCTGTCTTCAGTCACCAGCTGATTGGTTGTGGGCCTCTGTGGGCTAGTAGCAGATCTGAGCAGAAACCTTCCTTGCACACAATGCACAAAACGCACTCGGTAACTTATCAGCAGTGGCACAGCAAGAACAGAGAGAATCTCAGTATGACTAAGGCTAGATTAGAAGAGTTCAGCGTGTCTCTGGAGTGGGGGATGATGAGAAGGTGTGGTGCCTGTAGGTGTGCTTGTTCTTGTCAGGACAGGAGCGGCATCAGGGGTCCATGCGGTGGCAAGGAAATCAGCGTCAGTGCTGTGACAGGTCGCGCCTAATCTGCCCTCAGAACATTCAGTCAGAAAGGGAGGATGGGCAGCAGCGGTGTTTCATTTTTTTTCCGGCACATTCCAGACTGCTTAAACAATTTTCATTATATCAGAAACAAATGTAAACCAATTTTAGGGAAAGTAGAACATTTAACACATTTAAAACAAGAGAAAGCCTGTGAATGTTTAAAGGTACACTTTTGAAAAACTCCTTGTCCTGCATTCGAAGGTCCAATTACGAAGGTCTATAAAAGGGAGATTTATGCTATAAGTTGAATATCAGCAGACTTTAATGTTGAAAGGCTCATCTCGACTGAAGTGCACTGCTGATCTTCCCTCTACTCAACTCACTGCCGAAGGCATCAAAATGTCTCCACACGTTGGAAACTGAGTCAAACCACATCAATCAGGACACTCATTCCTGCTCCACCTTTTTTTTTTTTTTTACACCTTGTCTGCTCTTTTCTTCTGTGTGCAATTTTTTCTTCATCTCAGTCACTGTTTTTCCTTCTTTTCTTCTTGTCACACTGGGAAAGAACTCCTGTAGATGGCAACTACAACAGATTAATTCACACATACACACACACACACACACACACACAAACATATATGTATATATATATATATATATATATATATATATATATATATATATGTTTGTGTGTGTGTGTATGGACAAAGGTGTTAATTGGAGGCACACTTAAATTTAAAAATAGTTCAAAACGGCATTCATGGCATTCAAAATGGCAAGACATGCCTTAGTGACTTATCAGTCATACAGTATATAGATCACAGAAGACCACACTAACACACACACACACACACACACACACACACACACACACACACATCATCCTATCGTAATGCATTATTATTATTATCTGCTGAGTCTCGGCTCTGTAAAATGAGTTTTCCTGAACTCCATTAAAAGCAGTGCTTGTCGTTCCCCTGGGTCAGATTTGCATGCGCCGCTGCAATGCACCTCAAATGGAAGATGTCCTTCCTCTTCTCTCCTCCCCCAGCCTCATCTGGGACAATAAGTGGACATATGACATTTTACAGAGACCCTCCTCTTCTCTGCTCCACTGCTGTCCCACCTCCCTCCTGTTCCTCCTCCCTAGCTACTCCTGGCCCAGTCATCAGAGAAGGGGAAGAATATTGCGAATGACACCACCAAATCAGCAGTAAATAGCGGGTAATTTGATTGACATCTGGAAGGCTGTCATGGGCCCGAATGGACTGGCAAGCAGTTAGTTGAGTACAGAAAAAGGTGGCTTTCCAAGTAAATCACTTTTTGTCCAGTGGGGCTTGTAGCAGATTATAATTGCTTGTCCTTCCCCTCAGTACAATTTCTCCATTAGTGTGTGCAGCGGCATCTTATTGAAAACCAGGTTGTCCCTTAAAAATGTACATGCTGTCACAGGTTAGATGAAACATGCCTAAACATGAGACACATTTCAGAATTCATTACACCATAAATGCTGTTTTCCATTACAATCCTTTCAAAATTTGAAATGAAAAGAAAAAGGTTAAAGAGTAAATTCTTAGATTAAATGCTGAGTTTGACCTCAGGATTTTTAGAGACAGTCATAGCCAAAGTTTTGGCTATTAAAAAGAAGAAGAAGAGAGAAACATGCACTTGCTACACAAAATCTTTTTATTTACTTGGTATTTCCTTAGGTAATATATTTTGGCTAAATCAAAATTTTGACACCATGATGTCAGTGATATACAAGCAAACTCATTTTAGTCCTCATAAATGAGTTTAGGATCCACACCTTTACAGAACATTATGCCAAAGTGACATGATGTTCGGCAGGGTGGATTCAGAAAAGACACGTTTAAACTTGTTTCATTTATGACTTTATGGCTTCTTTTAAAATACTTTCTATTATCCAAGTTTAATGTCCAGAGTTAATTTCCTTGAAAAGTGTAAACACTGTGGCTCTGTCTCTTTCTCTTTTCGCCAATTTGTTTAAGCATCATGACAAGCGACCTGTACTACAGAGTTTAGTTTAGTTGGATCAGTCAGTTCAGAGCATAGTACAGTCAAAATAAAAATTATTCAGACATTTTTTATATTTTTGATCTTTGTATATTATTGTTTTGCATTATTTTGCAAGTGGTACATAAGCTGTTTTATGTAGTTTAACATGGTTGGGAATGGAATTTTCAACAAAGAGTGATTATCACACTTGTTTTTGTTTAAAGACACTTTCATTGTGTTCCTTGGTAATTTAGCAACAATAAAATATAAATCTAATAAATAAATAAATCTAATAAAAATCTATAAAAATGCTAGTAAGATGGAATACAATTAATTTCAATAAATAGAAATATTAAAATATTACAACCTTAATCAGTCAACAGTATACTGTAGCTGCTATGAGAAAGGGGTGAGTAAATGCCATCAGAATACCAATGGCGCCTCCAACCCCCTCCTCTCATGGACCATCCAGCTGGTGGAGTTGGCATATATATATCAACAACATACAGCATTTCCCTTTCAATAAAAGGAAGTCTTAAGGTTATTGAAAATACTGACCATTCTAACTAACATAGTTATACTTCTTTATCAGCTGCCATCTAATAACATCTAATAATAATCTCAGTCTACTTTTTTTTTTTTTTTAATTGATATAAAAAATTTTAAATTCTATGGTAATACATATAAAATTAATATTTACAAAATAAAATGTATAAATATAATACATTTATATTTAGAAAATGATATACATTTATTATTCACAAATTGTAAATATTTTTAGCTATTCTATCCTAGCAGTCTTCTCGTGTATTCATGGTATCATTGGCAATTTTCCTGCCATATAAATGTGTTTTATTTTATATTTTTAATAACTAATTTCAATAATGATCTCCTGATCTTTGGAGGAGGCTAGAGGCCCAGAAATTGTACACAGCATATATACTGAAATCAATTCTGGTTTCTTTTTGTATTTTTATTACTTCAGGAGAAAATCACACACCCAAATACTGCATGTTCCCGCATGGCTCTAAAATTATGCAAATATACTTTTTTTTTTTTTTGTAATGTTCAAGCAGTGAAAGACAGATACATTTATTCACCTATTGCATGTGTCATCGTTCTTGTAGTACAATTGATGTGAAAGTCACAGAGAGCTTTTAGTGTTTAATATTCACACTGTTGTTTCTTGTCTTTTCTCCTGCCATGCGCTCCTGATCCCCTGCTCTTCCCTCTGCTGTCACACTCTTTAAGGTAAGTGTCTTTTCTTTCTCCCTACAGGCAGGTAAGTGACAGAGTCTTACAGTGCAGGTTAACACAGAAGTGTTCAGGAAGTGTTCTCTCTTCGCTTGTGTGATGTGGGATTGTGCCAGCAGCAGTGCCCTAGGCGAGCAGGTGCAACACTCTGGGCAATTAAACGCTTGTGTAACATAAGTCAATTCAGCTTCACATGCGAGTGTCAAGTCTAAGCTGTGTATGTGTGTCTGTGGAAGAAAGAAACTGTATGTGCATGACAGTGTGTGTGTGTATGTGTGTGTGAGCATGTGTGTGTATAAAGGAATATGATCGTTGTTTGTTGTAATTGTCACTAACTGAGCTGAGTGGCTGAGTTTAATAAGGGTCAAGTGTGAATGGCCCTCTAGTTATGTAATGTTTAAATGAGTCCCAGAGGAGAAGTGTGCACTCTTGTCTCCCTTTTCCTGCCCCATCTCTCCCGCAGTGTTCCCTTGTTTCATTGAGACTTTGCAATGATAAATAGAGGCTAGATTTATGTTATCACATAATACACACCTTAGAAATCTGTTAAAATAGTGCAAAAGAAATTATGTGTATGTATATATTAGGGGTGTCCCTAATTACATAGTTGAATCAGAATTGTTAAGTCTTGCCTATAGTCTACTGATAGTCGAGTCATATATGTGTGTTTGGGGGGGTGGGTGTCCGTGTAAAACAGCGCATGTGCAAGTGACTTGAGCGCTTGAAAACAGCAGTCCACTAGATGCGCGTCTTTCCGCGCTCAAGGCCAAAGGAGTATACTTTGAAAGGCTCACACGCTGTCAACTGTGCACGAGACGGAGTGGAACACGGAAAATGCCTGGGCCTTAAAAGTATACCTGGGCCTTAAGACAACTTTTATTTTCTTTCACACACAGCACACAGAAACAGCTTTCTAAAAAAGCAATCAAAACTGCCTGTCAAGTGATAGACAAAACTGACAATGCCTTTTTATCTTTTTTAAATTGAAATGAAAGGCTGGATAAACATTCGTAAAATGACTCCTCATAACATTTTACAGCCACGATGTACAGAACACCACACAAAGATATAGCAGAAAATGTAGGCTATAAAAACATTTTGGATTAATAAACCTAAAAAAATAAATAAATAATTGCAGAAAGGCCACACTTCAGACAGGATTTGCATTTCACATGTCGGCAAATCAAATTAAATCGGCTAAATTGCCGGTGCGAGCACGCTTTAAGTACAGCTCAACATCGATGCACCGAAAAAACAATAAAAAATTAATTTACAGAATTGAATTATAACAGAATATACCGTTCTAATAAATAAAACAGTAACAACCATAGGCCGGAGCTTCTCAAGAACAGAGGCCTCAAGGAAGACTCTAAGAGAGGAAACCTAGCTACATTCATACTCAGGCCAGCTTCCAAAAAGGCCCACAGAGAGCCTAGAATACTCAAAACTTCCAAAAGCAGCCCTGGAGAGAAGAGGCCTCAACAAGAGGCCTTACAAGACTCTAATCCAAGGGCAGTGCCGGGTTGAGTCCAGCTGGCCCACGAGGCTCTGCAGAGTGGATGCCTAAATCATACCTCCCAGATTGCGAGGGGGCCTAACATACTCAAACTGAGGTAAGCAACCAAGGAGGCTCAAAGAGAGCCTAACTACCTAGCACACTACCCTTCCGCCTAGCCAAGCTCTAGGAGCGGAGGCCTCAGCATAAAGACTCTCTTATTGAGAGGAGGCCTAACAACGTTCCACACTCAGGACATTTCATGAGGAGGCTCAAAGAGAGACCCGTAGAGAGACCCGTAAATACTATCCAGCAGAGCTCTAGAGAGCGGAGGCCTCAGAGAAGGCAACTCTCTAAAATGAGAGGAGGCCTGGCGATGCTCAAATTAGCCAAGAAGGCTCACAGAGAGCCTAACAACTTAGCTAATAAAAGCCGAGCTCTAGGAGCGGAGGCCTCAGCATAACGACTCTCCTATCGAGAGAAGGCCTAACAATGATTCACACTCAGGAAAACCTGCGAGGAGGCTCACAGAGAGCCTGCAGCCCGCAACTGATATCCAGTAACTCTCAAACGAGAGGAAGCCTGACGATGCTCATATTAGCCAAGGAGGCTCACAAAGAGCCTGACAACTTAGCTATTAATAGCCAAGCTTTAGGAGCAGAGGCCTCAGCATAATGACTCCTATCGAGAGGAGGCCTTAAGAACATTCCACACACAAGATATCCAATGAGGAGGCTCACAGAGAGCCTACAACTCATAATCGTTAACCTGGTGGAGCTCAGAGAGCGGACGCCTCAATAAAACAACTCTCTTATATGAGAGGAGGCCTAACGATGCTCATATTAGCCAAGGAGTCTCACAGAGAGTCTGACAACTTAGCTGACAATAGCCGAGCTCTAGGAGCGGAGGCCTCAGCATAACGACTCTCCTATCAAGAGGAGGCCTAACAACGTAGCACACTCAGGATATCATGATATCAATTAACTTAAAACTGATATCCTAGAGAAGCTCAGAGAGTGGAGGCCTCAATAAGAACACTCTCAAAAAAGAGGAGGCCTGATGACGCTCATATTAGCCAAGGAGACTCACAGAGAGCCTAATGGCTTAGCAAATAATCGCAGAGCTCTGGGAGCGGAGGCCTCAGCACAACAACTCCCTTATCGAGAGGAGGCCTAGCAATGTTCCACACTCAGGAAAACTTGCGAGGAGGCTCACAAAGGTATTACCCAAGGAGGCTCAAGAAAGAGCCTGAAGACTTAGCAAATGGTAGCCAAGCTCTGTGAGTGAGACCTCAACATAGCGACTCTCTTACGGCCTAATAACATTCCACACACATGATCATTTGCAAGTCTCACAGGGAGCCTACAACTCACAGCTGTTATTATGGCAGAGCTCAAAAGACCTTACGCCTCAATAAAGATAACTCTCTGAGAGAGAGGAGGCTTGACGACATTCAAATTTAAGCAAATAAAAGTCGAGCTCCAGGAGCGGAGGCCTCAAAAAAAATTATTCTTATAACGAGGAGGCCTAACAACGCTCCACACACATGATAACTTGCAAGGAGGCCCACAAAGAGCCTACAACTCACAGCTGCTATCATGGCGGAGCTCAAGAGAGCAGAGGCCTCATTAAAGATAAGAGTCTAAATTAGAAGAGGCCTGATGACGCTCAAATTTAGCCAAGGAGGCTCACAAAGAGCCTGACAACTTAGCAAATAAAAGCCGAGCTCTAGGAGCAGAGGCCTCAGCATAACGACTCTCTAATCGATGGGAGGCCTAACAATGCCCCACACTCAGGATTTCTAGCAAGGAGGCTCACAGAGAGCCTTCAACTCAAACTGTTACCCTGGTGGAGCCCTGAAGAGCGGAGACCTAAATATAACTCTCGCTAGTGAGAAAAGGCCAGACGACACCCGCAGTAGCCAAGGAGGCTCAGAGAGAGCCTAACAGCTTAGCAAACGTAGCCAAGCTCTAGGAGCGGAGGCCTCAAATGACAACTCTCTGAATCGAGAGGAGACCTAACAATACCCAAAAACTCAGGATATCCTGCAAGGAGGCTCACAGAGAGCCTACAACTTGCACTCTATCCAAACAGAGCTCCGGGGAGCGTAGAGCTCAGAAAAATATCACCCTAGCGAGAGAAGGCCTAGCAATGCTAAAAATAAAAACACTGCTATCAATACAGCATGATGCTGCTGTTAGCAGACTCTATGCAGTGGCCAAGGAGGCTCAAAGAGAGCCTAATGACTTGACAACACTGCTAGAAAAAGCAGGGGCCTTACAGGCATAATGCACTTCCTATAGCTGATTTCCAAAACATTAACATTTGATGCAGTTGTACTCACTGCCTGCGATCTGCAAATCCAGCGTTGAACTGGGACTTGTTTACAAAACATTCATCACCGAAATTCCGGGAACAAACAAACATACATGAACAACTCCGTTGCTGCCCCGGAAAAACTAATTGCATCCACTTTTCTCTTAACGCTGGGTTCTTTGGGAAGCTGAAAAAGGTTATCTTTCCCTCACAACCAAAAACACACTTCTTTGGCGACGTTGTTGAAAAATCTCTCGGCTTCTGTAACCCGAACGAAGCACGTTGAAGCACTTTCCGAAACTTATCCGAATCCAAATAACAGAAATACTCCATCATACGTCCAACTCGTGTTTTGAAACTTTGGCCATGTTTAGCATGAGAATGCAACTCTTTAACAGTGTATATAGTCAGAATGCATGAAATAGCATTAGACCCATTCTAGTTGCTCAGCTTAGGTCTTCTTTGTCGCATTTTCCTCTTTATGATGCGGCAAATGTTTTCTATGGGTGAAAGATCTGGACTGCAGGCTGGCCATTTCAGTACCCGGATCCTTCTTCTACGCAGCCATGATGTTGTAATTGATGCAGTATGTGGTCTGGCATTGTCATGTTGGAAAATGCAAGGTCTTCCCTGAAAGAGACGACGTCTGGATGGGAGCATATGTTGTTCTAGAACTTGGATATACCTTTCAGCATTGATGGTGCCTTTCCAGATGTGTAAGCTGCCCATGCCACACGCACTCATGCAACCCCATACCATCAGAGATGCATTCTTCTGAACTGAGCGCTGATAACAACTTGGGTTGTCCTTGTCCTCTTTAGTCTGGATGACATGGTGTCCCAGTTTTCCAAAAAGAACTTCAAATTTTGATTCGTCTGACCACAGAACAGTTTTCCACTTTGCCACAGTCCATTTTAAATGAGCCTTGGCCCAGAGAAAACGCCTGCGCTTCTGGATCATGTTTCGATATGGCTTCTTTTTTGACCTATAGAGTTTTAGCCGGCAACGGCGAATGGCATGGTGGATTGTGTTTTCTGGAAGTATTCCTGAGCCCATGTTGTGATTTCCATTACAGTAGCATTCCTGTATGTGATGCAGTGCCGTCTAAGGGCCTGAAGATCACTTGACCCCTACGCACAGAGATTGTTCCAGATTCTCTGAATCTTTGGATGATATTATGCACTGTAAATGATGATAACTTCAAACTCTTTGCAATTTTTCTCTGAGAAACTCCTTTCTGATATTGCTCCACTATTTTTCGCCGCAGCATTGGGGGAATTGGTGATCCTCTGCCCATCTTGACTTCTGAGAGACACTGCCACTCTGAGAGGCTCTTTTTATACCCAATCATGTTACCAATTGACCTAATAAGTTGCAAATTGGTCCTCCAGCTGTTCCTTATATGTACATTTAACTTTTCCGGCCTCTTATTGCTACCTGTCCCAACTTTTTTGTAATGTGTAGCTCTCATGAAATCCAAAATGAGCCAATATTTGGCATGACATTTCAAAATGTCTCAGTTTCAACATTTGATATGTTATCTATATTCTATTGTGAATAGAATATAAGTTTATGAGATTTCTAAATTATTGCATTCCTTTTTTATTCACAATTTGTACAGTGTCCCAACTTTTTTGGAATCGGGTTTGTACAATATATACATGAATTGTTCGTAGCAGATCTATACAGGTGAAGCTGGCGAAGGTGGAAGGTTTCTGAAAACACACTAAAGCTGCTATAGCAAATGCTGGCCAAATATTTGAAGGTTAAGCAGCAAGCTCATTGGCTACTGATACAGCAAGAACCTATAGAGAATGATGTGAATGCATGCAGATTATGTTAAAGGTGCAGTAAGCGATTTCTGAAAAACGCTGTTGAAAGTGGATCAGACCGAGCACCACAACAAACTTGTAGCCAATCAGCAGTAGGGGTTGTACTGTATATACACTCATGATGGTAGGAGAGAGAGGGAGATTTAAGGAAAGACTGTTGAAAGGAGATGGCTGAGAGACATTACAAAAGAGAAAAGGTCAGAGGAATATCACTGGAAAAAGAAGTGCTGTGATCAGGCAAGAGCTTTAGGACCCGCGTTAATATTAGAAAAGCTTTCCAGCGCTGAAGAGAAGCGGGAAGGCCTGAAAATGGAAGCGGAGGTTGCGTTGTTTCTGCTACATTTGTGAGTAATTGGTTTTGAGTGTGTGCTGCTGGAAACTAACAATAAACTCTTGCTTGTATATATACTTATGTACTGTATGTTCTTTTTTGTTCTTTCTTGTCTTTCTTTCATCAAATTCGCTTTATTTTTCATGAAGCTTTATTTTGCTTAGCTTCTACTATAATAAAGAGACATCAACTCTGCATTGCGTGTTCGTGCATTTTGGGGGTGGAGCAATGAAAGGAGGGGTGTATTTGTTTGGGTTGATTTCAGATATCAACAGTATTCAGTAATGATTCTCAGAAATCGCTTACTGTACCTAAAAGGACCTATCAGCTTGCACCATCTAGCATTTCATGACAGAACTTTGTATATATCAGGTTCAAAGTTGCTGTTTTTTTAAAAATATTTTTTGAAAATAGTGTGACAATGCTGCTAAACATGGAAATTAAGTGTCATCTTTTCAAGTCACTAAAAATTAGTAAACATTTATGAACATAAAACTAATAATTTGCATTTTTTTTTTTTTTTTAATGGGACTGCATATGGTGCGGATCATTTTAGGGGACTCTGCAATTACAGTTTTTCTGTTATTTTGTTACATTTCTCAAATCATCCTTAACATTTACAAGCCAGAAAACATTTGAATGATTGAGGACATGATTGTTTTGGACGCACCCTTCGACCCGCATTGACCATTGCAAAGCCATGATAATTTAGGAAAGAGCAGATGTTTGTACATAATCAATTGCATGAGTGTACCAAAGCACTGACAATTTGTTCAAAACAATGGCTTTTCATGGTGTGCAGAAGTGACTAGATGATGTGAAGGGTGAACAAGTAGTTTTGAGAATTTTAAACTGATCTGATAAATGTACCAAAGCGACTGAGAAAAAATGTAATATTTAGCCTACAGCCTTCTTTTCTATGATTGGAAACTTAACAGATGCAAACACTGACGTTATTAACCATGCTACTTTATGCTAACTGAGCATTCACAGATCATCTCGTTGATGTCTTCCATCATTCAATATGCAATATGTGACTGCCATGCTGACTAGGCTAAAAGAGGAGGTTTGAACCTACTACTGGTAGAAGAGAGAGTGTGAAGCGATCATTCATAAAGTTATGCACTATAGTCTGCCACGTAAATTTCGACCAGTGTTTTATTCTCTGATATTGTACAATGACTAATGCACTAATATCACTTATTAAGCATCTACGTGTCTCTAATAAGCTGTGAAAGCAAGGGGAAATATCTGTATAAGCTGCACTTAATGAATTCATGAGTGTTTTTACATGCTACTTAGATTAGGTTGGTTTTGGCTTTTGTTTTACTTAGTGCTTCAGGAAACCTATTTTTATATTTGTTTTATTGCTTTATATTAGCTTGTATTTTAGTCAGTCATGTGTTTTTCTGTGGATTTTATTTATATGGCCATTCTGAACAGGCGTTTGTGTTTTTTTTTTTTTTTTTTTTTTGTCCAGGACATGAGTATATATGACTTCCGTTATTTACATGTGGCATTTTCCGTCATCCAAGGAAGGTTCTAGGTTTGCACAACCTGAATGCAGAGCATGCATTTCTGTCTCCATAAATAACGACAGAAGGTACAGACACACAACATCTGTAAGCACTGAGGTGAGAAGTGAAGGAAATAAGACAAAGTTCTGAGTACAGCAGATTGAGGAATGAGAGTAGACGAGAAAGGAGAAAGAACAGATAGTGGCAGATATAGACAATGGTCATTTACCACCAACTGACCCCCCTCACACGTACAACTAATGAGGGGAAGGACTATTATTCATTGTAGTAGCTACAACTAATCGTCCAGCACTGTGATTTTGTCAACAGCTTTGAAAGGCTAGACAGAGCTACACATTCGTACACACACACACACACACACACTCCAGGGACTGATTGGGAAAGCATGAGACGGCACAGCAGTGGCTGCTCTTGTTAGTCCATTAGTTAGCTATGGCAGCACAGCCGGCTAAAGAAGTGGCCCTAATGGCTCCTCAGCAATAATTACTATCTTTTTGTCCTCATTCGATTCAGAGGGAACATATATTTGCACTCCAACAACCTATAAACATCAGGCATCCTTGGATGGTCTGAGTTCACACACAGCTAGAAGCTGGTCTGTTTGTTGTACTTTTTTCAACTTCTTTTTCTGTATGTCTGTTTCTCTCTTTCTGTTTTTCTTTCAATCTCTTGCTCTTCTTCCATTTACTCTGATCCATCTACTTTAGGACAAAGACTGAAATTAAAGGTTACACATTTGTGGCTCCGGCCCATTCACCCTATAATGCGAGAGTTGTACAGGAGTATGTTTTTTGTGTCGTCTGTATATTAGTGGCCTCCATCAGGGCCATTGAAGCAGCGGGAAACATCGGACATGATTGTGTTTAGGTGTACTTATGATTCGCCTAGTCTATCATGCAGCATCTGTGGGTCTAGTGTGCGTGTGTGAGGTATTCTCCAGAATTTATGAGTGAAGATCGGAGGACAACAAAACAGAAAGACAACAAAAAACCACAAGGATGGAGATAAATTAATGGTGTTTGAACAAATTTCAAAGATAGATAGATAGATAGATAGATAGATAGATAGATAGATAGATAGATAGAAAGATAGATAGATAGATAGATAGGTAGATAGATAGATAGATAGATAGATAGATAGATAGATAGATAGATAGATAGATAGATAGATAGATAGAACAACAGGGACAGTAACGTCTCCAGGTGGCTCTGTGAGTGCTCTGCTCAGGTAATTGTTTTAGTGGAGCTGTCAGCCTAATTCAGCAGTATTATAGAGCACAAAGGGTCATTTCGGAACTATGAATCATTAGAGCTAGTCTGGCTCCATCTTTTACCAGTGCTATTACATCTGCTTCTTGGAAGACTGGCTTAAAAAAAGGCAGATAAATTGCCTCTGTATAGGAGCTCTAGTAGTTAACTACAACGACAGCTTTTCTAATGGGGGTTTCCAACATCAGACATGTATACAACATAGCCCAGGTTCAGCGGAATGCTTTGTTACAGATGCATGCACTAAAGAGGGTGTCTCTGTGTTTTTTTTTTTTTTTTTTCAAAACTTTGCTTCTTTTTTTCAAAACTTTACACACAAATCAATTATGAAATTGAAAACTGGGTCGAAGGCTGATAATTAGTGTATGGATTTTGTGTGTAAGCAGTTGAAAAAAACTGTAGTACATTAGTAAGCAATGAAATGAACATTCAACATCAGTCATGAAAACTGCTTGGGTTAATTATGTTGGATTCAAAAATGGAAATATTTCCTACCTATTTTTAGCCCATCGTCTTCTTCTCATTATGAAAGGAGGCTAAGCACATAAAGGGTCAATGATATGATACAATTTATTTGATGCAGTTATTTTTAAAATAATTCATTTCTTTAAAAGAAAACTGTATTAATCAGTTTATCTTGAAATATCTTATGTCAGTATATTATGTCTTATGTCAGTTAGGTTGTAAAATGTCATGTGGTGCAACTCCCAAAAAACGTCATGATATGAAGTAGCTATTTATAATATTTCCTAAAAAAGATTTTTTATTTTTTTTTATCTTGACACAAATATCTTAAAAAAAGTATATATATATATATATATATATATATATATATATATATATATTAAATTCATTTTGAAGAGTCACAGGTTATGGCATGAGTGTTTAAAAAAGGTTTCCTGTGAGGAATCTCCGTGCTGCATATGATTATGTTTACTTATTTGTTTATGTGCATGTGTAAGTAAGAGAGAGAGAGAGAGAGAGAGAGAGAGAGAGTGTGTGTGTCTGTGTTTATATATGTGCACTGTAGACTCCCTCAAACTCTCACTCAAGCTAGAGAAATACCCCTGGAAATCTGAAACTCCCATCTCTCCAAACTGCAGTTTGTTTGGTTTAGTGATATCCTCTTTCTTTCTGTCTCTCTCCTTTTCTGATTGGTTTATACACAGCCTTCTTCTTCATTTGATCACAGTATGGCAGTTCAGCTCAAGACCTTTCCCTTGACTTTGTTTACTATAGCACATTAAGTGGTGTACTGTATATGCACAGTATTTTCACAAAAAACAAAACAAAGTACATAGACTGAAAGTGAGTATCATAAATAGAAAGTCATATGTAATATAAAGTTTAACCTCTTTCAATTCTCCCTTTCCCCCTGTCCACAGTCAAAGCACTGCACTATAAAATAAACTTTTAATAACTGGATCCTGTGTGAGATTTTAACACTTTAAAATGCTGTTAGAAGTGTGACTTTGTCTAAGGCCCTCAGTCAAACTGAATAATTAGTGGGATTCCACTCTGATTTCAACATTTGATAAAGAACATATTTTTAAGGATTAAACCAGGATGTGTGTTTTGACAGAATAAGGCATGCTTAATTACTGGCTTTGATTTCTGGTTAGGAAAACATATGAAGTATCACAAATGGCCCACACCAAACTGGAGCAGTGGTAACCCAGTGGCTCATGCAGATGTGAGAGTCCCTGAAAGAAGCCTATAACTATTGTGCCCTTGATCAAGACCCAAGCTCTCAGTAGGGAGACTGCATTTAGTGGACTGTCGATCGCTTTGGGTGAATTAAATGCACTGGAACTCATTTACCTTTTCCCTGTCTGCCAAATAAAATAGCATAAAAAAGGCAAAAGCCAAATCTTTTTGAAACACATCAAAAGAAACCTATTGTTCATAAAATCTGTGTGGTCTTGATGTTTCATCACAGTCGGGGGTTTCACCAGCTTGTTTTCTTCCATTATTAAAGAAATAACAGCACAATGGTCAGAAGCAGGGAGAGTATATGCCCTCTTTAGAGTTAAACAGAGCAAAGATGAAGCTAATTTTTCTACCGGACTCAACAGTTGACCATCATACAATCTCTTTGACATGTGGATGAAAAATGATGAATAAAACTATGAAAAATGCTTTTGGCTGAACGTCGTTTTGCCAACATGCTCATGGCAATTGACGGAATTGGCAGCTAATTTGTATTAATCTGATGATCTCATTTGTTTTTGTACAGCCTGCTTATGCCCCACTGACAGATAAGTTTAATGGTGGACATTTATGCTTACTTTTTTCTAAAAAAAAAAAAAACATACATTTCCACACATAATAGCTGCATTTTTTCATGAGATATATCTTTCTTATTTTTGATATATCTTTTTTTATTTTATTTTTTTTAAATAAAAAATAAGAACAAATATGCCAGTAAAAAACAATAGGATAAATACAATATAAAAATTGTGATTTTCTCTCTCTCTCTCTCTTTTTTTTTTTTTTTTTTTTTGTTCGTTTGATTAACATTAATGTCATAGACAGCAGCAGATATGTTAGGCTGCTGTCACTTTAAGACCTAATACAAAGCTTGAATATTCTGACACACATATCAATTTATTCCATTTGTTTATGTTCACTTAAGACATACTCAACAAGGCATTTTCACATAATTTTGTGTGTATTATTTGACTGATGAGGTGGCTTTCTGTGCACACTTACAGTAAGATTTGTGTTGGACAGTGTCGCGAGTACTGCATTAGGTTAATGCGCTTAATAATTTTTTGTTGTTTCTTTCTTTTTACATCAAGCACATCCAGGGCTTTATTTTCTCATTTATGCATGTTTCTGTTAAGCAGTACTGCACTGTGTGGCTATATTTACATATTGCAATATATACGATATAGCAACATCTCTATCAATAAACAATTTATATCATTATATATATCGGCATACTGCCCTAGAACATCAAGTTCAAGAAACATAAAATGAATCATACTATGTTGATGATATCATTTTTAACAGAATAATAAAGTATGTAAAAAACCGTCCTACTTAATATTAAGTATCTTTAACTACGTATAGCAGCATAAACACCCCAATAGCAGCAAAAACACCTAATTTAGGTGATGTGACTAAATGTGACTAATAAAGATAATAAAAATAAGATGAAATAAACATCTTAAAGACATTTGTGATGCGTCTAAATAGTGTAGCACACACAGCTGAGTGGAACTGATGAATGTTTTTTGAAAACATCTCTTTGCACCTGTTCTGCTCACTCTATTTGTCCTGCTGGTGGACTGACTTGCATTATTAAACAGGTAGCCAGCCCAAGTGTGCATTATAAAACAAACATGCCTTAGCCTGCCGGCAATATGAATGCCATTGGTGACATTAGCACAAAGCTTGTACTGTATCTTCGGACCATTTATGTTTTGAGCATAATAAAAATTTATTTCACCCCCAAAGCCAGAGTCCATCATCATATTTCATCATTTAAAAATATATATTTGATGTCCTTCTTACAGTGGAATTTCACAATTATGAATAATAATAATAAATAACATGTACTTACTATAGGTTTAGGGTTATGGTTATTTTTTATTGTTAGTTGCTTGTAATTATGCATAATTTACTGTTATTACTATATAAAAATTAACAATGACACATTAAAATAAAATGTTACCATATATTTTAATATCAAACTTTTATGTTAGTAGGGTGGAAAACTGTTACAGTTAAATGACAGAAGAAAATATATATTGCCATTTTTCAAAAGCAACATCCATCATTCATGCATGCATGCATTCATTCATTCATTCATTCATTCATTCATTCATTCATTCATTCATTCATATTTATTTAGTGCATAATAGAATACAACTCGTTTTAAAGCAGCTTACATTAATAAAACGGGAAAGTAACAGTGTTAATGGTGTAGAATTAATCAATTATGAAACAAATTCAATTTAAGCTGCAAAGCAACTATACAGAAGACAATAGTGCTATTGTTCAGTTTCAGTTTAGTTCAATGTTGTTTTAATTCAGTTCAATAACTGTGTTGCAAAGTTTATCAATTATCAAATGAGTTCAGTTCACCTATAAGCAGCTCTACAGAAGGCAATAGTGTCATTATCTAGCTCAATTTTGTTCTCATCCGATAGTATCAGTTAAATCAATAACATTACTGAATATTAATTGTTTTTTAAACCCAGACAGTACAGAAATAATGCATGCCAGATGCAAACTTGCATCTTCTACAGGAGAAGCAGAGCAAAATGTCTCAAGAATATGTGCTTAACCTCTACGCCACAGTAGAGTGTGCTTCACCATGTTAATCTTTTAGAAAAGGTGTGATGATGACTCCCCCTCTTCTCAAATCATTTTTGCCCTCCTGTCACTGTCCCAGAGACTCACAGCGGTGGTGTTGAAAAGGAGGGGTGCGTTTACTGAGTGCTGTTGACAACGTGTGATGAGGCGCACATGAAGCTAATAGCACCTTGTCACCTCGCAATAAAAGTAGCAGCATGCCTGTCTTCTAAACAGAGACTGATGCACAAGGTGTCCTCAAACGGTCACAGGCTGCCTGGCTCCACACCTCCAGACCCAACCTCTCTACGTGACCTGACCTGTACTTGTCCCATCATGGGGAGGTCATCAATGTTTCACATTCTCCCTAGGATTTTTAATCCCCTTTTGAATTCAATAAAAACCTCTCTGAGGCATCACAGCAGATCACACTGTATATGTATAAATACTTATGCCATTGTTAAGCTACTGACATGAATGTTGTGCTATGAATGAATTATTGCACATATAAAGACTTATCTCAAGAGAAATGAATTTACCTTTAGAATCAGCTGGTAACACTTTATTATAAGGTTTAATTCATTAACTTAGTTATTCTTTATCACTAAATAACAATGAACTGTACTTTTTTACAATATTTATTAATCCAGGTTAATTGTAATTTCTACATATATACATATACTTTTAATATTTCATATGTATTAATTACATTAGCTAATCTGTTGTGAAAGAACATGAATTAACAATATTAATGCATTAGGTCTCATGAATTAATAATAAACAACAGTTGTCATAGTATTTATTATAAACAGGCTAATGTCTATTTATCATTTTTCCGTGGTGTGAGTTTGAGGCGGGACTATCTGTGTCAGGGTTCTGTCACTTCGGTCTTGTTTATTCTTGGTTTTATGACAGAGCCCTGACGCTCCTGTATTGTCTTGTCTTTGTGTGAGCGTGTGTTCTCGTGTGCACTCATGTCTAGTTCGGTTTCGGTTTCGTGTCGGGGACACTTGCGCTCCATGTTCTGTCTTTATTGTGAGTCCATGGATTGTGTGTTTTTTAACTCACCGTGCTCTTTTGTCTTGTGTGTTTTGTGTGTGCTTGGTTTATGCTTTCATTGGCCAGGCGCTCTTGTGTTGTTGTGTTCTGTATAGGCTCGTGTTTTATCGGCTGCGTGCTTTCATATCAAGTTTTGTGTGAACACGTGGCTTATGAGTGTTTTCATTAGCTGCATGTTCGTGTCTTGTTTTGTTTGAGCACATGGCTTGTGATTTGTGTTCGCTGGCCATGTGCTTATGTTTTTGTTTTGTTTGGTGTGAGCACATGGCTTGTCATGTGTTTCCATGTACCATGTGCTCTCACATCTATTGTCTTGATCCCGCTCATCTTGTTACATGATTATTGGTTCATTTGCCCCACCTGTCCTCTCTCATTACCTTCCTTGTTTGCTCCCTATTTATTCTCCTTGTGTTTGCAGTCCTGTGCGAGTTTGTCGTTGAATGTATTCCTTGTGTCCTGCCAGATTCTGTTTGCCTAGCCAAGTCTTGCCTTGTCCAGTTGCAGGTCTTGTTTTCCCCCATGGGGTAGTTTTTTTTGTTTTTGTTTTATTTTTATAATTAATAAAAGCCCTTTAAGCCTGCGTTACTGAGTCCTCGCCTCATCCCTTACCACAACCCTGACAATCTGTTTGTTCCGACAACGGAGAAATGGGGGAGTGTTTTGGAAAACACTCCAATTATTTTTAGTTCCTATGATGAACATGCTGCAAAATTATGCTTCTTGCGTGTTTTGCTACGCTTTCAAAGTGAAATGTCCAGTAAGTGGTGCTAAAAGTGCATACAGTTTTATCCGAAACAGATGAATAAGAATCTAACATTTTATTACGTTGGTTGTTGTCTGTATTGCGGCAGGTCAAAATTAAATGTCTGGGGAGCAGCGCTATTCGTGTTTGAAAACAATGCATCACCTACACTAAACACTATCCTAAAGCTAACCGATAGTGTGCATACAAAACCAGAAGCAAACAAGAAACCACCATTTCAAATTATGAAAACATATTTGATTATCCAATAACTAACCTTCTATCATTTTAGAGAAAGAAGCAAGAGATGTAATGTTTCTTAGTTCTATGGGTATAGTATTCCAGGTATGTACTGCTCTATAAGAAAATAATGACTGCCCAAAAGCACTTCTTCTACGTGGTATTATACAGTCCCCTCTAGTAGTGGCTCTAGTAGATGAATTAAAATTTTGCCTAATAAATTCATTAAGTGGAAGTGGGGCCATACCATGCAAAATTTTATACACAAGTAGGATATCTGCAAATTTAATCATATTTTCCCAACTTAAAAACCCATATTTAGTTAAAATTTTACAATGGTGATATGAATTAGACCTTTTATCCAATATTTTCAAAGCCTGCTTATAGAGTCTTTCTATCGATTGTAGAGTAGTCCCACTTGTCTGTGTCCAACTGGTCAAACAGTAATTCATGTGTGATAAAATCATAGCATTAATATATAACTTTGAAGCCTCAGTGGTTAAATTATTCCTAATATGTCTCAAATTTACCAAATTAAATTTAATTATATTCCCAACTTTTTTAACTTGTTTTTTAAATGTAAGTTGTGAATCAAGTATTATACCTAAATATTTATACTCATGGACCACTGATAACCTTCTACCTGCTACTGTAACATCTGGGTCCGGATCTCTATTTGCAGACTTCGAAAAAAACATACATACAGTTTTACTAACATTAAGATGAATTGTTTAACCATTTAGTAATTTTATCCATTTCTGCTGGTAATTCTTCTGCAGCTTGCTTCTTAGTTTTAGCATGCAAGTATATAATTGTATCATGAGCATACATCTTTACAGTAGGTGCACAAACATCAGGCAAGTCATTAATATACAAACTGAATAGCAAAGGACCTAATATTGAACCTTGAGGTATACCAACTGAAAAAGAAGGTTTTACCATTTTACCTTGCTTCTACATCGTAAGTGCAATGCTGTACCAGGTAAGCTACCAAGTTTACTATGTTAGAAACGCCATACCCATAGATCTGATTATGCGATGCAAATGTCAAAATGTATGATTTACAAATCATGCACTAAGGTAAAAGTGTTTTGAGGTCATAAAATACAGTAGTATTATGCAAAGAATTGCACAAAAATACATCTTATTCAATAATCTGCCTTGTATCGCTCCTAGAAAAAAGGTTCTATATAGAACCGTAAAGCGTTCTGTCAGACGCTTCATATATACAACCTTGGTCACTGTGATTTTGCCGAGTAAGCCTTAACAGATAAACAGATTTCACTTAGTGAAATGACGTTCACCATATATGATGAACGTCATTTCACCAATAGAACCTTTTAGGAATTCCTATCATGGGATCATTTTAAGGATTTAGATTTAATTAATTTTGTTTTAATTCTACAAATTATAATATTTTTTTTTAATTAAACAGCTCGTAAACATACGTTATCACTAGAAAAACAAACAAACAAATAAATAACCCATTAAACATTAAAGTATTATGCAATCATTTAAAACATTTATCTCTATATATAGAACCTTCTTTAAAATTGAGTTAAGAACCCTAGGGTTCTATATTGAACCCTGTTGAACTTTTTTTAAGAGTGTAGTCATAATTTGCATGAAAAATAATAAAAGTTGTTGGTGTTTTACTGCCACTAGAGTTTATTTCAGCTGGAAACTGCAGTATATTGTATGTATAGGTTATGCTTTTGGAGTTTTGAAATTTCATGTTCAACACATTCCACATTCACATATTTGCACAAAACCACTGGCCTTCTGTTCTGTGATCAGTGCTGATTCACAGTGTCTTCACTAGAGGGACTGCGTGCTGTCCCGGCATCTGTCCTTCCCATTCAGACTGAAGAAGTGCTGTTATAATACGAGCAGTCAATGGTAGAGTTTTTTACTCTCTCTCTCTCTCTCTTTCCTGTAATCTGGTCTTGTCTGCATAGCATCCCTCTATTGTTCTAGCAATGGCAGACCACACCTCCACCACAGACACATGCAGGCAAACACTTCTGTGTGACCAGTGTCTCTTTATTTAAACTGACTGTGCATGTAGTTCATTTTATGTGTGCTTGCGGTTTGTTTTGACATGCCACCTATGTCGATTAGGCACCACGATGAGAAACCATGCCAAAGCACTGCAATAGTTCTCATGAAGTTTCTCAAAGATTCATATTCTTACATCAGCACCACTGAGCTGTGCTGATTTTAAAACACTTTACAAGAGCTGTTTTACTACAACTGAGGCTCATAAAAAAGGCATATTGTAAACATCATTTTAATAAAAACTGTCTTTGAGGAAGCAGTTAGCTCTGACAATACAGCCCCAGACCACCATCCAATCGGCAGCCATTTCAGCTACACGTTTTCAGAGCTCCGGGCTTTGTGTTTTGCAGTATGTCAGATTGAGAAGAACTTCCTGCTTATATGACTTCAGGGCATGTTGAATAGTGTCTAGTGTCTTGCGGAGAGTGGCGATTGGGAAGCTTGTGCTGGAAGGATCAAAAGGGGTGTAAGTGTAGTGAAATTGAGTCAGAGAGCCGGAGTGGAGGTGGAGTAGTGCTGTGTGTATGTGTGTGTGTGTATATACAGTATTGGTGGGAGTCTGAGTAGGGATGTGATGAAAGCATCCCACGTGTTGGAGCACAGGGTAGGGCCACAGCGCACAGCTCTCTCTGGAGGTATGGAAGCAATTACTGGCACTGAGGGCCCACAGACACCCACTGAGAGAAGTGGTCCCAGAAAAGAATGCACACAGTTCTCTGGAAGGCTAAATTACTTTCGTATGAGGACTAAGAGGGTAAGGTTAGTGTTTCTGTTCCTCTGTGTGTTTTTCTTTTTTCTTTTTTTATTAGGAACAAATACTGAGGGATATTTAATTCAGATCACACATTTCAAATTTAAGAAAACAAGCCACAAAAATACCACTGCTAATTAGACTAATGCTACTCCCCGTGTGCGTGCTGAGGAGGCCGGGGAGAGCGCGATGGCCAGCCGCCCTCCAGGCAAAGCAGACTCCGAACTCTTCTCGCATGAGAAGCGAGGCAATTAAAATACTGATGCCTCGATCCCAAACCCCACACCGCTGGGCGAAAAAGAAGCCCTAAACCCCCTTGGATCAACGGTGCACACTGACGCACGTGAACATGGCTTTGATTATTAAACAGAAAACAATCGTAATGGTACGACCAACTCAAAATCATTCGCTGCTTAGCATTTCTGCTTTAAACAACACAGCCTCTACACAGCTTGTTTAGGCATCAAATATGTACTCGAAATGCAAAAACCATCTCCTAAAATTATAACCATTTTACCTGAAAAATATTTCATTGCAACTCTATATAGAGAATTATTGAACAAATACATAAAACAGAGACCAAAAAAAAAAAAAAACAGTCACTTTCATTGTGTGAAAAAAAAAAAAAAAAAAAAAAAAAAAGTTTATGCACTGTTCGTCTTTGTACAGTGGAATAAAATGAGAAATGTAGTGTTACAACCTTCCCCATCAAAAATTTAGAGTAAATGTATGTACAGTAAAAGTAAAATCTATGTAAAATCTGCTGATTCAAATAATACAAGATTTGACATTCAACATGCATTAGCTTGATAGCATTTTTTTTTTTTTTTTGTACTATAGATCCTTTAGTTTGTATGCAGATCACATTCTAAGTGGTTAACAACTTCAAAACTGTTAACAGCATTAGTCTGTTTATGTTTATCAAAATTCATCTGTTGAGAAATAATAATGTGTCAGAACTGGCTTGAATTCTGTAATGCAATAAAATGCAAAACGGGATCACACTCTCATTTTTGTCATATCTGAATATAGTAGGTTTTTTTGTTCACCTACCGTTCTTGCTTAGCATAATTTATGTTACATAGAATTTTTTTTCCTGAAGAAAAGATCATTGAATACAACAACAACAAAGACTAAGTACCTTGTTCATTGCTTCCTCTGCGCAGAGCAGAGGAATATGTGAGATTAAATGTTTTATGCATCTTTCGCATGCTTTTTTATGCAAGTCATTGTAGTAGAAAGGGTAATTTGATAAAATATTTGTAAATATTTGAAATATCTCTCTCTACCTTCTCTAAAGGAATTTAAAGCCTTTTAAACTAAAGTATTAATAATTCTATTTATAACCATTGTGGTCTTACACATAATACATTACTATTGCTAAAAACCTTTTCTGTTCTATCAAGACAGGTGACGCTGTTGATCATACCTCGCCGGAGTGGAATTTGAACAAATTTAATGCAGCTGTTGATTTTCACAGCAAGGCTCATAGTGACGCAGCAAGCTTCAGGGTGAAACGCGTCTAGACAAGAATGGAGTAAAACACTGTTTTCCTATAGGCTGTGTGCTCATATACTGTATGAGCTGTCTATAGGTCTGCACTGTCACTTTAGGTCCCAGTGTCTGTATGTTGCCATACAACATGTCTCCAAAGGCAACTACCTGCCCTTAGTCTGGAAAACATTCATGATTCCATATTAATATAAATATCATTAAGGAACAGGCATTAGAGTTTGTTTTTTTCGAACCTGCAGCCTGTTAACATTCTGCGTTACAGGATGTTTGCATAAATAATTCATTTAATTTATTTGAATATGTAAAATTACTACGCCATCTGATTGCTTCTTTGAGAGACACAATAGTTCAGTCTGCTGCTTTTTCTTCAGACACAAGAACATGAAGTCAATTCAAGTTTATTTGTATAGCAATCAGGGTCTGTGTAACGTTTTCAGACCATACAGTGCAAATGCAAAAACTGAAAAAAAAAAAAATGAAACCAAACATTCATTTTTCATTTCTTTCTGATTACTTCATCATTGGATAACTGCCTTTTTCTGTCCTTTTTTCAGTTTTACTTTTGCTAAATTGTGACTCATGAAATCATTTGAATACAATAAATCTATGTAAATGCAGAGAGAGCAGATATAATACAGTTCTAATGCCATTCTTCTGGCACTATCATTTTATTATTATAATATCGCATCACTCCCTGTTGCATACAGGTCGCGCTCAAAATCGGGTTTAAAACGAGTAAATTCAATGTCACCTTTGCAGGAATGTAATACGAAGATTCTACAAAGGAGCATTTATCTTGAGCAATACTGCTAATGTAAATAGGAGGCACAACAATGCCAGTATAACTAGATATCTATGGGTACAATATGCGTCACATGACTAAACATGCATTTGTTTTCAAATACCTCCGTTTTCGCATCCACACTACAACGCAAAAACAGCGTTTTCAAATTTATAAATGTATCCACTTTGGAGAGCATTTTCTAAGAGCCCGTCCACACGAAGACGTGTTTAGATGTATCTGTAAAGATTTTGTATCGTATCGGCGTTTCATCCAGATGGATCGTTTTGAGTCGGTTTCAGTGGTTTTGTGTGTACGCAGATATTTCTTGAGACGAGGGGAAAAAAAGTGTGGATAGGGAAAGCTCTGGCTTCATGTGGATGTGGCCTAAAAGCTTCGTTTTCCTTGACAAAAACGCCGTCTCAGTGTGGACGGAAGGCCAAAACGGAGAGAAAAAGATGCGTTTTCAAACTAAAACATATTAGTGTGGACAAGGCCTTAATGACTGCTAAATGACAGTGCTTCGCATGAGAAGTGGTGTGAAGAGTGTAAGTTCAATGTTGCCGTGGGAACGAACAATGACGCCCACTAGATTAATCACACCTAACATTAAATTTTAATATATTTTTAGTGCTGTCAAAATTAACGTGTGTAACGCATGCAATTTTTTTTTCAGTTTAACGCGTTAAAAATATTTAATGCAATTAACGCAGCATGTTTTTTTTTCCCCATCATCCTTTAGCTAGCATTAAATTATATGATCACGCTATCATTTATTCAAGTGCAATTAAAACATTCAAGCGTGATAAGACTTAAATCTTAAATAACTTAAATCTGTACTGGCCTCTTTCACGTTCTCTTTCGCCTTTGATCGGACAAACACATACAAAAGTATGCCAAAATGGTTGCTTTGTCGAGCATCCTCGTAAGCACAGTCTTAAGTGAGTTAAATAAACTCTTAAATGGCAGTAAAGAGTTTTGAGGACATTGGATCTGTCATATCCCCGTCATGTGCTTCAGATCTTAAAGTGACAACAGCCTAATAAACCTGCTGCTGTTTCGTCTGTCATTAATGTTAATCAAAGAACAAAAGACAAAAGAGAAAATCACTCACTGCTCTTGACTGAATAACTTTTGTAGCTTTAATAAGGATTAATCTATATTTAATTTATAATTTATGCAGTGAAGACTTTATTCAACTTTATTCAATTTCTATTCAAATATTGCCTACCTGTTCAAATATTTAAAATATACTGTCTTTATGTTGAACTACATTAATTTGGAGATTAAATTATTACAATATACAAATATATTAAAAACCTTAAGCTTAGGTGAGATTAATCACAATTAATTACAGAAAAAGGTGCGATTAATACATTTTTTATTAATTAATTTTTTTAATTGATTGACAGCACTAACATTTTTATGTTGTAATACTTTCACATTGCATCTCCAAAATAATGTAGAAACAACATAAAGACAGTATATTTTAAATAATTGTTTAACAGCGTCTTTTTACTAAGCACTTTGAAGGAAGGCCAGTAACACTGATACCAGTACAGATACTGAGGATTTTTTCCCCTCAAATTTAGCCATTAATTATAGCCATTGAACATTACAGCATAATTGAAAGCTATCATTTTCAACATTTAATAGGTTTTTTTAAAAAAAAAACAACAACTTTTAATTTAAATAAACTTAAAGCTGCAGTCCGTAAGTTTTGCCTCTTTGTTGTCATCTCTGTTTGAAACCTGCATTTGCAGTTATTTGCGGAATTATCATCTTTACGTGGGTTGTGCATTGGCACGGCTCCTCAGCGTGGATGAAACTAATGTTTGCTGTCAGTCACCACACCGGTGTGGATACTGTACTTCACAATCACACATTCTACATATTAGACCAAAATAAGAATTTTCCCCAGAAAATGTCATCTGAACAAGTAAGCCAATTTTGTTCTGACCAAACGAGAAAAAAAAATTACAATAAATTGCGCTGCCAATGGTGATTAAATTTAACCATTGTTAAATTTGTTCTCAAATTGTTAATGTTAACAACATCAACATTGCATGACTGTGTGTATTTAGTGTGTATTAGCGTGCCGTTACCTGTAAATTTCAATTTCTGTAGCCAGTCTTTTGTTTTTGACTACGGGTGAATCTCCAGTTGTCACTGATGATTGTCATTTGGACCTTTCTGGATTACAATCCACCATCAAAATGATAAGTTTAGTTATTGCAGCTGCTGTGAGAAAAGGCTGTAAATGATCCACTGCTTGCAGCATCCTCACATGCCATATAGCCTACTATATGGGACTCCTTCTTTATGTAAACAGACGTGACGTAAGACGTGACGTGACGAAGGCTGCATGCTCAAATTTCCTGCAGAAACCCACCAGTACCACCCGAATTAGAAAACATTATTACAAAATTACCATTGTGATTCGGGCTAAGGTAAGGAGATAGATTTGAACAATGGCTGGTTATGTACTTGCTCAAAAATTGATTTTGGATAATTTTTAACTAAAAAATGTTACGAACTGCAGCTTTAAAACAAAATCCATTAAATCCATGAATCCATTGCAATAAATATCACATTTAGCTCTGCCTTTAATATATCAGGGCTCAACACTACTGATCCAGTCAGGCCGGTTCAGATTTTTACCTGTCCTGCTAAAATGCACAAGAAAGTTATTGTTTTTGTTGTTTTTGACCCATGTAACCTTGTAAACAGTGCTTTAAGATTTTTAGGTAGGTCTAACAGGTAAATATAAAGAGTTTCTTAAATAATTTCTGTATCTATGCAGTTAAACACTGCACAGTCTTCACTGTATAAATTATAAATTGAATATAGATTAATCCTTAGTAAAGTTACAAAAGAGATTCAGTCAAGAGCAGTGAATGGATTTCTCTTTGTCTTTTGTTCTTTGATTAACATTAATGACACAGACAGCAGCAGGTTTATTAAGCTGCTGTCACTTTAAGACATGACGCATGTCTGACACATCCTATTTTCTCACAACTCTTTATGTTCATTTAACAACTCATTTAAGACTATGCTTATGAGGATACTCGAGAACAGGAATTTGACACAATTTTGTGTGTTTTTGTCCATGTGCGTGCGTTTCGGGCGTTTGTTCACAGAGAGCCGCTTCACAGACAGCACGCCAGTACAGATTTAAGTTCTTTTTGTGCGTCTTTTAGCGCTCGAATGGAACAGGAATGCAAGCAAAGGCAACGACTCATAAAGATTGACTAATGGGCCGTTTACACAACACTGTTTTCAATTAAAAATGGAAAACTTTTTACAGTATGTGTTTTGGCTGTTCATTTACACGACAACAGCGTTTTGGTGGCCTGAAAACTCAAACTTTTGAAAACAGGTTTCAAAGTGCAAGTTTTTGAAAATGATACCGTTGTCATCTCCGTGTAAACTGCAAAAATGCAAATCTGTGAAAACGGTGATGGCATGCATATGCGTATTATTACGTGTTTAGTCTATCAACCTTATTTGTCAACACGGAATTAAGGTATTTCTGTGAATGTGTGAGACTTCACTTCTTTATTAGCCGCTATAATATCAAAGTGGAGTAAACTATAATAATAAGGTGGATAGGCATGCACGTTTGGCGCGAGTGCTCTGTATAAGAATGCGGAAACTAAACACAAGAAGGGAACACAGAAACAATGGGGAATACATTTCAAAATAAGAGTCCAACTCAATACACAGAACCGGGATCATGACAGTCAAGCATTTTCATGTATCACTTTTGACATTGATACCATGGGGAAATACTGCCACATATATATTTTGGTAACACATATCTTACAACATATTTTAGAATACTGATCCTTCATTAATGAATAACTACACAGGAACAAATGAGTAATGCATTATTAATACTCTAGTAACTACTATTAACTAACAAGAAACTCTGATTAATGAATTAGTAAGTAACAGTGCTCAGTTGAAGGTGGTAGTTCACTATTAGCTAATCAGTAACTACTATTTTTTCATACCATACTATATACAGATTCATAATTAATTTGAATAATGCATAAGGTATAATTAATTCTAAAGTGAAGATCATGGAAACCCACTAGTAATGACTGAAGTATTACCAAATAATTACTAATTACTAATAACAGAATTACTAATTATTTGGATCAGTATTCTAAAGTGAGAAACTCTCTAGTAACTACTGAAGTCATTGTAAACTTTTGAGGTTTTTGTAAAGTTTTGGATAGTAATAACTCAAGATTAACTACATCCTTCTACCTCAAAAGTTTACAATGACTCCAGTAGTTACTAGAGAGTTATCATGTTTTTCACTTTAGAATACTGATCCAAATAATTAGTAATTCCTTCTGAAGGATTTGGTAATACTTCAGTCATTACTAGTGTGTTTCCATGATCTTCACTTCATTCATGTTAATTATGAACCTGTATATAGTAGTTCTTAGTAGTTCTCTGGGAGGTATGTAAAACAGTAGTTACTGATTAGCTAATAGTGAACTACCACCTTCAACTGAGCGCTATTACTTACTAATTCATTAATCAGAGTTTCTTGTTAGTTAATAGTAGTTACTAGAGTGTTAATAATGCATTACTCATTTGTTCCTGTGTAGTTATTCATTAATGAAGGATCAGTATTCTAAAGTGTTACCGATATTTTTTAATAGTATCTCATAATTTGGCAGCAGCATTTGGCATTTGTCGACATTTTCGACATTTTTGACAACACTACATTGCACTTAGTTTATTATTTCAGATGCCTTTTTAAAAGACTACAAATGAAAAATGTATATATATATATATATACATATATATATATATATATATATATATATATATATATATATATACATGATTCAACTCAACAAAGTGGCTAGTAGGAGCAACTGCATTACACGCCGCTGCTGAAATCCACCCACATTTGGCGTGTTCCCCAAAGTGTTATCAAGACGACGCAGCGCAAGTTCCCTCGAAAGGAAATTTCTCAGGTTATGACTAACCCTTGTTACCTGAGAAGGGAATGAGATGCTGCATCACTTTACCATACCTTTGTATGCCTGAGAGCGACTTGCTTCAACCTTTTAGAAGCTGACGCTATTGTCCGGCATCTCTTTATAGCTTCCGTGTACGTGTCACATGCCAAGTCACTGAGTACGTCATGACGCAGCACCAATCAGGATTGGTCTAGTTTCACATGTGCTTCAGACGCTTGCACGCCGAAGGCGTTCCCCAAAGTGTCGTCAGGACGACGCAGTGTCTTGTTCCTTTCTCAGGGAACAAGGGTTATAGTCGTAATCTGAGACGTTTTTTTCTGTATGGACCAAAAAATTAAAGCTGGTGTTCCGTTGAAGAATACGTGAGAAAGTAATACGTGGAAAGATGGCTCATTTTTCATTTTGTTTAACAAGTGGAAAACGAGATTTCGGCTCAGTAGCTTTTTTTTTTTTGTTTTTTTTTTTTTGTATGTAGTCTGATTATACTGTAGAACGGATGACTCTTATGAGATTATATTTATGCATTTGGCAGATGATTTTTAACAAAAATGACACATTTTTATTTTTATTATTATTATTATTAGTTCTTGCATTTCCTAGGAATTTAACCCATATCCTTGGCATTGTTAGCACCATCAAACACATTATGCCAAATATTTGCAAAAAATGTATCTAAATGTATCAATATTTCACCATATAAAGCACTCATACATACATAATTAATAATAAATTAAATGAAATAGATGATTTTATAAATAGTATGGGGTAAGGCAGGGTATTTCTATATATCCTAATTATTGTTAATATGTAATTCATTTTTCCAGGAGCTCATTGCTTCTACCTTCAATTAAATTGCTAACAGTGATTGTAAATTAATTGCCTAAATTATTACATTATTAGCTAACTGCATTCTCTAAATTGTAATGTTGATATGCATTCTTTGTAAAGCTGCTTTGAAACGATATGTATTGTGAAAAGCGCTATACAAATAAATGCGAATTGAATTGAATTGAATTGAAAACTGAATTAAGGCAGGGTAAGGAGGATTTATACATCATCCTTATAATTGCAATTGAGCTATACAAACATGCTCCTCCCACTATTTTATGGATTGTATGAGTTCATAGACCTAGAGTAAGGATACAGATGTATAAAAGGTGGCATATTTTGAGAAGAGGCTCAGCTGAGATTTGTTTTGAGAGCTCATAGACCTGCAGGCATTCTCCCTCACCATCTGAAGTGATTTAATGCGGTGCGCCTATCTCAACTATCTTTAGTAGAATGCTGTAGCGTGAGGAGACTCTCTGCTCCCACTACTCTGACTTTAGGTGCACATCACTCAGCTGCCAGCAGATAAGACAGCCATCCGCTCCTGGAGCCTCCTACTGGAGCTGCCTCATTTCCACAGCAACCTTCTCTGATGTGCTCGCTCATCTAAAGATTTTTCTGCCTCCTTCTTTCTTCGGTGTACTTGACTCTTTTCTTCCCTCCATTCCCGTCTCTTTTACCATCCTGTCCAGACACAATGCAGCACATTTCCTTCGGAGTGTTTGACAGTGCAGTCTGGAGGCAAAAAGGCCTTGGCTGTGTAGCCACACATTCTAGTAGGCAGAAAATGTGTTGGCTGAAGCACAAATAACAGCACTTGGGGTTAATGATGACTTGTGCAGTCTTCCTGTCCGAATGAGGTGGAAACCTGCAGTGAGCGAAGTTAATAGCTGGAAGAAGGCACTGTCCTTTCTCCTCCTCCTTTACATGTCCAAACAGAGAGAAAGAGAGAGGAAACGAAACACATGAGTGAGAAAGGGAGAATATGTAAAAGAAAAGAAAAAGGGGGAGGGTGTGAAACTTTTTTGAAAAATACATCTTGATAGTATCCTCAAAGTTAATGGCAGTCTGGACTAAAAACAGTGGTGGCAACATTTTGGCTCTGGCAACGGACAACAGTAATTATTCATAGTGAGAGTGATGGCTTCCAGGGGTTGAAGATTGATTATGTTTGATATGCGATTTTGTGTAATCTGTCTCTGGCTGGGACCCATCCAAATTGGCCAGATCTGGAAAAAGAAGTGTCTTCCCAAAGGAGAGAGAGAAAATGAGAGCGGAAGTGTAGCTGGTATTCCTGCATAATGTCTATCTTTAATCAATTTCAGTCAATGAGTTTTAGCTCGTAAAGAACTGATGGCCTTACACAATCATTACACTTTTAATAAATTGAAACATGCAGTGAAGACATGAGTAAGATATACAATAATGGTTCTGTCATATGGTGCAAATTACGTTCAAACATTCCACATGAACTAAAAATAAAGGGAAGGAAAAAATAAAATAATAACAGAAGTACATACAGTATACACAAGAACAGCAAGCATAAACCAAAAAGAGCCTGGTCTCATTAGAAAAACGTACCTGTGGGAACGTTTTCGCGAGTCGCAAAATATGTACCAATATGTACATATCACTGCAGTTTCAATGTGAAATGTCCACTGAGTGGCGCTAAAAGCGTGTTCAGCGTTTTTTTTTTTTTTTTTTGCCGGAACAGGTAATCGTGAATGTTGTACGTTTTCATGACGTTGGTTTTTATAAGAATGTATAAAATATATACGAATGTCCGGTGAGTGGCGCTAGTGTAATGCTCCATTACGTTTTAAAATAACGTACCACCAACACTACACCTAAACCTACACGATAGTGTTAACAAAAGCAAATGTTTTAGCTTGTTTTTGATCTTTTATCTGTTTTAGCTTGTTTTTGATCTTTTATCTTTGAGCTCTTTTACCGTGACTCGTCTTTCACGGGATTTGTACCCAAGGCTTTGTTGTCTTAAGTCCAACTCTGTATCAGCTGAGCTATCGGGCAAGCTTGTTATGTTTGAAAAGCGAAACATATGGAGCTGGTTAAGTGATGCAAAGTCCAAAATATATTCGTTTACAAATCGTGCACTTCGATAAAAAAGCGTTTTGAAGTAACATAATATTGTACAAGGAGACGTAACAAGTCTTTATTAAACCATAATCTGACCCTGTGATCGTAACTATGTATGAAAACGATTAAAAGCGCTTGCTGTTTTACTGCCTCTAGTGTTCATTTCTGTTGGAAACTGCAGCGATATGTACGTATTGATACGTATTTTTGCGATTCACGAAAACGTTCCCACAGGTAGCCTACGTCTTTCCATGAGACCAGGTTGACCAAAAAGCAAGAATAACAAAAATATATAGAAGTAAATACATACACACACACACACACACACACACCATAATGATAGTAAAGTAAATAAATAAAGGACAATAAAAAGCTTGGTCATCCAAAAACATAGATCAATATCACAGGTGTAAGAAGAAGATTACTGCCAGATGATATAGATACTCAGGTGTTTAAGAGCATTTCACTTTCCTACACAATCTAGGAAAGGACCCCAAATTTTCATTGTGTGTCTGATTTTTTCTAGTTTAACAAAATGAAAAATATCTTTAATCCATAAGGAATGAGTAGGGGTGTAGGCGATTTCCAAATGAGTAAAATTAGACGCCTCGCCAGTAGTGTGACAAAAGCTACAAAATCAGTCTTATATTTGGGCATGTCTAGCAAAGGAGAGAGAGAACCAATTAAGCTGTGACAGCCAAAGGTTTAACATGAATTTCAAGAACTTCAGATAATGTTTTAAAGATCAGATTTTAAAGTATAATAAAAACTAGGTCCTGAACTAGGGAGGCTGTGGTGATGTCATGGTAAATACCACAGGTTCGTAATACTGTGGTTGGGGATCTTAGGTGAAGGCAGTTATAGTAGGAACTTTCTGTCTGACTTTCATGTAGGTTTTCATGTCTGACTTTCATCAAGATTTGTTAAGAGGTTATGGGTAATGAGACAGATCATGCAAACACATACAGTACATGCATGTGCACACAAGGATTGTGCGGCATTCAAACTTGAATTGAGAATAAAAAAAATTGAGGTAAACAAGTGTTTTAAATGTGCATGTAAGGAAGTAGAATTAAAATAATTTGAAATTCAAGTCAATTAATTTAACTGTCATTTAAAAAAAAAGTTTTTCAAGATTAATTGAATTGAATTGAATGTTGACTTTTTTTAAATAAGCTAATACATTTTTTTTTTTTTTCTTATATAACCTGTTTCTTATGTAATAACTTCCTGGACTTCAAGGTTCAAAATTCTGTGCCTCTGAAGAAGCAAATATTATATTAGTGGTCATCTGCACATGGAATACCATTCATCCAAAGTGATGACATGTCTGTGGGAAACAGTAATGACCCTAAGACAGAACCTTGAGGAACACTATGTCTAATGCATGATTTGTGGGTGTGGCAATTTATGCAATGGACAGATTTGAAATAGATGCAGAATTGCAATTTGAATATAAATGCAAGGAAGTAGAATAATAATAATAAAAAAGACATCCAATTCAATTTACGTATATATAGCCGTTATTTTTGTGTAATTAATGCAATTTTATGCAATTTATGCAAGTTTGTCAAGATGAATTTTGAATGTGCATCCATGGCATTCTCATAGAGTGAAGCACATGCTCTACACTTCACCACAATGGTAAGCCCCTGAAAACACCAACATAACAAAAACTCTTAACAGATGCCATAATAATATAATATTAAACATGAACATGTCTCCCCCTTTTCTTGTCTTGCTAATGCATAAAGTAACACTTTATTTTAGCATTTACTTTCCCTATCCAGTTCCATCCAAAACATGATGGGAAGTGGAAATCCTGTTCCCAGTTTCTACAATAGTACGCAATAAACACAACAAAAATCATGTAGCCTCACAAGGTAACTCAAATGGATCAAGTAAATTTGTTGAAATTTGTGACAACATCTTGTAAGAACTTTGTTGGATTAACTTGTTCTATTTAAGTAACTGAATAAGCAGCACATCTTTCCCCCCAGAATTACATCACGTGCTTATTTATTTAAATAAAAATTCAGTAAATTCCTCTTCCTGTCATTCCATTTTAAATTCCAATTCATCATTCTGTTAGGTGCGTTTAATTCATGAATTAAATGTTGAGCATCTTGTAAAACATACTCTAATAACCTTTATTTACAAATGTAATTTTTTTTTTCTGTGTACAAAGTTGCATAAACAAAGAGATGGATTTAATAAATGTAAAGTGACTAAAACATTATCTGAAGCAAAAGGAAAGATAACCTCGATCAGTGGAGAAAAAACAGAAAACAAGAAAATAAAGAGCAAGAGTGCACAGGGTTTTCTCAGGAGGCAGAAACACTGGCAGAAAGTGGTTATAAAATAGCTCATCACCCTTTCTGGGGCGCCCTCTGAATTAACACCAAAAAACTGTGGTGTGACCAGCCCTGGACTGAGCCTAATCAAAATCTAGAGGTTCTGTAAGTGAGAGCGAGTCTGGTCACGGCACGCCTGAGAAAGAGAGCGAGAAAGAGAGGAGTGAAAGACATGGAGTGGACAGTACCCTAGAGATACACTTCTCTCTCGTCTTGTCATGATGCAGCATGGTGGCTCTCTCTCAGTTGTCAGCTCTGTGGCCAGCCCTATTTACACATTTATACACACCTGCTTATTTATTTATTTACTGCCATGACAGAGAGCCACTCAACCGGCTACTCTACACACATACACACTCATCACAGCTTTTTAAAATGCCGGAGCAAAGCAAGAAGGTCTTACAGCGCTGTGGGATGAAAAACAGGGTGGCGGGTGCATTCAAGAGGCTAACAGTTTTAATGGGTGGCAGGCAGGAGAAGAGTAAAGAGTGGCTGAATTATTCAGTCATGTCTCTGGTGAAAGGGACTGTGGTCTCTTCTACAGCTCTGCAAGTCCTGTTTCCAGAACAAGAGAGAATAAGGAGACAAAAGGAGGGAGGGAAGGTACAAATGGACCAAAACTGTGTGCGCAAGACACTTTATAGTAACAACAAAGAAAAGAAAGAATCAGGCACACACACATACAAATGTTGGGTTTTCATGGGGGACTTAGACATAATGATTTTTGTACTGTACAAACTGTATGTTCTATCCCTTAACTCTGAAGCTACCCATCACAGAAAACTTTCTGCATTTGTAGATTTCCAAAACAAAAAACAAAAAAACAAACAAACAAACAAACAAAAAGCATCACTTAGTATAATTTATAAGCTGTTTTCCTCATGGGGACCAAAAAATGTTCCCAAAAGGACACACACACACACGCACACACACATGCACACACAGGTTTGTTTTTGTAAATTGTGGGGACATTCCATAGGCGTAATAATATTTTTTATACTGTACAAACCGTATTTTCTATTGCCCTACACCAACCCTACACCTAAACCTACCCATCACAGAAAACTGTGCACATTTTTACTTTCTAAAAAAAAAAAAAAAAAAAAAAAAAACTGTCATTATACAAATTTGTGTCCTGATATGTCACAAAAACACGCGCCCACACACACACACACACACACACACACACACACACACACACACACACACACACACACACACACACACTTTGGCACATCATTTATTAAGGATCAGTGTTTACTTTAATTTCATTCAACACTTAAACAAGAGAGAGCAAAACAGAGATTCGCAAATGTTCTTTTTCCTCAAGAAAACATAGCACCTCTGCCTCATTTTCAGATGTGATTCATTGCAGATTTTTGCTCATCAGTACTGTACTGCATGCAGGCCCTTGTTTCCTGATTGTTAACATTCATGTTCTACGACAGCTTGCGGCATCAATAAATGTCCCCTGGCTAATAGGACACACATGTTTTTGCTTCCTCTCAGAGCTTGGGCAGTCGAATCAGATGACAGACAGCTTTATGGATCTTCCCTCATGAGGTCATTACATTATCAAAAGCATGTAGGGAGAATGATGTTGGATGTACTATGGACATTATGGCATGATAGTCAGTGTATATTATTTAATTTGAGTTGGTCTTTGAATTTTTCTTTCTTTCCATTTGTCTGTGTGGGCCATACCATTTTTTAGGAAAACCCCTGTGTGTACCATGAAGTGGACTGGTCCATGTGTCAAAGAGGAGTAATTGATGACAGGCGTGTGAGTGAGTAAACCTAATCAGGAGCTCCAGGGACATGCACCAGTGATTCTTATATGCAGAATAGGAAAGCTTCACAATTTGTGACTATCTCTTTCTGACTATCTGTCTGTGGTTGCTTCCTTTTCTAAGTTTCAAGAGTGGAGGCTCCTATTTGTATGTTGTGTCATGGTATTTTGAGAAAGAAAGAGAGAAAGAAAGAAAGAAAGAAGAAAGAAAGAAAGAAAGAAAATTATTTGTTATTATTTCTTAAGTGAAGGTACAAAGCCTTTAAAATAAATTAGAACTAAGGCTTTACTGAGGATGTGACTTTCACAGACTTGCTAGCTAGATTTTAATAATTATCTTTGAAATATGTGCATACTAAAAATGTTTTAATAAAAACGTTTTTTTTTTGTAATCTTTTACAATTGTTTTTTTTCAACATTTTCCAAAATGGTAGCATGTCTGTGGAAAACAATAGTGACCTGCAGACCTGCAGCTTAGCGAACGAGTCAGTGCACGAGAATAAAAGCGAAACTGATGAAAGTGAGCAAAGAAGTCAAGATGGTACAGACCGAAGGCTGATATAATTTTATGTCATCTTACCTGAGAATGCACAAATATTTTCATAATAACATGAGCCGACTGGAATTAAGAAAGTGATCAGCGTGATTAATATTCAAAATGGTAAGCAAGCATTGCTTTGTTTATGGTTTGTATATCTGCAGTCCTAGTTTCGGTTCTCCGTTTTGAATGATGAAAATAGACTATTAATACCTGCTGAAATAGACAGATATTTACTTACACGCAGGCGCAGAACGCACATGCTAGTTGACAGTCGCCTTTAGTCCTTTTGGTGTGTTCAAGAGCAGCTTTTTGGCTGAGACGCAGCCAACGAGAGGCGACAACACAGTCGGCTTTTGTTGCCGCTAGTTCTTTGACGTTGTCTTGGTGTGTCCTGAGAAACTTAAGGGGGGAAAATTGTCTAATGACTGATGTATGATTGGTTGTGGGTGGGTGAATTTATACAATGGCCATACTTAAAATAGAGTCCAATCAATTAATTTCCTTAAAAATATAAGTGGTGCTGGCAAATGATATGGTAGGGGTTACCTTCTCTTATTGATAGTAGTAGGGTCTTCTCATCTCAATTATTGAATAATCTGTGTGTTATGGCATTTAGCACCTTTTTTTCACGTTTAATCAAAGACAGTTTTTTTTTTTTTTTTTTAATTTGTTTGTTTGCAACTATCTGGTCAAAAAAAAAAATAAAAAAAAAATTCTGCTCTTTGGGCAGGTCTGGTAAATATGCCACTAATGCTATACAGTACAGCACAAGTACTTATGCAGTGCCAAGCAAATTCTGTGCCAAATTATTCTGTACCTCCACAATAGCAATTTAGATTTTTTTTTTTTTCCCAAAAGCTTTTATCTATTAAAGATAAATAAGAGTTTGTATTTTTTTGTGCTTGTAATTTGATAAAATAGCGGAACTGCATGGAAAACATACAAAATTTATAATGTACATGGCCAAAGAGTGCCATGATCTGTAAACAGGCGAGTTTGACCTCTGGTGTTTAGGTGGAATACCTGAAGGTATGAGTGTTATCTCCACTCTGCCAGTGACAACTTTAACAAAGGAAAATACATGGTTTATAAATATTATTTAATATAGTCTTAGAGTTTGGAATATAATAGTATTCTTACTATTTCTACCATATATTTTATGACATAAATAGTAAAAGTGGAATGCTAGTGTGCTATTTCAAATTCAGACCATTTTTGTTTATTGGCTTTTAGCTTTCCAAAAAAAAAAAAAAAAAAAAAAAAAGAAAAGAAAAGAAAAGAAAATAAGTTGGATCACCCAATTACCCAATAATGACATATTTGACTTATGCACAGTTACTTCCTGGTTGTCGTTAAGCCAGCTTGGGTATTTCTGGTGAACTGTTAGCTGATCATTCTGTACTTTCTGTACATCGACATAAAACCATCAATGGTAGACTTTTTAATGTTGTATTTATATTTTAATGCAGTTATCACACTTGCCTAATTTGCCAATAAATCAGTTTTATTGATTTGAACAATGACGAAAGCGGAACATTTGGGAACATTTGAATAAGAAACGCAGTGTCTGTAATTAGACGCGCACACGCACACATTTTCCAGCACTTCAAATGTTATTTTTAATGTGATGACCACAAACATTATTTGTTCATTCTTCTGAGACTGTACCCATTTGTAAAACCGAACATTTTAGAGTAGCATTTATTTGTGCATATAGCCATTTCCTGTAGTGGTTTTTCACTCAGTTTCACTTTTGAATAAATATTAAACATTATAAAATCACTAGGTTTAAAAATACATTTTGTTAAGGTGAAGTATGAAGTACTCTTAAAATCTCAAGGAAAACAATAACTTTTCTTGAATGAATTACACAGAAAGTGAGCGCCATGCCTTCCCTTTGTAAGAAGCTGTCAGTCAGTGCAGTGCAGCGCAAGCTCAATAATTTTGGCACACTTGTGAAAATTCACATTTTATTCAATGTGTAGTGATTTTGGATTAGCCTCACATGAAGGCACCACAAATGTAGTGATTTATGGTCTTAAGTATTAATATTAAAGGTGCAATATGTAAGATTTTCTGTCCGCTAGAGGTCGCTAGAGGCCTATTCAAAACAAAGGCGTAGCTTGATGACAGCAAGTTTGAACGCGGAATCTTGGGACATGTGATCTTCACCTCACAGCCGGTGGAAAAGAATTGGGATAGGACTCAGGAAGAAATCATGTTCATGGATGCGATTATTAATGTTACTGTAGTATGAAGCAGAGCAGGACCAAGTGTTGTGGGAGCTGAACGAGGCCACCGGAGCGATTGTGCAACACACGCCGTGAGCAGCGGAACTTTTATTATGCCACAGTTGCCGGCACCGCTTCCGCTTTTCCGGTCATGAGTATGAGGTAACGCAGCTCTGTTTATCATAGAAGATACATTTGAGTGTGTTGAAAATGTTATAATGTTACTCTGTGCGTTCGCTCGGTGGCTGCTGTGAGACACTGTTGCACACAGCAGTAAGCTAGATCGATATTAGAATATCATATTAAATGCTGGATGGCTTGTGTTGATAAATGCCATGCAATTAATTTTAAAACGTATTGTATGATGGAGAAAATTCTGTATTACTGTTACTAAAAATAAAGCTGCATCTGATTATGCTATGTTAGCTACTTCACAAAATAGTGTTTTTCTCTGAGGCATGGTAAAGCATGGTACTCGCAAAAATCAAGAAAATTAGATTTAAACAATAAACTACAAAGGAAAAATTACTAAACTACTAAGAAAACTGAATCAATAATCAAACAGAAACCACAAACCACAACACAAATGGACGTTAACAAAATTGAATGCCAAGTAGATGAGCAACGGATTGGACGAAGCAATGAATGGGTAATTAGCAGTCTATGGGGGAGTCAGTTGTGGTCTTTCTGGATGCTGGTATGAAATAGTAAATAAGCATTTACTATGAATACAGATAACATGTCTAATGTATCTGTGTACGCTGACCCTAGATAAACAGTCTCTACACAAATAGCAACCTCATATAGCAACAACCTAATGCCAAGGCCTTTGGGAAAAGGTTTGGTTAGCTTATATTTACGTTTCACTTGGTCGGGTGATCAGTCCGGGATGGAAATTTCTTCCACTGGTATCCTTCATTTTGCAGTGGGAGAGACTGGTTTGCGTTCCAACAGTTGCAGAGCTGCGCTGAGTGCTGGAGGTCTTTGTATAATCCAGAGAACTGTAGGTCAGATGGTGGTCGATCCACAGGATCTTCTGTAGGTTGAAGGTACTTGAGTTATGCAGGTCAGGAGCCAAAGTCCTCTGCAGAAGCAGTTGGGCTGCTTGAAGATCCGTGCGGTGAAAGGTTTACTCGCAAGACTATTACCTTGGTCGTGCTGTTGTTCTTCCCTCATCAGGTCAGAAACTCAGAACAAGGGTTTGTTCACTTGGGAAAGCTTTTATTCCTTCCCGTTGGGGAGTGGATTACTAATCCCCACCTTTCCTGTTGTGGTGATGTGATTGGGTCATAGCATTCAAGGTGTCTGCCGATCACATCACCTTCCCATCCTGTGGAACTTGTTGTATTGTCCCAAAACACACAGTTAAATAAGACAGTGTCTTTAGGACCTTGAAAATGCTTTCTTTCTTTTCAAAACCATTCTCAAAGTCCCTGTGGCAGTGTTCTGAATTTATAGAGTCCAAACTTGATGTGGATTGGTTGAGGTATCACATTTCTGTCTCAGTGGGTGCGATTGCATTGGCTTTTATTCCAGGTGCGGTTTCCACTGTGTGTGTACAGTTTCCTGGATGAATAAAAAGATGTATAGGACATGTTCCTTACAGTATTCCTGTCCATTTTTGTGGTTTCAAGCCAGTATGAATAGAAATTGTCTTTCTTTTGGAGCATTTCTTTGTTCTTGCTGCGCTCTAGCCAGAACCGGTTTGGTAGTTCTAGGAGTCCATGGCCATTCACACCTTGGAATCAGGCATGGAGGGCTAAGGTGAACAAAGGCAATTTGTGATGAGATTAGCCTGTGATCAATGGGCCATTCATGTCATCTTTCCTGCCCTCCACCTTTGGCAGTCCTGATTACAATAGTCATTTAGTTGTCATTGAGGGCCCTCTCACACCTCTTTTGTCTTAAGGATGTTTGTTGTGAAGCTCTAGTGCCATCATGTCTGCTGTTCACTACAAATTAACCTTACTAAAGTGCACAATAAATCTTTAATTGTTGACGTTTTTTTCACACAAAAGTGTGAAAGCTGATGGTCGAATTGAATTTAGCAGAGGAGGAACACGTCTTTATTTATTTATTTATTTATTTATTTTAAATCATCTTACGTTTGAATAAGTAAATTAATGCTGGGTCTGACTATTTACGGGACTATATTCTGATAAATAAGTATTACACTATTGATGCTCAACACACCAGCAAGTGACATTTCAAGTTTTCCAGCTGGCTGATATAAATGCGGAAATAATAAAGATCACTCCGTGCATATAGTCAATTTACTGACAGTGCAATGAAATAAGTGTGTACTCACTGTATTTGAATAGGGTGACCAGATTTGTCATGGTGGAATACGGTAAGGGATGGGCACCCATCCCCCCCCATCCGAATATATATCATATAGTTTTATTTAACATGTATACATTATTTTAACATCTTTTGTTGTTTGATTAACATTAATGACACAGACAGGTATTTTAGGCTACTGTCACTTTAAGACCGAACGCTTGGATCTAATATACTGACACATATCAAAGTCTCTTTTGATGATGTATATCTATAGTCTTTGCACATCCGATTTCCACAGAGCTGTTTATGTTCACTTGAGCCATAACCGACTGTATTTACGTGAGATACTTCACATGATGGGCATTTTGACAACTGTGTCTGTATTTGACCAATCAGGCGCAAATTGAACTGAATTTGGGATTGCGCGCTGTCTGAAGAGCGCTAGCTGTGTGTGCCATTTAGAGTGTATAATAACTGTATAATAACTGAATAACTTACTGTATGATACCATGATAAACTCTTTTTGAAGATCCTCCTTAAATGTACACACAGACTTCTTTGACATCTTCCAATCTGACTTGATCTCCTCCACGGTCTCTATCCCGCCTTTACTAACTGCAAGTTAACGATAACAAATTGTGATTGGATGGTAATTTTATTCTCCAAAATACTATGACGAGATTGGCTACCTTTGTTTACACTATTCTTGTGTGGCAGAAGACTTCTACTCTTTTTTATGATCACCTTGCAATAAAGACAACTTAGGAAAGAAGAAATACGGTACAAAACATGATTTTTTCATAATAAGTTGGGACACTAAAAATAGAGCTGAAATATGGGAATGTACCGGGAAAAATGGGACGTCTGGTCACACTAGATCTGAACCGTTCGCAAGCATATTTGATCCCCAAAGTCTGGTTTGTTTGACTAGTGTGATCGCTCTGAACTGTGCCCTGGACCGCTTGAAGAGGTGGCCTTGGGCGCTGTTTGATCGAGCATGGTACACATGTAGTGTGACCGCTAACACTGTCGGAGCATGGAACAGCTTCTACTTTTGTGTGCGCTACTGTCATCATGTTGACAGCAAACGTCTTCTATTACTACTTGGATACACTTCTCTATTAATTTAATTAATTTGAGTATATTTAGGTTTATAACAGGTCTGTTTCTCACCTTTCTGATGAACAGGAATTGTATTGAATTGTATTAAAACAGGAATTGAATTCCTCTATTAATGCCAGCTGCCTCCATAATAATCTTCTGATACGTGCAGCACAATAACGTGAAAATCGCTGTGCGGCATAAATGATAGATCTATTAGGGCAATCTGTTAGCGAAAGAGCTTTTCTTCCTGTTTTCTTCCAAACAAATTGTAGCATTATAAATGAAGTAAGCGTGCTCCGGCACGTCGTCTTTGGTGGTTTCAAAACATGTCTCTGTTATATTGTCATGTTCTGCTTGTCTGACTTTGCAGCAACACAACCTTGTTTCTGCAGGGACTTTCAGCATGTTTCCTATGACAACGTCTAACGTTTACATTTTACGTGGCATGAGAAAGTGGAATGCGAAATCCGATCAGAGCAGTCAGACTGAAACAGGTTTCCAGAAATGCAATTTGAATAGGATTTCAAACCACATATGAATGTAACTTGAAACGGATTTGTAAAAATTGCATTTCTTGTGATTTTTGGTCATTCACACTTGCTAAATCTGATCTGATTTCAATTGGGTATGCACAAAAATCTGATTTGGACTGACAGTATGAACGTAGCCTACATAAATATCCGAGGCTGTATATCGACACAGCTGATATGGAACAGGTATGCATGTTGTCAAGAAGACACATGATCAGTGATGTGGTAAGTTATAAGAATTACCAGAAGGCATTGCAGTGCAAAAATCACACATCACCTTGGTTTGCAATTCAAATGATTAAAAATTAAAGACAATATATTATAAATTACAATATGCTTTTTTCAGTCTCTCTATACATACACAATCCAAAGGAATGGTAGATCAGAGAAAACTAAACATGCTGCATTAAATTACTCAAAGAATGAAACTCAAAAGGCCTCTTACTAATTAAGGCAGTCCTTAACAATTCTATTCTATTTTGAGATAGTGACATTGGGAATCAGCAGTATAGACAGGTTTACAAACTAGATGATGCTCTGCAAGTTGGTTGAGTCTGGAGAGGCTAAGCCGAGAGGAGGTCAGGGGCCAAGAAACAGATAAAAAAAGTGACAGGAGTAGAGTGGACACAAGAAAACCCCTTCTTTTTAACACTGATGGAGCTCAAGCATCGCTCTTCACCTCAATCAACAGAGGTGATGCGAGACAACCAGGGGTGCACTTCCCAAAAGCATTGTTAGCCAACTATGGTCGCAAATTTCCGTTGTTACTTTCATAGTTCAACGATTTGGAGATTCTCAAAACCATAATTCCTACAAACATTTGCAAACAGCATCAGAAACTTGCGTGGTTGGAACTACAGCTCTCGAGCTGTGGTTAGAAGCATGGTTTCTTGTTTAATGACACGCGGACTTAAAGGGTTAGTTCACCCAAAAATGAAAATTCTGTCATTAATTACTCACCCTCATGTCGCTCAACACCCGTAAGACCTTAGTTCATATTCAGAAAACAAATTAAGATATTTTTTGATAAAATTCGATGGCTCAGTGAGAGCAAGATAATTAACACTTTCAGATGCCCAGAAAGCTATAAAAACATATTTAAAACAGTTAATGTGACTACAGTGGGTCAACCTTAATGTTATGAAGCAACGAGAATACTTTTTGTGTGCCAAAAAAGCTTTACGAATCTTTTGTTTCGAATCAGTGGTTCGGAGCGTGTATCAAACTGCCAAAGTCCGAACCACTGATTCGAAACAACAGATCCGCAAAGCTTCGAGGCTTCATGAAGCATCACTAGATATTGTTGAAAGTCATTATTTTGTTTTTTTTGGTGCACAAAAAGTATTCTCGTCGCTTCATAACATTAAGGTTGAACCACTGTAGTCCCAACTGTTTTAAATATGTCTTTAGTAGCTATCTGGGCATCTGAAAGTGTTAATTATCTTGCTGGCAATGGAGGCTTCACTGAGCCATCGGATTTTATAAAAAATATCTTAATTTGTGTTCTGAAGATGAACGAAGGTCTTGCGGGTATGGAACGACATGAGGGCGAGTAATTAATGACAGAATTTTCATTTTTGGGTGAACTAATCCTTAAAATAGATGATGCTCTTGGGCACAATAAGCAACCTAACATTCAGTACATTCTATATATTTCATTCTATTTGAATATATATCCATTTCAATCTATATATTTTAACATGTCAACAATCAGTGCCGGTTTTAAAGAGTGCACGTGCGCGTAAAATGTGCAAGGAAACTCTGGAGTATGATTTATGAGGGAACCCGCGATGAATCAAACATCAAATAAAGCAAAATGACATGGAACAAAAACAGTGAAGTATAGTCATTAGGTGTCATGTTCGTTACTGCAGCATCTCAGAGATCTCAAATAGATTAATTAGCAGAAGTTATTACTCCACCTGCGCGTAATGACAGTCTTATATTGTTGAACCAATGTGGTTCAAAAGACAGAGACCTCAAAAGACCATGTTACTAGGTTTTGGGTAACAGTCATGACTAGTTAGTTAGTTTCTCCAAAGATGCATAGTACTATGGTAGTTAATCAGCGAGTTACAATGCTGTACAGGAAACACATCCCAGGGCTGTGTTTCTTGAAAGCATTGTGAGATAAGTTGGTGGTAATGGTTCTACCATCTACTTAGGCTTACGATGCTTTTGGGAAATGCAGCCTAGGGCAACTGTAATGCTGCTAATTGTGTGATGGGTGGCAATGGGTAATACAGTCACTGCAATTGGCAGTTCCTATGTACCATAAGTAGAAGTGACGCAGGTTGAAGGTTATTTTCTATTTAACCACTTAAAAATGTTACATCCACATCTTCTACGAGTGATTAGAAAGAGAAATGTTAATCATGCTTTTAAGTAGGTCAACATGAGAATGTTTCTGTTCTCTTTCTCTCTTAGTCATTTGCTCTTGCTGGTCATAATGGTACGTGGAATACTGAGTGATTGCACTATTGATGGCATTTGGATCACGTGTGGCTCTTGAGTTCAGGGGACATTCACTTTCTCTCTCGTTCTCTACACAAGTGAAAGGTTGTTTATTCATGGTGTCTTATGATGTCTTGTGGCCCTTTTGCGTCTTCCAGCAGAACAGAACAGTGACAGTTCTATCTGGCTGCTATCTGATCGACACACTGTCTTCAAGTCACATGAAGAGTGCACTAATATCCCACTCGTTCATTCACTTTTGTGTACAGTATGTGTGTGTAAGACAGGATGGCCACTAAGTAAGGTATTATCTCCATCCTCCTCATCTCTTCACAGACATTGTTTATTTAACAAATTTACCTCACCATCTTAAGTGAGCTGGACACTTTTCCACTGTGGATTAAAAGTGAGATGAGAAAATGGCACTATGGCAGTTGTTTTAAAAGTGAACCCTAATTTTAAAAGGGGCTCAGAGAAGTGAAGACTTTCCAAAGCGTAGAGAAAACCTTATCTCAGCCATTAGGTGGGCATCATTGTGCATGCAGGGGAGAGATTAGAATCACTCAATTCAGACTCACACAAGCTTCCTGTGAACAGAAAACTGCTGTCCACATTCTATGAAAATCCTGTCTTCATCTACCTACCCTTTTTGTTGGTTTTTTTTCATTCTTTATTCTTAATTTTTCTTTCCATCTTGGCCAAAACAGGCCAAAAACTGGAACACAATACAGAATGCAACACTGTATTTTGTCCGAAAAAACAACAACAACAACAAAAAAACATAACTTTTTGATGCCTGAGCTGAACATCAAATAAGAATATTATTAGGTAACGTCTCGGTTACAAAGGTAACCCTTATTCCCTGAAGGAGGGAATGGAGACGTACGTTGAACGTGACTGACTGAATGGGAACTAACATAGATTACATCGATATCAATTTGAATTAAATTATACATTGCACACCTAAAAACAGAGAATGTAAGAAAAAAAATCTAAAATCAAATTAAAAAAAAAACTAAATCATTTAAATCATTAAAAAAAAAAAAAAAAAAATACAGCACCAATAAAATCATTACATTTACATTTATGCAGTTGATAAATGTTTTCACTGAAGTGACTTTGCATTCAAGGTATACATTTTATCAGTTCATTCCCTAGGTATTAAACCCATGACCTTGAGTTTGCTTGTACCATCCTCTACAGGAACAAAATCATCATGTCACCTCATGAATAATTAATTAGGGTTTACTTTGCCATTCACTTGTCAGATAACGATTTTTTCCCCTCTCTGTTGTTTACCAGCTTTCCCTCAGTGCAGGCAAAGTTTATTATCAATGTCAAGTCATTTGCAAACAAACATTATGTCCACTCTTCACCACTTCTTACTTGCTTAAAAAACATATGGAGGACCCATGAGAAATAAAGACACCTTTTAAGACATCTGTAAAACTGTCACAGACCTCGAAGCAAAAACCGACATGGGTCACTAAGAAAAAGTCAATGCCCTCTGTGCTGCCGCAGTGCCACAGCCCCAGGACTCCCAGCATGCTCTCTTCTCTTTTACTCTAATGAGTTGCAACACAGATAATGTGGCTGATGATCTTTCATTGATTTGGCTATCACTTGCTTGTCTGGTAATTGATCCGTAGCTGAGCCTCTAGTTAATTATATCAGCTTCGACATGGCCCTAGTCTTGGGGGAATTTGAAGTCTTGCAGAATAATAGTTTTAATAAAGGAGTCCATTACTGTGGCTCTCTGCTTTCCTTGACTACCGCTACTGCTGCTGCCACTGACAGGATCTGAGCTCACCCTTACCCCCGAGAGAGAGAATGAGGACAGGACAAACTGAAAGAAAAGGATGGGGACGGCAAGCAAAAAGGCAAAGGGATATTGGCAGAGTCCCCTCAAACCTCTCACAAATAACAACTATTAATAGGGAGGTCAGAAGCTGAGCTGCCAGCTTGACTTGAAACACTTGGTAGCACTTGAAAAATCAAGAGACCAGCACATTCAAGAGAGAAAGAGGACTGAAGAGGGGAAGAGCATTTGAGATGGGAGATGTGACCACAGAGACTAAATAAAGAAAAATTTCATTGGGATTTTTAGTTACTGATGATACAAATGGTAGAATTTTATTTGAATTTTTTTTAAATGTTTTTTTAAAAGGCATGCTTACTACACATTAATGCCTGTGCTGTTTTCAGAAACAACAATTCAGGCAATTTAGAACTGAGCAAGAAAAAGTCTGAGAGAACAGATGAAATGGAGGGGACAAGTGTGTGACAATGGGCTCTAAGCATCTCTCATTAGTGTCAATTTGCTTGTAAAGATGTACGGTCTTTACATCTTTGGTTACTGCGGAGGCACTCTATGCTTGAGAGAGAGAGAGAAAGGGAGAGGGGGTGAGGAAAAGAAACAATACGGCATATTAAGTTCTCATTGCGGCTGCCACCATTCCTCTTGCCTTTTTCATTCAATCCAAATAAAAGAAGAAGAAGACGACACTAGATTTGATCAGACAAAATGCTGTGCAGATTACTCAGGTAAAGGTTAGCCAGAGCTGTCATTAGTGCTGTACAGAGGCTTTTAACGGACAGTAACAGCTGTCTCCTTCAAATTGCCACAAAATTTCAAGTGGCTTTCTACATATACGAGAAGCCATTTAATGTAGCGAAAAGGGAGAAAAGTTAATTCCCTTTCTTTCTGTCTCATAGAAGGGAGATCACGGTGACATCTTCTTCAGACATACTCGCATTGTCAAAGACTATAATTTTAACAGCTGACGTGAGGAGAAGTGCTGGAGGAAAAAAGTACGAGGAAAAACACGCAATAATAACAAAAAATAGCTTCATTACACAACACATTTCTCATGTAAAATGTTTTGGCATGTACAGTGAGAGAGAGATGCCGCCACTTATTGTAAGTGCATATGTTAGGGCTTTCTTTCTCTTCCCCACCTTTGTGAGACTGTCTGCTGCGGGGACCAATTTGGCAAAAATGGAGCCTCTTCCTCATTTTTTTCTTAATTAAAATCTGAAAGCATCCACTCGAGGTTTCCCTGTGTGTATATGTGTGTGTGTGTGTGTGTGTGTGTGTGTTTGTGAGTGGGAGAGTATGTATGATTATGTGCTCTGCCGCACTACTCCACAAGACGGTGTGTGTGTGCACGCATTCACAGGGGGAGTTGGGGTGGGGTGGGGGGGTGGGGGGGGGGGTGGGGGGTGGGGGGGGGGGGGGGAATGATTGCATAGAACCATTAGCTAGAGCTGTTTAATACAAGGGGAGAGAAAAACAGACAAAGGAATCAGACTTTGTAATAAAATCAAATGGTTGTGTGCCCACCTTAAAATACCTGGCTCTAGTGTTGTTTTAGTGACACATTCTGCTTTAAATCCAGCTAGTGTGAAAGTAAACCTGAAGACACAATGCATATTAGAAATAATTGTTTATTTATTAATATTTTTTTTTAAGAATTTTTACACATTGTCTCTGTGTTTACTGGCTGTTAAGAGTAAAAATGAAATAAAGAAAAATAAATAAAGTGCAATTGGAAGGCTCAGAAACGTCTTTTCGTTTAGCATTAAGGTTATTATAGAAGTTGGAGCTTGTCCAATTGTATTGACAAATGCATTATTTGCTTGGAATAGTTGTGTGGATGGGCCAGTTCTGTGTGTGTGTGTGTGTGTGTGTGAGTGAGTGCATGTATTAGAGAGTGGCTCAATCCCACTGAGGTCTGGAGTGAAGAAGCATCAGGCATGGAGAGCTGGTAATAAGACAGGGACAACCCTTTCCCCTCCTGCTCTCTCTCTCTCTCCTCTCAGTGGGAAAGCAGATCAGTGGAGGAGAGAGAGAGCCGTGTCATTGAGTGCCAGCAAGAAGAGAGGAGCAGTTAACTCAGACGTGCTGCGGCCCGACACACACATGCTCTACCTCACAACAACACACATGTACTCACGGCTGCACGCACATGCACACTGACACAGCGCTAGCTGGAGTTAGTCTGGAAACAGAGGACAGGCATCTCTGAAGGCGAGAAGGGGCCTGAAGAAAGAAAGAGAGGGAAGGAGAAAGAGAGAGAGTGAGGAGGGGCTGCTTTGGAACTGACACACTCCAACACCTGATCTCCACACAGCTGGGAGGAAAACCACGCTGGACACGCTGGTGAGAAAGGGCACCTTTTGGGGAGAAGGGAGGGACGATTTGTCTTCTGCTCTTGGAGAAATAGTTTTAAAGTAATTTTGGTTGTTTTCTTTTTGAGTGAAACTTTTTAAGCGAACTATTACAGTGATAAAATAGTTGATTACAAGAGCGTGGAGTGAAAGTGTATTAGTGCAAAAAAATAAGTGGTGTTTTTGTGCATGTAGAGGTGTACGAGGAGGGGTTCAAAGGGCAGGTTACGGGTGACTGAGTTTGCTTGACGATTGATTTCTGTTTGGAATGTATGTATGTGTATATGTCCGTGTATGTTTGGAGGACAGCCCATACACAGCTTGACTGACATTTCGTAAAAAAAAAAAAAAAAAAAAAAAAGTGTCTGTGTGTGTGTGTGTGGGGGGGGGGATGCAGACAAAAAAAAAAAAAACTACTCCTCTCCTTCACCATCTCCTCCTCCATTTTTCTGCCATCCCCCCTTTTTTCTCTCCTTCCTTCACTTCACTTCAATTCACACCCCCATCCCTCTCTTCCTCCCTCCTTACCTCCGACACTCCGCTCATCCTGCCCTCTACCACCACATGCCCCAGAGGAAATATGCATTGTGCAGCCCTGCTCCTGAATTAACTCAACACACTCTTCCTGCTACTGGCAGGCAAGACCCTCCACTTTCACCCCTCTCTCAAGAGAAGATAGCAAAGAGAGAGAGAAAACGAAAAGAAAGAAAGAAAGTAAGAAAGACAGAAAAAAAAGAGAGCAAGAATAGGACAGAAGAGAAAAAAGAACAGAGCAGTCACCCTTTGCCTCTTTGAACCTCCACCTTCTTGTACTTTTCTCTCCGGCTCCCCGTCCACCCCCCTTCCCCCTCTTCTCTGCCGGCAGTCTGAGGAGACAGAGTTGGATGTGAGAGGCGGTGTGGTGTGGAGAGAACAAGATCGAGAGAGGGCACGCGAGTCCACGGCCAGAGCCAGCAGCAGGAGCAGCAGCAGCGGTGCAGGGGGAGGAGGAGGAGAAGGAGAAAGCTCCATGCAGTTCAGCACCAGACCGGCCAGCGCCGAGCCGGGCTTCATGGGGACATGGACACAGCAGAGCACTGACAGCAACCTCCTTTTCAGAATGTCCCAGCAGGTCAGTGGGATGCTGTCCCTCTCGCTCAGTGTGTCACTGTGTCTGCTTCATCTCTGTGCAGCTGTTAAAGTGTGTGTTTGAGCGTAAGCATGATTTTCATTTTTTTTTTATTTTGCGTATGTGAATGTGTAAAAAAAAAAAAAATGTTTCGGTTGGTGTCAGTGATTTTAACGTTTCGCTACTGTTTAAACTATGTTTTGCTTCACTTCTTGGTTTAGTGGTTTAATGGCTAATGCCTGTTGTCACAAATTGCAGCCTTTGTTTTAAAGTTTCTGAGTGTTGAAGAGAAACGAGGATTATTAATTGCATTAGTGAACATGCGTCCGGTCAGTCTGGACTGGGAGGTTTTGTTTTTGTGACCCTTTTTAGATCAGTCTGTGGCACACATCTAATTGACTTCATCTGTTTGTTTCTGGAGTTCTTAACAACATCAACTTGTAAAAGTACATCAGATTCCCTAATATCTACAGCTCTATAACATTGTGTGTAGTTGTTGTAAAGTTCCTGTGCTGAATGCTTTTATCAGGACAGAATGTTTATGGGAGGGGGATCGGGGTCTGTGAAGGGAGAGATGGTGAGAAGAACATTAATCATCAGGGCTGGTTTCTCTGTGCCATGCACACGCTGATACGAGTGCAGGCCCCTGGACTCCCTTTGGCCAACAATGAGGGTCCATCCACATTTCTTTCCAGATTCCTCACGAACTTTTTTTCTTACTCGATCAGCTCTCTTTATTTGCAAAACTGAGATGCGTATCGGTTAAAAAATGAACACCGTAAATAAAATATGAATAACCAGCTTGTATTTATTTTACATTATTTTATTTTTTTTTTTCGTTTAGTTTAAACTATATATTTCTCTAAATAATTATATGTGATTTAATATCGAAAGGTTTTACTCTGCGCGGTTCTAGTTGACTTAGAAATGTAAAATCTGAGTGAGAATAAAGATTGGAATGGTACTGATCAGGCGCGCGCTGCGCTGTTCCGCGCATCGGGGCTCCGGCGCAGGTGGAATCAATCCTGTGCTTCAATCCTTCACGAAAACACTATGAGCATGAAAGGGTTCTTGACAAGTTAAAGGACATTCTGAATGGACTTTACGCTTTTAGCAACTATGTAAAATTCTCCAAATTAAGTGTTTTGAATTCTTGTAATGACGCGCCTTTGAACGTTTCTTAAAAACGTGTGTTAGAGTGTTTAAACAGTTTATCTTTGACATACAATATGAGTGACATAAGTCAAATGCAGTTTGTTTGAATTCGACTTTAAATAATTCAATAATCGTTGGATATAATTATTTTATTAAGAGAGTGTCGTGTGTAATGAACATTAATGACTGTGTAATCTGGCTGCTATCAGTTATTTTGTCAGAACAACATTGTCTCAGCTTCAGATGCAGTTGTGCTGCTTAAACAAATATCATAATGTAAATGTTGTGGATTCAATTCTTTTTGAGTTATGATTCTCAAAGAAAGATTATAGAGAAATGTCAAAAAATAATATCCTACTCCTGTTCATAAAATAGGACGCGGCTCTCACAGATGGCAAGACACTAGTTAGCCACTGATATTTTTTTATGTTCTTTCTTTTAAAATGCAATGCGCATGAAATAAGTTTTTTTTTTTTTCCCTCCCAAATATGTATTTTTCCAAATGTGTATATATATGTGTGTATGTGTGTATATATATATTTTTTTCAAATATATTTTCCAAAGAGCGGCTGCAAGCTTTTTCGAGCGTGTAATTTAACCTAAATTTCTGCGTCCTAAATTAATTTAAGCTTTATCTGTAGGCTACTGTTAACAAGTAGATCACGACATCTTAATCATCAATTAATATCCGATCCGATTTTTTTTTTTTTTTTTTTTTTTTTTTTAATTAAAGGTAGCCTACACCTGTGCATTTCCACAAATGATACTGACACTGCTGACCACGTGCAATGGTCAATATTAATATCAAACCCACATGAGCAAATATTCTGGATGCCCGTGCTAGGGTTTATTTTATGCAGTTGCCTATTTGTTAATGTGGGATTGGTTATTAATGGGTTCTAATTGCTCAATCTCGACTAATCGGCTGCACTATGAACGAGCACTTAAACGCTTTTGATTTGATGTGATTCTTTTGACACGCGGTGCTGAAACAAGGCTGTGATCAGTTCACATCGTCAACCCTTTTCAGGTGCTGAATCTGATCAGATCTCCGGTGAAAGCTCTGAGATGCTGTGGTGCAGGCGAACTTCATCACTCTCTCTGAGGCTTCTCAGCATCCTCTCTACTTGAACCACTTGTTATTTTCCCCGATGTACATTCCATGAATGCCTTTTTTTTTTTTTTTATAAATATAAATGTAAAATTATTTTATATTGTAGATGATTTTGCATAAAAACCTTTGAGACATTTTCGATTAAATACAACTGCAACGACAAATAACATATTTTTGTTATTGATGTTCTGTTGTTTAATAATACTAATACTAATAATACTAATAATAATTTGAAAACGAATGACGCTGAAAATGACAGATTTTCCGCAAAACGATTTGCTGAAAACGACAGTCTTATTTGCAAATTAATTGAATCGCCACACCAAAACGTAACATAGGCCTACTGTAATTGTATAATTTCTTTAATCTTAAATAGTGAATATTAAATTTTGAAATTTTTAGACCTTGACTGCAAGATGTAAAAACTAAAAATCTACCGGTTGCGGGTGCGACATGACTGTTAAACAGAGACTTATAGTGAAAATAATTAGAAACATATTAAAGGAAAAAAAGCCTTTTAAAAAAAAGAAGCCCGATTGTGTTTGATTCGTCCGATTATACAGCTGCTTTCATTTTATATATTAGCTACTGTAAATGTTAGAGAACGTTTATATGGTGCGTTCTCATGTATTTTGAGATCTGAAAACTGAACACAGGAAAACATCCTACAACAATAATTAGTTTTATGCGGTTTATGGTGGCTCTTATTTATTTATTCATTTATTAATTATCTTCTGTAATGTAATAAATAAACGAATAAAAAGAGACCCCTTTCAAACTTTGGAACGACATTTATGAAATTTTTCTTAGTTCTTTTTTTTCAGTTCATTTTGCGGTCTTCTGTACTGATCATGTAGCTATATTTGTGGCATATCCGTGCATCTTTCTTTCTTTCTTTCTTTCTTTCTTTCTTTCTTTCTTTCTTTCTTTCTTTCTTTTTTTTTTTTGAATCAGGTGTATGCGTGCGTGTGTGTACAGGAGCGTGTGTACATGTGATTATGGTGAAGTGTCTGTTTTCCTTTTTTCCCTCTCTGTGCTGCATGTGTGTGTGGGTGCGAGATGAAACGACTCTTGGCTGGCCTTGGTTGAGAGAAAGAGAAGGGTGGAGTGGAGGAGAGGAGAGGAGAGTGAAAAAGGATATGTGGTTAGGGAGACACCCACCATCTTTTCTCGGCAGATAGAGCAGAGCCCAGGGCAGTGCCAACATGATCGGTGCAGCTAGTGCTGACTAAGATGGAGCAGTCACAGGAAGCGTGACTGTTTCAACCTTTGGTGACAGGAAGGTGCCTGTTGCAGGGTCATTGTCAAAACCAAGGCAAGTTGAACATATACAACATGCTGGAAAATAAATAAATAGAGGGTTGTACTGTGTAAAACAGCAACTAAAGGGGGGAGTTTAATTTGAAAGACCATCTGTGGAGTCAGCTCACTGAGAGCGCCACTGTACAGAAGAGAGGCTGCTGGTTCAGGGGTCTTTGTGCTGAACGGATCTGGCTCCTCTAACTACTGACCCTGTTAAGTAATGGACTCAGTTGAAGGGAGTAATCTCACCTGGCTCAGGGATGCTTTCTTTCCTAATTCCTCTCGCTTTCCCCGACAGACAGCCTCTTAATATTTTCAAGGAGAAACTGGAATGTGGAGGAAGCAGAGAGGGTGGGGAGAGGATCAGAGACAGAGTGGTAAACTTTTTCTCTGTTTTTGTTGTAAAGCGAGAGTGCTTGCTGGCTTGTTTTATTGTGGAAGTCAAGAGTTACAAAAAGGTGCATGTAGAGGTGATGAGTAGATGAGAGAGAAAAGGCCGAGAGATGTTTGGCGACTGGATATGAGAGTTCTGTACTTTTGGAGTGTGTGTGAATGTGTGTTTGTCATGTCCGTATATAAGCGATACTTGCCAGTTATTTTGCTGCCTACACCTCTGCCTACATCCCTACTGTCAATGCGATTTGTTGGAACTATTATGTTTTTTTTTTACCCTGGAAAAAGCTATTCAGTATTTCTCATTCCATCTAAGTGATTACATAATTAGTGTATTAATCAATATGCTACAGTTATGGCTTTTAATAAACATGTTGTTTGTAGCGGTTTCTGTGTTAAATTAGTTTTAATATTCATGATTTAATTCCCTAAATTTCACTGTTTACAAAGCATTGTTAAAATATTAAACTAAAATGCTCATGAGAAATATCACTACACCCTGTTATTGTTTTCAACATTCTTCGCAGTAAAGATATTTTTCTTAAATTTAGATATTATACCAGCTTAAAACCCAAATTTTAGTTCTTTTAAAATGTATTTATCCTCAAATTTTTTTATTTTTTTATTTATTAATATTTTTACATTTTTGTTAATCTTTAATATTTAAAAGCAAAGAGAGGAAGTGCAAGATGAAGAGAGGGAGCGAGTGAAAGTGTGGTTCATAAGCGGGTTGTTTTTGGGGAAGGGGAAATGGTCCCTGGTGAGTAGAGAAATTCACTCTTCTGTGATACTGGCTTGCAGCCAGTTTGGAGGCAGATTCATCAGCACTTCACAACAGGGACAAGCACCCCCCCCCCACCACCACCCCCCACCCCCAAGGTCCCACACTGAAAAGCACACAAATCGATCCAGTTAAGATTTTCATTCAGCCTCACTAAAGATTTGGTTGCTATCTTTCCTTTATTCTCTGGAGCGATGAGTGGATATGAGTAGGTGTTTGAGATCTGTGTGTTCCTTGGGCTATGATCAATAGCTGACACTGGGCACATCACTCACATGCTCGTGCAGTGCCTCTTCTCTGCTCTCTGTCTGTCCTCAGGGGCGACACGGCCACTCACATGTTCATTCTGGAATATATTTCTGGAGTGTCAGAAAACGGAGCAATACTGTCTCCAGCATTGCGCAGGAGAAAAGAGGTGATGTTGCACTCTCCGTGGCGACACCCCGACAGGGTCAATGCCATGGACATAGACACGATAAAAATGTGAGACCATCTGCTCTGCTCTTATCAGGGCGATGAGCGTTGAAAGGTAGCCATGCTTTCCCGTGGGTAAATGCAGATTAAACTGTTGACTTTACAATAAGACACTTGAAACTATTAGGTCAAAAACTAGTGAATACTTGAATCACAAGAATTCATAATAATTTAAAATAGTGACAACATTTTGCACTGATTTCTTCTTTTACGTAAGCATAATTCATATGTGAAGCAGTGAATGTAAAACAACTTGTTAACCTCAACTGAGGGACTGTAATGAAGCAGACATCTATATTTGCTTCATTTTATAAAGTTAATTTATAAGTTTATAATAGTTTCTTTTATGTTATAGTACACTATAAAAACGGTTAACCTGCAATTGTTAACTAACTGATTTAACACATAATTATAAGTTAATGTTCTGCGGTATTAAATAATATTTTTGACCAGTTGTATGACCAAAAATAATTAACCAGTTAATTTACATGCTTCCATTTTGTTCAGTGTACACTGTAAAAAAGAATAATTGGTTTAACTTAAAAAAGTAAATTATCTGGTTGCCTTAAAATTTTGAGGTCATTGAAATTAAAAAAGTGAGTTAATACAATGAAGGCGATTGATTTAATCAACAGAAACTCAAAATATTATGTTATCTGAACCACATTAATTATTTAAGTTGATTTGACAAAAGAAAAAATGTGATAACAAATCATGAAAATATTTTTTTACAGTGTATGTTTGGTCCTTGTCAAGCTAGTAAATGCTCTGAAAAGTTTTTCTATTTTTTAGACCTGGAATTTTCCCCCCTCCCCCTTTTTTTTTTTTCTGAACAGAAGGGAAGTCCTGGTTAAAAGGGAAACTGCTGTTTCAATAGTCTTAGAGTCAGGATGTCACCACCCCCGGCGTGGCGGTAATGAGGGGACATTACCATCATTCTGCGTCTTGTTAGTTCCCCGAGCGCCTGACACAATCAGAATGCACCAGCTGCCCTTCAGACCTCAGAGATCTGAGAGAAAGAGAGAGAGGCCTCTCAGACCTCAGATAGAGACAGAGAGATCTGATAGGCGAGACCTGAGGGACAGTGTTCCCAGATATGAGACACGTACTACCTCCGTGTAAATATAAAGTGAGCCTCTCAGAAATTTGCATAAACATTTTATTTATTCATGCTTTTAAATACTCTACAAAAAGAGAAAATAGCTCATGTTACACAAAATTGCAGTTACATTTGTTGTGAATATGTAAATAAAATGTAACTGTAGATTTTTTTTTTACATACCTATTTAACAGAACACATGAAGACCTGTGGCAAATTTCTAAGAATTTAAGAATCTTTTTCTTGGTACAATAAAGAATATGCATAAAAGTTCATAAGTGTTAAGACTTGATCTCAGTTCCTAAATTATTTAAGAAAGTGGAGAGGTATCATAACCTAGTTTAGGAGTTGAAAGATGGCTGCGTTTTGAACATAGAGGCGGAGACCACACGCTTCAAAACAAAGAAAGAATATGGTGAGAGTGAAAATTTTTCTTTTCTTTTTTTGGATTGGGGGGATGTCCTGTACAGCAGTTTTTTTTATACATTTTATGAATACATTGAAACTGATAAAAAGATTATGCGATTTTTAGTCATCTTACGTTAAATGATATAAAGACCTGTTTATGCAATTTATTACATAAATCAAAAATTGGCATCCATATACAGAGATTAAGCTTGTTCTTGATTTTACTGCACATACTGTAATTTTCAGTACAGCATAAAAAACAAAAACAAAAAACAAAAACAAAACAAAAAAAAAAACATCAGATCAACAGAGACAATTTTCAGATTTCCTTCTAACCTTAGTACTGCCGCTGCAGTCTGTGCCTGAAAGCCTTAGTCCCGGAATGCCGGTAAGAGGTTCCATTATGATTTGCTCTAACAAGAGTCAGTTAGAATCACTGGAGTCAGTTATCAAGTCCTCTGAGACCTTCACTGGTGCGGAGTTATGCCACGTCCATTTCAGAAAACACCTGCCCTTCCGTAAAGGTCATTCAAATCAGACAGTCAGACCCCAAAGCCTGCTGAGCGTTTTCACTTTAACACTGGGCTTCAACTTTAACTCTGGGATGCTGCAGTCAGTCTCACATTTCAACTTTCAACACCTGAGATCCTGAAAAATTATGCTCTTCAGGCTCTCACATGATTTTATTATCACTTTTAACACATTTAACAGGTGTGAGAGCCTTGTGGTGATGTAAAACCAATCAAATATCAGCACCCCCAGTGATTGATTGTCGCAAATACTCATTTCCTGCCTGTACAGAAATTGTTAAGACGGTGTGTTTAAAGATATGAAAATCATTTTAACAAATTTATGCAGAAATCCAGATAAATTTAAAGGGTTCACATATTTTTTTTCTGCACCTAAAATAACCTCTGATATTATGCAGGCAAAATTTTAGGAAACTTAACTGCAACTTCCAAAGACACAAACCATACACAAAGAATGTTACTGTTTTTGGACAATGAGCAATAGGTATGGATACAATATTTGGAAAAATTCTGCATATTGATGACAAAGTAATGGGAACATGGGCCATGAAATGAGGGCATGACTTCTGTTTCTTTGCTTCCTGTTTTCTTTTCTTTTTTTTCTTCTTCTTCTTCTTCTTTGCTGGATTGTTGCCAATGCCACTGGCACATTCAGAAGCCGCTATTTTTAAGCTGTTAGTCTACCTCATCTTAAACAGCTAAGAGGGCAATTTCTCCCATCAACAAAACACAGACAAGAAAATCACACTCCCCTTTTGCAGGAAAGAGTCTCTCATTTTCAATTTTGCTGTGTGGTTTGACTGTGTCACCATAATTTTATCTAATGTTGTGGCTGATTTACCATTATTATTATTATTATTACTACCTTCCACCATTATTACTGTTATAGTTACATATGTCCACAGATAATGACAGTAATTTCAGTTGCTCACAGTGGTTTTCCTCATTAGTGACACTACACTGGTGTTGTTGAGCATGGGGAAGTGAAGCACTCAGTCCAAGTCATATAAAAATGGCAATACTGATGCAAAGAAGAAATGCTTTTCTAGCTGTTGGATTGAAAAAATTTTGTGTATTCTCGGATATAAGTTCCTAAAGACTAATGCCAGGTGTAAAATAAATTTCTAAAAAAAAAAGAGAAAAAAAAAAAAAAAGAATTTAGTTTGAAATAATTTCCATGGAGTGACAATGATAATGTTTTTGAAAGAAACAAATCATACAACTATTCAATTAATCCATTTATGCAATAAATTATTTTCATTTAATAATTCATTTTAATTTTACTTTATATAGAACAGTTTGATTGATCTTGTGCAGCTTAAAAATATGTGAAAATGACACTTAAAAATTCCACCCATTTGATTTTCAAGAAGAATAATCTTTTTTTTTAATGTACAATGCAAACACAGTCTGAGGTATATGATTTATAGTTTATAGAAATAAGATCAAAAGAGATTTACTGAGCATGCATACATTTGTTTGATCTTTTCCTGCATGCATAAAATATTTCAAAAGTTAGATTAACTGTGCAATGCCTTCGTTTTATGTGTGTTTTCTGCATTTAACCCAATAAATTATGACTAGCATTTGTACAAAAGGTTGACGTGCAAGTGTGTGTGTGTGATTGTTTATACGCGGGCTTGTGCTGTCATCAACCACAACTGCAATCAACCGGAGGCGTATTTTATATCAAAATCTTGTGTGTGAGTGTGTGTTGTAGCTCTAGGCTTGAGGGAAAAGATTTTTATTTTTTATTTATTTATTTATTTTTTTTGCTTTGCTTTGGAACTGATGCTGCTCACATCGTGGAAACACACAGGCTGGACATTCATGAGGCATATCTCAGCACCACTCCACCCCGCACACACACTCTTCGTTAGAAAGTTTACAAATGCATGTATTCCACATAATTCTCTCATGTCTGCCAAATTAGTTTATTTCATTTATTTGGTTATTTAGTAGTAGAACACATGTGTAGCAATTGCATGATTTTTATGAGCATTTTAAAAATCATCCAAACCAGGGATGAAAAATATTTGTCATTGAGAATTATAAGGGTTACATTTTATGAGAAATTCAGAAGCTGAAATTTTTTTTTTTTTTCGAGCATATAAAAGTGTTTTTGTTATATAATCAAATGCCATAAAATGCACAAAATGTCACAGAGCATGTTCCCAGATGCACAGCAGATGTGATTTACTGTGGGTTTATTGTCATATATTGAGCGGTACTGCTCTTCCTTCTCTCCAATCCATGGTGTCAATTAAAGCTCAAACAAACTCATTTGCTCTTGTGATAGACTCCAAATGAAGTGGCCAGTGTATCTAGGCAACCAAAGGGGTCAGAGTTCCCTGTCCTTATCATGAGCTTCTGACTGTAGCAGAGTGGAGATGCTCATAATGCCGTTTTCAAGCGCAAAAGAGGACTTGGGCTGTTTTTGCAAGTGACCAGTGAAATCAAAAAGAAAATTTAAATATGTGATATATTAGGATAGTCTAGCATGTGAATCCCAAATTGCTTAGGGAGTGGGATGCGCTTCGCATCGCATCGACCCATGCTGATAAATCCGTCTCACATTGCGTGAGATGTACATGGGCAGTTAGCAGTAGGCAAGCCTTCTGTTATTTCAGCACTATTGATTTTCACCCATTCAACAAATATTACACGATTCAAGGAGTGGGGATTATAATCATGTGAAGTGAAACTCTATTTCCAGGAGCATATGTGTGGGAGAAGAACATTATCTGGTCTTAAAGTCAATTGATAATACCCATGGCAAAGAGGGGATTACAGATAGAGGATGCATTTAAAAGTTTAAAATGCTGTCTGATCAGCTAAAGGAAGGGTAATTCCTTTCAGGTTGAAAGCATTAATAGCATCACCGGTAACGGTATCCTCTGTGAAGTGAGGGCTGAAAAGACACTATGCACGTCTGTCTGTGTTCGTGCGGGTGTGTGCATGTGTGTGTTGTTTAGAGAAGAGTGAGCACATAAAATAAAGTGCCCAGAGGTTGCTTCTGGCATTTTGTGGTCACCAGACAATTGTCATAACTCACAAAGAATAAAAAAGCAAGCATGGGAGCTGTGTGTGTGTGTGTGTGTGTGAGTTTGTCAGAGGGGGTGGTAGCTCCCGACCCAGTTCAACTTAGATCGCATACCAATATTTGATCTTCTCTCATTAGAGTGAGGAAGGGACCATCAGGCCACCAAACACGCTGTGTCCATTGTGCCATGAATGTGTGTGCACACAGATGCATACATACTCCCCCTCAACCTCATTTCATGCACGACACTCCTGAGGTAGTTTGGGGAATAGAAAATTGCTTTCTAAGGAAGGCTCTGGCCAATTAAGGCCCTGACCGTATTGAATGTCAAGTGTTAATTTAGGTTGTCTCTCCTGTGACCCCTCCCCCCGCCCTCCCCCTTTTACTAGCAGTTGAGCTGGCAGGGGTCTTCAGATGAGCAAATACATGCGAGGTAAAAGTTGATTGCCTGAAGGACCTCGGGTATTATGTGTCATAGACAAGTGGCAAATGTGTTCTCCTTCCAGCATTTCCCCTCCCCACCTCTCTGACACCCCTGAGGGACAGAGAGGCAGGATTAACTGTACTGCAGCGATAAGAATGGGCGGTTTACTTTGGGGAAAAGACGAGTGTAATCACCTCACGGGCAGTAGGGAGGATTGAGGATGGACTCTTTCTATCTTTCTCTCTGTCTGGGGTACAACTTTGCTGACTTGTCCCTAAGTCTAGACAAATGACTTGAGAAGTAAAGGAATTCTGTGACACAAAGGGTGTGTTTTCATTTGTGTTGTGTATCATTTCATTTGATTTCTCAAAAAATGCACACACGCGCACACACACACACACACACACACACACACACACACAATTGTGGGGACATTCCATAGGGGTAATGGTTTTTATACTGTACAAACCGTATTTTCTATCGCCTTACAGTACCGCTACCCCTAAACTGCACATTTTTACTTTCTCAAAAAAACTCATTCTGTATGATTTATAAGCCTTTTGAAAAATGGGGACATGGGGTAATGTCCTCATAAGTCACCCTCTCCTTGTAATACCTATGACATACCCATGTCATTATACAAATTTGTGTCCTGCTATGTCACAAAAACGCACACACACACACACGCACGCACGCACGCACGCACGCGCGCGCACACACACACACACACACACACACACACACACACACACACACACACACACAGGGCTGGATTTACCTCATATTGGCATAATCATATTACCTCACACTGTGTTGTCAAAGTTGACATTGTGGCTTTATCATAAACTTGCATGTGTTATTATTAACATTTTACCAATATCAAATGAAGTTCTTGACCAGCCTATATCTTTTTTTTTTGGTCTGTCATTAGAACGTCTCCATCTGACTGAGGCAGTAAGTTCATCACATTACGTTTTCAACAACTTACAGGTTATGAAGTTTATTTTAGCTGTAGCTATGTCGGCTGAATCTATAATGAAGTACTATGCATAGGCTATTTAAGACAGTATTGGCAAATGATAAACTAAGACACTCTTCTCCACTTCTCAAACACATAAAACATTTGCCTTATATATATATATATATATATATATAGTGTATAGTGTATATATAGTGTTTCTTGAGTAAAGAAAATGTTGTATTTATTCAAACAACCAGTTCTTTATTTATGCTTGCATTGCAAACAAGCATAAACGGTCCAAAATGTGTGCAGCACTTCATTCAAAATTGAGGCGGGTGGAGTTTTGAGGTTTTTTGAGAAGTTTGAGGAGCCAGTGGAGTTGAGGTTTTAGTCACAAGCTCTTTTTAATTCTTTTTATTGGTTAAATATTTGCAAAACCCACAAACAGATGTAAATGGTGACCAGTAGTAATTATTTATGAAAAAAATAAAAATGACGAAATATGGAGATGTGAGCTTTATGCACCACAAGACAATATTTTAAAGTTAAACCTTTAAAAAAAATCTGCATTTTGGATAAAATTCATAGCTGAGGAGACTTAATTGAAATTAATTTAAATAGGAGAATAAAAACAAGTACATTATACACTTGTTGGCATACAGTAAGAGTATAGAGCTACGGAATTTATTTTAAAATGAAATTCCTTTGAAAATTGTAATTCTAGAGGAGACACATGTAAAACCTATTTCTTATTATATTTATAAGCTACTGTTCCATTACCCTGACTTATTCCTATAGGCCAGTGTACTTGTATAGATAGTGAAAGGATGCATTTTAATGCCCCTTGTATATTCTTTTAAGACAGACAATTCATCTTAATGGCTTTATTATTATCATTGTGAAGCAGAGGCCTGCTTTTTTTTAAAGGATTAGTTTACTTTAAAATGAAAATTACCCCAAGCTTTACTCGCCCTTAAGCCATCCTAGGTGTATATGACTTTCTTCTTTCTGATGAACACAATTGGAGTTATGTTAATAAATATCCTCACGTGTCCACGCTTTATAATGGCAGTGAACGAGTATGAAGTTCAAGAAAGTGCATCCATCCATCATAAACATACTCCATACAGCTCCAGGGGGTTAATAAAGGCCTTCTTTCAACTTACAAAAAAAATGTAACTGATGTCGCATTGAATACGGAAGGCGTAGGATGTAGTGTAAGAGCCATGTGGAGTACGTTTATGATGGATGGATGCACTTTCATCATCTTCATACTCGTTGGTCCCATTCACTGCAAGTATAAAGCTAGGATGCATCAGGATATTTATTAATATACCTCCGATTGTGTTCATCAGGCTTGAGGGTGAGTAAATCTTGGGGTAAATTTCATTTTAAAGTGAACTAATCTTTTATCTTGGTGCATTATATGGTCTTTCTCTGGCTGTGTAGAATAATTGTTAATGCATTTTTGAATTTCAGCGCACAGCTAATTCATACAGCCCAACGTGTCTTAGACCTGAAAAAGGCCTCTGGCTACATTAGTTACTAGAAGGAAACAGCATGAGCTACATTCTCTGATCACACACACAAGAGTGAACATGTTCTTGTTTTGAAATTGAATACATAAGAGTATTGATAAAGGTCTTGTGTGTGTTATTAGTGCCTACATCTGCTGACAGGAGTGGAGGTACACACTCAGGGGGTATGCTCCCATTCACATTAACAGAAATAAATAAATAAATAAATAAGATTAGACTTTTAAGTTGTAAACCAACATGAATGAATGAATGAAAAGAATGTAAAACCAGATGGGACACAAAAATGATCCAAACAATCAAACAACTACATGCATAAAAATAATAATAAAGGACAAAAACGCATGATAGACAGACAATCACAACCTCATGCCTCCTTCAGAGTGACCCCATTTCACATCTTTTGTCCTTGATTTTAGTCAAAAGAGCTATAGACTAGAAAGAAGGAGAAAAGAAAAAGAGGTGCCATGGTAGGGAATAGAGATACATTCTTTAAAATTTCTCTTTGTGTATAGAAAATTACAGCACACAGGTTTGGACTGACTTGAGGGTGAGGAAATAATGACAGAATTAGCTCCTGCTAAAACACTAAAACTCTTATAGAAAGATTTGTGTGTGTACATCCAAACATGCACACAGAGAGGCTTTCTGAACGTGATGTTGGGAAAGTACTTGTCAAGTGGCATTGATTTGTTAAAGTGCTGAATTAGCACAGTACGCCAGCTGCCACCGCCCGCTCACTGTTGTGCTGCCGTGGGCTCATTTTCTCCTTAACAACTCTTTCCCATTTCCCCTCAGCCCCTCTTTTGCTCTCTCTCTCTCTCTCTCTCTCTCTCTCTGTCGGGCCACACACGCTCTTTCTTTAACTCTTGTTAATTCTCTCTCTTACACACACACATATTGCAGACACACCTCAGCTGTGACCCATAGCAAACTTAGCTTCTCCCTGTCTTGATGACACACAACCACACCCACACAAACACTTACGCAATCTCTTGGGGAGAAAAAAAAAAAAATCACTTGTGTATTGTAGTACATGACCATGTTGAGTCCATCAAATTTAGATGGAGTTCTTCCCTTTAAACTCCCTCTACAGTAATGGGATGAAACTGGGGGAATAATTAAGACTAACTCAGCGTAAACCCTGCCAGTATCTGTTATGCCAGGATCTAGTGGAATCTGCGTCTCCCAGCTGTGTCTGACATTGACTGCGAGCTGTAGTCAGTCAGAATAGGATTTTGGCTGCTCTGAGAGTCCACATTTTTATTAGGTAGCCAAAGTGTTCCATAAGCAATTCTCAAGGTTCCCTTGGAGAGAGTGGCTGAGTCATATCCAGACTGTGTCAGGCCACACACAGTGGCAATAGATTTACCATGAGCTCAGTTCAGCTCAGTTCACAACTGCATTCAAATATTATTAGTGTATACACACAGGCCACAGCATAGATATTTGCTGATGAGTTACTGGCAGGGCATAATCTGAAAATTTGAAGTTGGGGGTGGGGTTTGCGTCCTGTCATCCCCTCAGCTTGTGGCAAAGTCCAAGCGTGGCTCAGACTTTGAATATGACTTGTGTCATGTGGCATTCAGCATAACCATTTTTCTAAAAGTAGTGGTATATTCAGTGCCGGTCCTATACTTCTGGGGGCCCTAAGCAAAATTATGTGAAGTGGTCCCCATCAAAAGCAGCAGACTTGCGTGTTAAAGGACGCACGCCAACAGCACCGAATCCACTGTTAAAAATAAATCATCCACCCACCACCCACCTGAACCTATTTCTCTGATTTAGATCTCTCTGCACATTACAGTTATTCTAATTCTCAGTGCTATGCTTGACGATCGACTTGCTCGCTGCTCTCGCGCCTGTAAAGCAGCGCCACAGTAATCGGCTTCAGTGACAGCGCCCCTGCTGTTTAAATGTGTATCGCAATTCATTTAACATCTCAACTGACTTGAATCGTCACATATTTTCATTGATTTTCAGCCGACTCGCGGTGCATCGTTACATCCGTATAATTAACACGAGAGGAGCACATTCAGTTAATTAGCGATAAGAGGTATATAGCAGACTTACCTCTGTTCGTTGACAGTTATCAGCATACCTCCACTACCCCATCTCCTCACTAACTATTCCTATCACAACTGGGGGGAGTACTCTGGGTTTGGGCCAAATTCCGAGCTCGGAGCCCTCCCCCCGGACAGCATGCCAAATACGCATAGCCTTTACTCTATCTAATTATATGTAAGCGTGAACTCGTGAAAGTGATAGTTCACCGATCGGTCTGCACAGCTCCACTTCAAGTCTGCAGTGGTCAGGTGGTACAGCGGCCATGTGGTTACAAGTTGTAGGTCTTGGAAAAATACGAGTTTACGTGTTTTAATTACAAATTCTACAAGCACATGAAGGCTTTTTACAGTTCAGAATCGTTACGTAATTACGACAAGGAGGTTTTTTTTTTTTTTAACAAATTTATTGATTTGTCAAGACTAAATAAGAATTTAAAATGTTACAAAATTACAAACCTACGTCATTCTTGCCCCATTTTCTTTTTTTACTGCTCCGACAGATAGCTTCTTTTGGAAACCATATAGCCATATGTCAAGATGAATGTCATTATCTGCAGCACTGCATGATGTCCGAGTCCAAAACAGTTATTAAAAAAATATAAAACAGTCCAAAACAGTTATTAAAAAAATATAAATCATTAGTTATTAGAAAAAATAAATTTCCACATGACTCTGCTAAAGATGAATCCGCATTTATTTGTGCATGTTATAAAAAATATGTTTATATTATACACTGTAAAACGTAATACGCTCTATCTACTCAATAAAATTGTGGCAACAGATTACAAGCAATATTATTAATTAAATTCAACATATAAGAATTGAGTTAGAATTAATCAAATTAAATCCTTAAAAGTCAACCATTTAAAATGTGTAAAATTAGCAAACACCATTACAAAAACCACAAACTGACATAAAAAGCAAAGAGTGAAACTGGCCAACTAAATGGATCCCCATAATGGCGACCAAACATTTACAATAAAATCAACATCAACATCTAAACCTCTGTTACTTCATGTGTTTCTCTTTCCTTCAGTGATTCTGCTTGTTATCAGGTGTCTTCAATGTTGGCAATAAAAAATAAAGAGTTCTTAATTCACCATTGATATCTGTCTGTTATCCTGATATTTTGTCTAAATTTTCAATCATTTTAAATGGTTTACATTTAAGGAATTAATTTGATTAATTCAAACTCAATTCTATTTGTTGAATTTAATTAATAATATTGCTTGTAATCTGTTGCCACAATTAGATATAGCGTATTACTTTTTACAGTGTATATTGATACTTAATCTTTGAGAGTAAGGGGGGCCCCCTTACTTCCAAAGATTAACCTTGCATAGTTTGCGTATAGGGACAACCGGCACTGGGTATATTCAGAGTTTAGAACCATTTGAAAGACATCTGAAGTATAATGACAGCATCGAGTGGAGCACACTACACTTAAAAAAAGGTAACATCTAAATTAACTGGTTTTATGCAAGTCAAAAATGATATGTGATATCACTGAATCAGTCTAAATATGGGCTAAATCAGGTATAAATTGTTCTTTAAGGTAACAAATGCAGGTTAAAACTTTTTACAGTGTACAGCAGATAATAATGTGTAATATGACATATCAGATGTGTTTTCTTTTCTGTCAAAGGCTTCACTGTCTTGACCATATTCACAGCTTTTCCAAAAGGTGCAGATGTTCTGGTAACCCACCACTCACTGTAGATGTAGTGACTGTGTGTGGGAGACAGTTTGTTTTTGGATGTGAACTTAGCCTAAATACCCTCCATCTGCTGACCTCTGCACACATACACATATATACAGTACATGCATACACAGTAACTAGTGCTTGCTGACATTAGTTGTTTTGTCTTCTATCTCTCTCTCTCTTTCTTTTTGTTTCGCGCTCTTCTCTTTCTTCAGTGGGAGAGTGACCCTCCTCCCCCACAGCATTTCCCCAGTGTATTGTGTGATTAGACTTTGAAAGGTTGATGCCCGCTTGCTCTGTCCACAGCTCTTATAAAACACTCAATAAAGCACCAATCTAGAGCCTGATAGCTCTAATAGAGAAACACCATTCAGGAAAGAGGTACACTCCAAAAGCAGCCCGGAAAATGTGTAACTTTTCTTTTCAGCTGTACAATATCTTGATTATATTATTATTATTATCATTAAAAGTAACCAAGAGAGACCACAGCTAATACAACGACAAAGAAAGTGTTTTTTACATGAGAATGTATGTATTTGAGTGTGTGCAGTGTCTGTGTATGTAGGTGGGAAATAGATGGGGTGGTGACTGTTGAAAAGATACATGCATTACAGGATTGTGAGGTGTTGAGGTCAGCCAAAGGGTCACTTGGACTTGGAAATCCCTAGATCAGTGTACGGGAGTGAATAGTGAGCATCTCTCTGTAAATGTTGCGTATGTGTGTGTGAATGTGTGTTATGTGTGTGACAGTAGGTGGAGACACTCACCGGAGGAAGTCAGAAATGGCCCCTGTGCAAACTCAGCATGTATGGGGCTTTGTGTGTCTCTTTCTCTGTTTCACCATTTTTTTCTGTGCTTTTCCCGTCAAAGGCAGCCAAGCAGAGCCAGAAAAGCAGTTCCTTGGCAGGGCCTAATGGCAGTATGATGTAGTCTGTTGTGACTAGTGCATTCCTTTCAGGTTAAACCAGGGAAATTGCATTGTGTTCAGATACCAAGTCGCATGAATGTTTTATTGCCACAAGAGTGTCAAAGGTCCTTGTCTGGGCCTCAGGAGAGCGGCCGAGGAAGCCTTTGACTGAGCTCTTCAAATGGGAGAGAGAGAGACATGAAAACACTTGGTTGAACAAATGGTGGTTGAACAAAAAGTAGGAGTTGAGGCTAATAGATTGTGGCAGTCACTAAGAGGGATTTCACTCTCTTTAAACTGTGACTTTTAAGAAAAAACACATACCCTGTGACAATAGCTGAAGAAAATTTGACAAGACACATGTAGGGAGGAGGAGAGAAACAGAGGAACAGAGGATTCTGGTCTGCCTTCTCTTTCCCTCCCCTTCTGAGAGTCTCTCTCTCTGTGTGTGTGTGTGTGTGTGTTTACTATGCGTGAGAGTGTTCTAGTGTGTTTGAGACAGTGAGTAGGTGTTTGCTTTTGGCAAGTTCCTGAGGAGGGCTGGAGCATTTTGAAAGGGGGTTGTGGTGGGGGTATGGACCTGTTATCTGCACAGCACTGACAGGAGGGCCATCGCTCCCAATGGTACCTCGTGTTACCACTTGCACTCCCTCATTCCTGCTGTTGTAACCTAACCTGAGAGGACCAAGGGAGGCATAGGGTGAGGATGAAGAGAAAACATGGCCCAGAGAAGGGAGTTCAGATGGGGAGGAATTACTGCTTTGAGAGATTTCCCTTCACAATGTATCACAAGAACAACTAGTCTTACGTTTTCTCACAGTACAAAATGACTATGAATCTGATACAGTGTTTTCCTAACAGATTTTTTAAGTTAACTTATTTATAAGAAAAAAGTAGAATTTGGTATGACATGGCATGCAGTTTTGAGGCATTGTGGTTAGAATTATTTAAAAAAACAAAACTCTGCTGTGACTCCAAGACAAACAGATATTAATGGGTGAGTTGACAAAAGTCAATGCCAGCAATTAGTGTGTTGGCCTATTTGTTGGAGCATGTGTGATGGGAAGAATTGCATGCAAAATGGCAGACAATGTCAGGAGAATTCACTGGATTAAAATCCAGGGTACTGGCTGAGTATTAGCAAGCAAAAAGGTCACTGCTATCACCTCTTGAGGACCACTTGCTGACCTCCCATACATTTTTATATTAAGTTATTTCATGCTTTTTCAGTTGCACAGGACAAGAGTTTTTAATATTGAAACTCGGATCAATGACATAAGATTGTCTATGGTAAAGAATAAAGAAAGCAAATCTTATTTTAAATGTACTCTTTCGAAGAAAAAACTGTCATGGGTTCTATCCATCAAGTAAAAACATTGGTAACACTTTATTTTAAGGTGATGTAGTTACACATTACTACATGAACTTGCTATAGTAATAACAGCAAATTATGCATAATTACAAGTAACTAACCCTAAACCAAACTCTAACCCTAACCGTAACTCCATAGTAAGTACATGTAGTTAATTAATATTACTCAGTACTTAAGTAATTACAATGTAACTACATCACCTTAAAGTAAAGTGTGACCAAAACATTTTCCTTACACCTTGAAAAAAAATTAAGAGTGTACACTTCTTAATAATTATTTTTTTTACAGGCTAAAAAGTATCTTGAATTATTATTCTATTATACTACTATAACTATCATTAATTAATAAATACTGTATTTTTTTTTTTTTTTTTTTTTTTTTTTTTGGAGATGATATTTCCAATATCATCATGATATTTCACAATCTAAACTAGCAATGCCTTGTTTTTAAGAGTTTGGCTTATTGGTCATTTAAGAATTATTGACTTTAAAAGTAAGTAAGTGTCTACAGGGGTCTTTTCTATGATATTATTTTTATTATTTTTCTTTTATATTGTCTACATAACCTTGTTTTTATATATTAAGCAGTAAAGCATTTCCCCCTTATAAATATTAATAAAAAATTATGTGGAAGTAATTAATAAGGTTTTCTTTGCAATAGTTCTTTAAATTAGGCTTTTTTTCTCTTCATTATGATAGGACAGTTGTGTCACCCTGACATTTTTTGACGTTATGTCTTAAAAAATAATAAAAATACTAAATAAATACTTACAAAAATAATAAAAATTCTCATTGTAGAAGAGATAAATTCAGATTTTATATATTTTTGGATTAAATTAATGGATAGCATGAAAAAATTAACAGCATAACATTTACCCATATGTTATATCTCAAAAGTTAATGAAAAAATTTGTTTAGACATAGTTTCCATCAGACATACTGTACTCACAAAGGATCTTTATCACCCTGTATATTTCTTTTTCTCTGTCTTTTGATTGCTCTGTTCTGAACGATGGCCCTTGACGAATAACCACAAGCAATGTACTCCAGAATATCTGTTTTCCTCTTCTTCTCTTCTTCTATGCGGTAGAATAATGATCAGGTATTTTAAACTTGATCAACAGTTTTTGGTCTAGTTTGATTGAATGACCTCTTCAAGACGGGCTATGAAGGTTTTATTTGAGCCAGTATAGGAAGAAAAGGAGGGCCTTAAACTTTTCCGCTCATGTTTGTTCCCTGGTGACTGTAATGCAGAGAGTATGTGTGGACAGCAGAGGAAACTGCATATCACCACACACTTTTTTTTACTGAAGCCATAAATATGGTAGAGGTCAAAAAGGGTCATAAACTGTGCACCTGATTCCCCATAAACTCAGTAAAAGACGAGTCTGTACACAAACCCTGTCACAGTCATGAAAAAAGACTGGGGAAGGGGCAGTCATTTTCAGTACATCAAAATATTAAATATTCAGATTAGTTTGAGTGACCAAGCTGGTGTGTTTTGATGTGATCAGTGTGTATGTGAATGATTTATTTATGATGTTTCTCTTCTGCTCTGACCATGGTGTTAGTTCGCTTTGAGGAATTGTTTGTGTCTGTTAATAAGTTGAGTTGGATTATCCCACCTAACCCACCACTCATTGAACACACATACTGTACACACACACACACACACACACACACACACACACACACACACACACACACACACTAAAGTTTGTCTGTGTCCAAATGCCCACATGGTTAATCCGGCCCTGCCTACACACTGACCCGTATCAACATCATTCGCTCTGTGTTTGCAGCATGCGTTTCCTCATGCTGCTGCATAAAGTGGTGCATGGCTAATTAAATTAATCACATGCCTTTAATGACTTATTGCCATCTATTTTTAATGGGTGGTACATATCAAAGAGCATTAAGTATTTCACATCTCAACAGAGTGGCGTAGAGAGCATTTGGGCTCATGCAGTCTCATTGCGGATTTCACGGCCAAGCTGAGTGTTAACACATGTCCACGGCAATATCATTATTATAATTGTTACACTGTTGTACTCTCTGACTGAGTTTGCATTGGTAATTGTGCTTATTGAGCTATTTATATTAAATGGGATTTTGTGTCTAGCCTAGAAAATGATGGAAAGCGAGATAAAGAAAGTGGCAAAAAATTGATCATCTGTTTTTTTTTTGTTTTTTTTTGTTTTTTCCCGTGATGATTGCAGTGAAGTGTTAGGCTAATGGGTTATTGGGAAGGTTATGATAAAACGTCTTGTCTCCTTGGGTCTGCTTGGTTTAGCATTATCCTCCTCTTTGGCCCCACCAAGCCAGGCCTTTGAAACATTTTAATGCATCTGATACATCCCTCATATTTAATATACTGTATGTTTCAGTCTGCCTATCCATTCTGATAAAATGAAATATAAATATTTGAGAGGGTGGCTCTCTGTTGATGATGTCAGTGATGTTTAACACATTAGTGCAACAAAGCAAATCCAAATTACACAAACCTGATGTAAAAAAAATAAATAAAATAAAAATAAAAATATTCCCTGCATTTGCATTTGCATTTGATTTATGGGACGGAGCTCCTCTCCTCTCCTCAATGTCAGACTCATTGGGGTTCCTTGGTCAAGTCCATTTCTATAAAATATTAAAGACTGGGTTTCCTGTAATTAAAGGAGTGTGTGCATCTGTTCGGACTCTGCAGTGCTGTAATTAGCCCTGATCAGAGTTGTTTTGTGATGACAGCACAGTGCAAACACACTGGCACCACGCAGCAAGGGGCAACAGGCCATGGAACAACACACATGTGCGCACCAATACACACAGCTACACGCCCTTAAGAGAAGAACAGGGGGCTTCTCTTTGTCTTTCCCGGTTGTAGAATTATCTTCATTGCTATCCATTTATTGATCTGTCTCTTACTCATATGTAATTCTCTCCATCTGTCTTCTCCTCTCATCTAATCTGTGCCAGCTCTTAATGGCTACTATTCCCGCCATGAACAAGATAGTAATGTGCCCCGGTAGCTGTTATGATGTGAAATGACCCTATTGATTGCTTACCCTGCTGACAAAGAAGGTGGCAGATACCACTTATTACTGTTAATGAGGTGCAGAATGCCTTAAGTGAGTCCTCAGTCTGAACACTAACAATAGCACTGCAGCAGCTCGTTAGTGATGGGGACAGTAATCAGCTGTGCATATAAAAGAGAAGGTGTTGCAGATGGTGCAGAATGACTCTGAGGTGTGTTGGTTTGTTTTTGTTCTGGAGGTTAATGTACCTGCTCAAAAAGTAACATAACTAGATATTACACGTTTAACATTTATATTGTAAAACAGTTGTTAAATATTAAATCTTTAGCTACTTTCACTGTAAAAACTGAAGCATCACGCTGGAATTCATGTGAACAGTAAAGCCTGCTTCTTTGAAATATTAAAGGGTTAGTTCACCCAAAAATGAAAATAATGTCATTTATTACTCACCCTCATGTCGTTCTACACCCGTAAGGCCTTCCGAAGCAGTGTTTTGAAATCGGCCCATCACTATATTGTTGAAAAGTCATTATTTTGTTTTTCTGGCGCACAAAAATAATCTCGTTGCTTTATAATATTAAGGTAGAACTACTGAACTCGCATGAACTGTTTTAAATATGTTTTTAGTACCTTTATGGATCTTGAGAGAGGAAATGTCATTGCTGTGAATGCAGGCCTCACTGAGCCATCGGATTTAATCAAAAATTTGTGTTCCGAAGATGAATGAAGGACTTACGGGTGTGGAACAACATGAGGGTGAGTAATAAATGACATTATTTTCATTTTTGGGTGAACTAACCCTTTAAATGTTTAGCTACTTACATCTTACCTCACACACTTTCGCTGTTAAAAATGAAGTGTCGTGCTGGAATTCATGCTCGGCTTGTGTGAACAGTAAAACCCGTCATCTTTGATTTTATTGGCCCTCTCAATAATTTTGACACTGAATACTGTTAAGGCAGACCAATTTAGAACATTTAAAATGTTTTGTCATCCTAATAACAAACAGAGCAGTGAGTAATGAAATGCATCAAAGGAACATCAAGAATATCAAACACTGGGAAAGACAATTTGGCCATATCTGATTACTATGGAGGACTTGTCCCTTTCAGTGGTTATGGCCCTGCTCGAATATACATCGACTGTAGCCTTTATCATCAGTCGGAAATGTCTTTGTACCCCCCAAAGGGTACATATTAGTACCATGAGGTGAAATGAATGTACAGAAGGCCAAGCTGGTGTACAATTTTTGTAAACATTTTACTGACATGTCACTTACTTTTTTAAGTTTCTTGGCAAAAAGTTTTGGAGAGGTGCTCATTTTCTTTCCCTCTTTTTCGTCTGTGAACTTCTTGTCAGTGAGAGCTCAGTTTTGGTGCTGTTGATGAACTCAAATGGAGAATCCTGTTACACAGAACAGTCCCTTAACACACCGCAACAACAACACTTCCTTGCCAAATGACTTACTCAACCATTAATGGAATGCAGAATGTCATTGTTCATATTTCATAATTAATCACATCCAGCCTTACAGCTTATGATTTCTTCTGTGAAAGGGGCCTTTTTCTGTATTGGAAGCACTGATATCCAGAGGAGCAGTTCACTGTGTCCTTAACCATTAAAAGAAACCGTGCACATATGTCATTTATCTCAGACTTAATACAAGCCAGTACAAACCACTTGTAAATAATAGATCATGTCCGTGTCACTCTCACCACAAACATGTTTATCAATATCATCTGCTTGCAATAACATAATGGCTTAATATATTGCTTGTTTATCTGTTTTGCAAATGAATAAATCCATGGCTTATTGAATGCTGTAAGGTTTCTGAAATATTTTAGCCCGGGCAGGGTTAGAGAAGCAAGCTACAGCCTGTGGGAACAGTCAATACTTTCATATGTTAGGTGGTGAAATGAATGACCCAATCATCTCCATAAGAAAGCTTGTTTTAAAGAGTTCCCCATCCACTGATCAATGCATTTCTCATAATCTTTATCCGTGTCTTTTAAAATGAAGACCTAAACAACCCCTTCATGTTATTATTAAAATGTACCCCTGTATTTCACAAATGCATTTACTTACACTTTATAAACCTGTATTGGATAAAAAAAACGTGATCTAGACCAGTGTACACAGTGCAATGGAAGGACAGAAAGTTGGATCCAATTTAAGAGATTCCTTCTGCATCATTGCAAATTAAAACTACATGATTGACCTGGCGCTGCATTTCTCTGAAGTGTTTCATTAGCAAAATGAAAGGAAGTAGAAAATAATCAATAGCATTTGAAAATTAAATTAGCCATTTTGGGTGCATCAGAAAACACAGATTTGCACATTCAGTGGTTTTATGCTAAGAGAGAGATGTTGTAGTTTAAAAGTCCTGGCATCATACTAGTGCTTATTAAATTTTTTGCCTTAAGCTCAGGTCAAAACAATATGTTCCAAACAGGTAGAGGAAAATTACCCATCAACCTCACTTAATGTATACAATATGTGGTACACTTAAATTGATATTTTATAGAATATTGTATTTTAAGAATCTCCCTGTCAATGGTTAGCACTTTCAGAAGAAACTTTAAATGGGTCATAACAAATTGTACGTGTACATATAAGTTATATTATTTTATTTAAAATAATTTATTTAAAAATAATACCAAAATTCATAATTAAGTAATAATCTAGCGTGACAGTTCAGCCCTGACCTGAGAAAGTTTTGAATTCTGAAACTTATGGTATGTTTTTTAATGCTATAATGAACCTTTAATGAACTATAATGAGTATATGTTGAAATTTGATTCGTCATGTAATATAATAGACCAATTTTCATGTCAAATTCTATATTCAAGTATTATCAATGTAAAGCCTGACAACACAAATTACCCCTTTATCACAAGAGTGACTCCTCAAGAGAAATATGTATGTATGTATGTATGTATGTATGTATCAGGGGCGTTTCCTCTGAGGGGGCAAGGGAGGCAGTGCCTCCTCAAAAAAAACTGGATGAGAAAATAATCGATATTACAAAAATAAAACAACGCAAATGTTACAAAATTTGACATTTAAAAGTGTAAAAGTCACTCATTTTTCTAAAGAAACACTGTCAAACAGCGACACCCACAGGTGAAGTTACAGCAGGGAGTCCGCGTCTCTCTGCCTCCCTTCAGCTCATAGAAACAAAGTAGAGCCCTCTAAGCGTGCGGTGGGTTTAGTGGGGGGTAATTGAGAATGAATGGGGGAAAGTTACGTGAGAGGAGGCAGTGCCTCCATTGCACTATGATTGGATATGATCGGTTACGATTGGACATGATTGGTTGCGATAAATCTCGCCTCTTGTTTTCGTGCGCATTCTCGTCGAATCGGCCTGAATGAAGTCAGTGATGGCATTAATGGGAAGACTAATTAAAAATTAAAGTAAACAACTGTCACTTAGATATCACCGCTTTATTTCATGTCAAAATCAAACTCGAAATGGCCTGAAAATAGGTTTTTAGTGAGCAATCAGCAGGGTGAAATTAAAGGTACATCTTTTTTGAGTGAGTGACCAGTGTGTACAAGCTTGATGACTGCTGAAAATAAATTGACTTTTTAAAAAGAAAAGCTGAATATTAGTTTATAAATAATATATATTGTTTTAATTGTTACTGCCTTTAGTTATTATTTTGGAATAAATGTAAAAATGCGTAAAAATACTAACTTGATGAAATTTATACTTGGTTTTAATAAATAGAACATTACATAGTGTAAAAATACAAAATAAAATTGTATTTGGTCTCTCTTTTTATGTAATGTTAACTTAACCAGGAAAATTGTGTAACAGGGACGTAAATGAGGACGTTGCCTCCTCATTAAAACACCACCGCACACCACTGGTATGTATGTGTATGCTTACAAAAACTCTTAATGTCACCACTGGATCTAATGAAACTTCTTCTTTTAACTTTATTGTTCTTATTACCCATATTGCCAGTTTAGTTTCTATTATTAGATAATTAATTAAAGCAATTTTTTGCCTTTCTGAAGAAATATAATTTGAAAATTTTTTTTAATTGTTCATTAAGTTTTTCAATCCATCTTTCTAACATCTGGAATTATCTTCTCAATCTAAAACAATATTAAAAAAATAGTGATCAATTGACCATTCGCAAAGACCTCTCGCCACACATCATGTTCTCACGCAGTAAAAAATACATTGCGGAGCAAAGAGGACACTGACAATGTAAAAGTAACCTTTCATATCAAAAGTAACCTGCTCTGTCTTGTTAATCGACAGACAAGACAGAGCAGGTTACTTTTGATATGAAACAAAGTCTCAAATTTCAAATTTTGTAATTTTTAAAGAAATTTAAACAATAAATACAGTTTTGTGGCTCTTTAATGTGTCATGACAGATCGCTGTAGCGCCTCAGTTCAAGCAGCTCGTGAACCGATCATCTCTTCCTATTTGTTCATTTATAGCATGAAATAAACATGAATGAACATCATAAGGAATATTGTTTCAATCGCAGAAAGATGTCAGTACACACAATTTTTCAAGTTCAAGTCCACCGACGTTAATCTGCTAACTCCCCTGGCTGCTTTGTCGGACAAAATGGCTGATTTGGCGTTATGATTGGTTAGATCGCTTATCAATCAAACTCCTGGCGAAGGATCAATTGATTCCTCTAGATCACAAAAGGGACATTTTTGTCTATAGTGTCAATGTGCGCCACATGTCTGTTTGTGCTACTGCCCAATGTATAATTCTCCACTGTATATCTACAGTATGTTTTTAAATTGGAGATTTATACAATGACCTCTAGCACTTTTAGGGGAAGAGTTTGGCCCTAACAAATCTGACCACTTTGTTTCTCTGCAGTCCTTCAAAACTGATTGGTGAGCAACTTTTACACATGCCAAATGCAATGCTTTTTTGAAGCCTCTTTAAACACATGTAACTCTGGAGTCTGGAGTCCTAAGGACTGATCCTTCTTTTGGGTGCTGAAAAATGAAGTTCCGTTAAAACAACAACAACGACAAAAACTCCTTCTCTTCTTTATTTAATTCCTCTTCTTTTGACTTGTCAATAAACAGAAGGAAGAAAAGAGAATATCTCCTCCATTACATTTCATAAATCTGATGAGTAATTCCTGTCAGATTACACATTTCCTCTGGACTTTTCCACTCATCATCTTTATTAAATCAATTATCTTTGTGCATTCAGCTTTTGCCATTAATTTCTAAATGCTTCTTTGTATAAAGAACTTTTGTTTGAGGTAGAGGAATTTTAAAAAGAGGTTCATTGTTTTTTCTGGAGTAAGAAAAGTTCCTTTACTTTAAAGTCCATGTTCCCAACATCTCGTTTAAGTCAGTTTGTGCTGAATTTATTAAAAACAAATGCAAATCATATTTTAAAACATCAATTTTGTGTAACAAGGCTTTAGCAGTGTCAGTCCAACACATTCCAGTTGAATATAACATCTTCTGTGCTACCTGCAACCTAAAAGTCCTGGTTTTACCCAAATGCTTTGGATGTCTTTTAGACCTTGTCCACCTTCATTTACTTGTAAAGAAAATTTTTAAAAAAAATTAATGGCAGCTTTTGTCCAGTGTTGTCCTGTGGGTGAGTGTAATGAACCCATGTACAGCTTTATTAACAAACATGAACAAGATAAAAAAATAAACAAAACCCTGACACGAACTAAAGCAGACTTGAACATGATAACTTGACATAAACAGACTAGACTAAAACTTACCAACAACAGGTTTCAACAAAGCTAGACAAGAGATTATGGAAACCTGAGGGCTATAAATACACAAAGACTAATGACTAACAAGACACACCTGAAAGCAATGAACACAATGAACCAATCAATACATGACACATGAGACAAAGTTACCACATGACAAGATCACATGGGGGCAAGGGAATCGCTTGACATGACAGGAAACATGACAATAGGTGTGCAAACAACCTATTCTCACACCTTCAGTTCCACTAATGTAACTCTTTTCATGTAGTTGCGATGTTATATTGTATCATGTTTATCAAAATAAAACTGATAAAATACGTAGACCCCACTACATTGGTATTTAAATAGTATAGGCTTATGTTGAAATCTATTCTTGTATAAACAGACACTGTAAGCAGTACATACAGTTTTGAATTAAAATATCTTTGAAACATCTGTGTATTAGTCAAATATTGCATTTATTTCACTTCAGATGTGAAAAAGTATGCAAACACAGCACGAGAGTCACTATGGGAAGCAGAAAGTGTCCGACTTCATGTATCCGTTTTCAGCTCCTCCCCAACTTCAAGTGGCTACTCTCACTGATCGGTTGCATCTTGCATCCAGACGCAGCCGATGTCGAACATACCTTATGAAAAAATGTCAAAATATAAGACATGAAAACATAAACATAACCAAAACCCAAAACAGACAGGTGACAGCCGAAGCTGCTATATTATTTGTACCCATTTGGAAATGTGATATATGTACATATGAAATAACCATATAAATATATCCTCATATAAAGTAAAAATATATATGTACTTTATGAAATATCCATATATGAAATGTATCCTCATATAATGTAAAAGCGGTAACACTTTACAATAAGGTCTCATTTGTTAACATTAGTTAACATAATGTATTAGCTAACATGAACATAAACTAGACACAAACAAAAATTAACCCGAGGGGAAAAACACAGTCCAAGACGGCAGTGGCAGTGCTGGAGCTAACATGGTATAGCAGGACATGGCAGGACAAGACAATAAATGTTCTTATTTTGAATATATTCGTTTAAAATTGCTTTTTTCCCTTAATCAGTTGACATTAATGGATCCTATTTTAAGGCTCTCCATGAAAAAGGACAGAAAAAAGAGGGGGGAAAAAAACAACAAAAAAAAAAAGAACAGACAGCACACCCCTTGTGATTTCTTCATGAGTGAACTATAGAGATTTTCAAGACCTTTTTCTCATCTCAGTTTTTCTCATCTCATGTTACTTTTTTTTTTTTTTTTTCAATCTGAATCTTTTCCTTCTGCTTAACTCTTTGTAACTGTATCTTGACTGCTAAAATCAAAAAACCTTTTTCACATCAGGAAAAAAAAAAATCTACTTTTCTTCTGAAAATTGCATCTAGAATGTCATAGTCTCCTTCACATTATACACTGATTCTCATCACAATTGGAAGGAAAGTCAGGCATTTAATAATAATAATAATAATAATAATAATAACAATAAAAACATCATCAGCCATCTCTTCTGTTAAATCAGTGCTCTCAGTAAGCTGAGACAGAGATGTTTTCAGCTGGATTCTCAACAGTGTCTATATCAGTAAAATCAGTCTGAGGCTGAGAGGTTTTTTTTTTTTTTTTTTTTTTTTTTAGTCACAGTACTGCTCCCTGCCACTTCTTCACATTCCCCCATTCTTGTATTTTCCTCAACACATTTTCCCCCCATATTCTTTCCAGATTCATTTTCTCTGAAAAACCTTTGTCCTATATTTTCAGTGGAATCACTTTGTTCATGAGTAGTCCGGTTATTAGTCTGGCACTCACCCGTCTTTTTCAGTTTCATTCATTGTTGCCTGATCTTTGCTTTTATCTTTATCTGCCGCTTCGTCATCGTCCTCCGATTCAACTTCATTTGCTTCATTAGCATTGCTTTCTGCTTGCATTTTATGTGGGCATGCCATTTTTTTTAAGCCCGATATCACCACATTCAAAACACAAACAGTTGGTACTAGCATAGATGTCTCAGAATGTTGGTGATTCTAGAAGCATAAAGTCTTGTCGTGAAAAGACAACACGTTCCAACACTTTTTCTGACAACAGTCTGACAACAGCCGGTGCTCCACATGGAGATCTGATTTTACCATCATCGAATCTGTCGAATGAATTCCAGAAGAACTGTGGCCGTGTCTCCAAGACGCTTAAAGAAACCGACCTGCAAAGAGACAGTACTGTGAAGAGTTTTAGGCATTTGTGTAAAAATGCTGTAAAGTGAGGATGCTTTCAAAAATACTGTCATAAATAGATTTTATTTATCAGTTAACTTCTATTAACTAAATTAAATCAATGTTTGGTTTGAGCACCCTTTGTGTTTAAAACAGCTTTTGTCCAGGTACACTTGCGCATTGTTTTTCAGGTAGCTTTGCAGGAAGGTTTCTTCAAGCGTCTTGTAGAAATGGCCACAGTTCTTCTGGATTTAGTTTGTCTCAGTTTCATCTGTTTCTTCATGTAATCAAAGACGGATTTGATGATGGTGAGATCAGATCTCCGTGTGAAGCACCGGCTCTTGTCAGACTTATACACGTATACGTACATTCAAAAATCTCGCTGGATTATTACAATTAATGGCAAAATGAATGTTTGGAAATGTGAACTGATATTTCCTACTGATACACTACAGCAAAAAATATAAATAACTGGCTTAAAACCCTTTTTTTGGGTGTGAAAATACTGACGTGCCTAAGACTTTTGCACAGTACTGTATATATATATATATATATATATATATATATATATATATATATACGGTGGATATTGTATGGTATATGTGGTGAATATTGTAACTTTAGTTGACTGTGAAACTGTTACAAATGCTCCACTTACCCAAACGCTACTCAAAATCAGCTGACTCACAAAACTTTAGGAAAACCACCATGGCCTTGTTCATTCTGGATGTGGATATAATGTTTCCAAATCCTATCTGTTGTAAAACTGCCACAAGCACATCCTCAACTGCTGCACCGACTCCATGGTTAATCTCTGTAATGTCAGTGAGAGAGATGAACCTTCCACCCTAGCCCTCTGCCATGAGACATTTAGGAAAAAAAAAAAAAACTAGTAACAAATATATGTATATCCCCAAATGCTCCTCTCACCCATGAGATGCTCACACACCGCAAGCTCCCAGCATGCTAAGCAAGAGAGAGAGAGAGAGAGAGAGAGAGAGAGAGAGAGAGATACTCTGCAGTCCCTGAACATCTGGCAGTGTGTCATAGGGATGTTTAGTGGCTGTCATTGATTGTGATGAAATAATTTCAAAGCGTCATGATTTAATAAGCCTGTTAAGAGACAATTACCATTTGCAATTGTTGGGTGACATGGAGGTTTGATTTTGAGACTGTATATTTTTTGACAGCTGTAAAACAATGAAAATACAGTGCAAGTGTGAGCATGACACATTTGCATTCTCACATCTTAAACAGGGTGTTATTCAAATGTGAGATTCTGCAGTGTGGATAATACATCAGTGTGTTTCTTAGAAGAATATAGCCAAACTGTGGGGGAGACTAGTTGGGGTGCAGTCCAGTCAGAGACGAAGTATACTTTAATAAGTAAACCAATAGTAACCAATGAAACTGAAACTAAACAGAGCGGGGAAACAGGAACTAAAGGAAACCGAACAAAATGTCAAAATTAGTGTCCACATAACAGAACATAAACCTGTTCCGATCCTCGAATCTGACTGGACGAGAGGCATTTTAAGACTGCTGTTATTTCCCAATAGTATCCATCACCAGCACTGCTTGTCCCTGCGCCTTCTAGACAGGCAGTCAGTTAATGCAGGTTACACTGTTACGCCACTAGGTGGCAGCAAGGGTCTTTGAGTCAATCATCAAATTAACGAAATATGTCCAAAAATGCTGATTCATTCATTAATCAAACAAGGCGTTGAAATTATTTTAACTTTGAGCACCACTTTACAAGGCTCAACCGACCAGCAATGCAGAGTGGTAACTCTGAAGCTGATGCTTCACTTCATAGAGACCATGCCATTGATACAATGCACTGACCTGCACTGACACCATTCACTGGAAATACCCTTAAACATTGAAAGAATGCTACACTTCAGCTTGCCTCTTCGCACATGGCAAACTTTTTTTTTCTGAATATATGAGTAGTATAGAGTAGAGAAGAGTAATATAGAGTAGTTTGGAGAGCAGTGTAGTATGAGTGGTTCTAAACGAACATAAATAACAATACTCAATTAATAAATAACTAAGAATAACAGGAATTAACTTAGTCTGTCACTTATACACATATAGGGATCGATTCAGACATGTAGGGACTAGAACAAAATAACTTTACATATAACATGAGCAATCTCATTTATACAGTAAATAATCGCATATACATACTCAAAGTGACTTGCAGTTTACAATATTATATACAAAAAATACCAATATTTAACTGTCTCTCATATGCATTCATTAGTGCTGCATACAGAGGAAGCAATACACAATGCGTGTGGCATACATGCGTAATTAGCAACTAACACTGATACAATAAACTCTTCAAAGGTAATGAATAACATAAACAAAGTCATTAACTTGTATTTGAATGCACTACGTTACAACAATAGTGAGACCATGCACTCTGAACTGCGTCATGTAAATTCTGAACCTTTAAAGGCAAATGCTTAGTCATCAGTGTACTGCATATTAAAGTCACAAGGGGTCACTAATGTCTCTATTCTATTACTGCATAACAGGCCTTTTCTACAGCTGCCCCCACATTTGCTGTGTAAATACAGTATGTTACTCAGAAAAGGCTCTATCAAGTGAGGTATAGTACTAAGGGGAACTCAGTCTGGTAGAGCTGGGAGGCCGATGAAATGGGTGATGGGACGAAAATAGATTTTGTTCTTGACTTCCAGTTCAGCAGTCCGGAATCTTCCATCTTCTCTGGAGAAGACTCTCATTATTTGTCCAACTGGCTGTAAAGTTTAGGGTAATTTTTGATCAACAATCATGACAACCGTGCTAGGCTGCAGAAGTGTATCCCTTCTGGCAAACTTGTAGTTCTGGGAGATTGTTACAGACGAAGCATCTCCATAAGTGGTCTGCTAATAGCAGACTACTAATAGGTGAACTTTCGGCACACATCAGCGAACCCCTTCTCTGCTCCTGGATGCTCAGGGGATGCTGAAGATTGAGAACTATGGGGTGAATGGTAGATTCTTCTAGCTGCTGTGTCTGTCTAAAATGACCACCAAGTCTAATGAGGTGTGAAGTACTGCCATACTCTGGAGCAAGGCACGGGAGACGACTGCTCATTGGTAAACCTGATTTAAGATGAGGCATCTTGACTGGGTAACTTTAGGGGTTGCCACCTTGTGTAGGACTCTGACTTAAGCACTAGTAGTTGTTTATCAGATTTGAACTGGTTGTAATCAGCAGGGTTGGGTTGGTAATGAGAACTGCATGTCCACAAAATGTGACTTGTTTCAGTTCTGCATTTTGAGTAGGTAGCTGCAGGAGAGGACTCTGAGGCCACTGTTCTAGGGGCAGGAGGAGGAACAATGGGCCTTGATTCCATCAGCTTGGATAACTCAGCTAACATCTTGCCCCTTGTGATGTCTTTGGCAGAATTAGACTTGGAATTGACATAATGCCAGGCCTCTGGGTCTGTCAGTTCCTGTATCTCTGCTACTCTCATGCCAACAAAGACTTTAAATGAGCTTGGATCTATGCCATCACGGTAACGGTATCTGACCAGAGCGTGACTTCTGTATGTGTGGGAACACTGAGTTCTGACTTCAATAACCTGGCTAGTTGCACTCCTGTCAGATCAGTGCACAACTTGATATGAGGTATGGATTGTTGCTTCTTTGGGGAAGCTCTGGAATGGGCAGTCAAGAAAGCTGTCTCTATATGTCTTCAAGGACTGAGCTTTCGGTGGTAGGCTACTGAGAAAACATGCCTGTAATGTCACTACTCAGTGCGAAAGTATGTTCGCAGAACTTCAGGGGGACAGACATCAGGGAAGGGCCCAGTGTGGGATCAGGGAGGAGGAATTGGTTGACATTATTCCCTCCATGTTGGAACAAACAGTTGAAGATGACTCTGTTCTGTTCTTATGCTGTGTCATCTGGTAGGAGATGTACCACAACTCTTCAGCTTGGTCCACTTGGTCGGGAGGTATGATTTGTGCATATCCTGTCTCCTCTAACTTGTTTATCTCCACCTGGTAGGCTGCTGCTTGTGCTGGATCTCTGCAGAGTGGTATCTGGGGAGGCACATGGGAGAGGCATATGTTTCACTTGTAACAAGGGTGTGGCATATCTGACTACTTCATCCACTCTAACTCTAGTAGTCTTGTACTTGAGCAGTGAAATGGCCTCTTGATCTCGCTTTGAGTGGGTAATGAGTTTCTCACTGCAATAAGGGAGCACATATAGTTTCCATAATCTCTCTACTTGTCAGTACAGGTCAGTATACAAGCCTGAAGTATCTGGGAAAAGACACTGCTGTCTGGGAAGGCGATGCTTAATCTCTTGATTAGGACCTTGCAGGGTCCAACCCAGGCGGGTCTTGATGGCAGCTGGACAGTTAGGTCCAGTTAGGCCTAGACGGACTGGCTCTACTGGGGTGATGAGGGGTGGGTAATCTGACCCTATCAGGAGGAGTGTTTGGATGGATTCAATTGGTGACAACAGTAGACTATATAGATGACGGGACGCTAACTGTGAAGGTCACTGAAGCCCCTCACAGGATGTGGAGGTCTTGTCTGACTGTAAGAGACAAGCTCTTCTGGTCGACCAATCAATCCGAGCTTCTGGGCAGCCGAATGAAGTAGGATGTTGCGTTTGGACCCGTCATCCAATAGGGCGTAAGTCTTTAAGCAGTGGTTGCCAGTTCTCAAGAGTACTTTACAGATCTTCAACAAGATTTCTGGGCTGTCGGTTGGCCAATCTAGGTACGCCTTCTCAGAGGTCATGTTCACTAAGCAGAAGGTCCGACCTTAGGCGTCTCAGGCATCTTCACGAAGACTTAGTCATTAACCTTGTGGATGATGTACAAGTATCGACAATTACAACTCTTGCAGAGAGTCTTGAGGTAACAGTGTTTGGCCTGATTGGCTTTTCCACAACACCAACATATCTTGTGTGATTGTATCCACTGAACTTTCTGATCTCTGTTCAATCTCTGGAAACAGGCACACCTGTTCAAGAAGTGGTCTTGACCATCGCAAAATGGGCAGATTGTCTTCCTGTCTCTGGGCTTGGGGTGAGGAGCTTTAACTTGCATGTCACTGCAGCTTGCGTCTAGGCAGAGGAATGGGTTTAGCATCTTTAGTGATCAGTGGAGTATGGACGCAGAGTTGAGAAACGGGAGGATGTACTCTGTGAATGGTGACTGGACCAATCATTCACTGCAAGTACGCTCATCTGTGCTTCCAGAGCCTCATTCCTCTCCTCCACTTTCCTTATCTGCTCATAGGAATGACGAAGAAGTTCTTCGGTCTCCTTCCGCAACTGCTGGAACTAGGACATATGATGACTACTCAGGGAGGGGGGGGAAGTATGTGCTTGCTGTTGTTGAAACTCTTTTCTTGGACTCCACTCTATCAGAGGCTGCCATGGCTGCATAGTTGCTCAATACTTATGGGAGGTCTCAGCGAGGTTGGGTGCAGCCGCTCCTCACAATTTGGAATCGTCACTCATCTCAGGGGAAGTATCTACTCTTTGTCGTGACTGTGGCCTCTGGTAACGATCAGTGATATTAAAGTCTGACAGGTAACTAGGGAACCACACTGTTCAGCTGGGTCTAACTGTGGGCTGAATCTGGATCACTCTGATGCATCATTCTTATGACAGCTCCTCAAATCCGGCTCAAAGGACCATTTGTATGGAGACTAGTGAGGGGGTGAGTTGTCCAGTCACAAAGTATACCTTAATGGCTTGAGGCTTGTAGAGGCATTTACAGTCCTAATACATGGTTGAGTGAACAAGCAAAGTACAAGTAGCAGAGGGTTTGGCAGAGTAGTACAGAGTAGTTTGGAGTGCAGTGTTGAATAAGTGATTCTAAACAAACAGATATAACAATACTCAATTAGTAAATGAACAAGAATAACAGGAATTAACTCAATCTGTCACTTATAGACATATAGCGATCGATTTAGACATGTAGGTCCTAGAATAATACAACATTTTCTGACGTGAGCTTGGGAGAATCAATACATATGGCATATATAAGATGAACAATCTTATACAGTAAATAATTGCATATACATACTCAATATTATATACAAATATCACTATTTAACCATCTCTCATATGCATTCACTATTGCTGGATACAGATGATGCAATAGACATTGCTCATGGCGCACATACATAATTATAGAAACTACTGCTGATACATCAAACATATACAGTACATTCAGAATACAGCTCTTCAAAGGTAATAAATAACATAAACAAAGTCACTCACTACAGGTATATGAATGCACTCTGTAACAGCAACAGCAAGACACTGGCAAAGTCTCTATCCGTGCACTCTGAACTGCGTCCTGTAAATACTGAACTATTAAAGGTCATACTGCATCTTTAAGTCACAAGCAGGCGCTTATGTCTCTATTCTATTACTGCATAGCGGGCCTTTTCTACACCAACATATCTGGTGTTCTGTTTTTATTGTCAAATTATCTGGGTATTCAGCTCTAGAGAACTGTCAGTAAAAGGAACAAGAAAACAGCAAAGTAAATTGAACTGGCAAATTGTAAAGGTTTAGCTCAGTAATATCTTTCTCTTTCCTCGCAGTCCTGTCAGATGATTCTTTTTTGATGCAGTGCTGCGCAGGGCACATGAGGCATTAGGAAATGTCATGTTAATCATTAATTCTGTCTGTTTCCTCCATCGCTTTCTTTTAAAGCATGTGACTACTTGTATGATGCACAAGTAACATTACAAGTTACAAGAGAATTCAATAGGTAATGTAATTCCAATTTAAAAAAAATGGAATGGAATGGAGGGCTTGAAATTTTCAACTTTCAACTTGAAAAGATTTTTATATTTAAAAACAATTTAAAGTCATTTAAAAAAATTAAGCATCAAAAAGTATCATTTTAAATACAATACATGTGATCCTCAGTAATATCTGAATAAACAGCTCCAATTCTTGTTTAATATATATTTCTTGGGGTGACTTATTCCTTTCTTGATAAAACCAACATACTGTAAGTAAAATGACATCTGACAAAAAACAAACCATGTTTGTTTGCACCATTGTAAGATGAAATGTAAAACCTAGCAGCTTTCAGCTTGCTCTGTCACTAACTAAATTTATCTTTCTCACTTTATATTAATAACGCTTCTAGTGGACCATACTGTGTGGCCTGTACAGGGCAGGAAATAAGGAGGTGTTTCTCTGAAAAGGGCAAAAATGCAAGCAAGGCCACCTCTGAGTGCTGAGTGTGTGTTTAAGTGTGTGTGTGTGTGTGTGTGTGCGTGTGTGTGTGTGTGTGTGTGTGTGTTTGTTTTAGTGAGTGTGTTTGGGGGGGGGGGGTAAAAGTCCCTTTGAGCTGAAGATTATTGGTACGCCACAATTTACAAGAGATATGCCGTCATTAGAGCTATAGTTGGTGAAGGACCAAACCACTGGGTAAATCTGCCATGAAATACTAAACTGAGGCAATAAAACCTGAGCATTTGCAAGAAAATGGAAACAGATGAGGGGCCGTAAAGGATACTTGATGAATGTATGTGTATGTGTATGAGAAAAAAAAAGAGAAAGGAATGTGAACTGTTAGAAAGAGAATATGCATTTGAATATAGTTGTGTGAGTCTGTTAACTTGTGTTAGTGTGTGTGTGTGTGTGTGTGTGTGGTTCAGGTATACCCTACGTTGTTGGGACAAAATGTTCCCACAAATATTGCAATGTCCGAAATCCTTGTCCTTGTGGGCACATTTTTTTGTCCCCATGAGGAAAAGTGCTTATAAATTATACTCAGTGATATTTTTTTGAAAATCTAAAAAATGCAAAAAGTTTTCTGTGATGGGTAGTTTAGGGTAGGGTTAGGGAATAGAATATACAGTTTGTACAGTATAAAAATTATGTGTTTGGAATGTCCCCAAAACTTGGAACTTGTGTGCGTGTGTGTGTGTGTGTGTGTGTGTGTGTGTGTGTGTGTGTGCGTGTGTGTGTGTGTAAACTATGGTATAACAATTTTTGTGAGTGCCACAAAGCCACATGGAAATGTTTGCCAAAACCAGCAAAATCTTTGGCACAAAGACACTAGTAAAGGGAGGGCATGGGATAGTGGAGGACATCCACTAGACAGTCCTACCGCCAGCACCTCTTACACTTCAATAAATGCAAAATATTAGCCTCATTAATTCATACATTAAGACTAAGTATTAATGTATATTTTACACACTAATGTATTTAAAAAGAGATAGAAAACAGTTTCAAATGAGAACATTATGTTGTCAGTTCTCAGACATACACAATTGTGCTTTAGTGTATTTATTGCAACGTTTTCTTGAGGTTATGGTGTCTTGTTTCCACTCCACTGAAATGGATAAGTGTTTTTTTTTTTCTTCTTCTTCTTTTTTTTTCTTCTCAGTGAGACCACTTATTTCCAGTTGGTGGTTCTTGTGTAACATGTCATTTAATCATTTCTGAGTAGGTTTAGTTCCTGTATGGTGTCCTCAGCACACTCACTCTGATACAAGTTTCTGCAAAATAATCTAATTGTAAATCGAACATATGCAATATTATATTTACACCTATAATAAATCTGACCTTTTTTCAGGTCCCATTATTAACAAAATTTGAAAACTGATTGATCTGGTGAATGAAATGAATGAATAGTGTCCTCTCATAACTCATAATTAATAAACGTTCTTCTTTAAATAGAATGTCGGTAAACAAACAGTTGATGGGTCCCCATTGACATCCATAGTATTTTTTATTTTATATAGATTTTTTTTTTATTCTAAAGTGTCACAAACTTTCATAAAATAGGCTTGTAATCTATCCTTTTTCTCTTTTAAGTGTATAAACACCTTCTGTTTATTTAAGCAACGCATGTGCAGCTCAACTGAGTCTTTGTTTGAGAAGCTTATAGTTAAGGGAAGGTGGGTTACAAATACAAGTTCAATTAAGGCTGTGCTTCACCAATGGTGGAGTCTTTGGAAAACTTCTGTTTCCAAAGTGAAGGCTTCTGTCTTCATTATTGAAACCGTACTTGAGGAAATGTTTTGCTGCTTAGTATAGCAAAGACTAACCATGGTTAATAGACAGGCAGTTTAAGGGTTAACCTCACATAGTGATTTTTAATGTCCCTGTTGGATTTAAGAGCCTATAGGCTAGAAAAGCCCAGGTTACGGTCTCATTGTGTCCTATGCTGACTTAAGTGAATTTGAATTTTTTAATGAATGGTTCAATATCCAATTCATTAAAGTGGCTGTTTTATTTGATGCATTTTCTGTAGGCAACTGGAGAGAAATGAATTGCAAGCTTAATGTTTATTGGAAGGGATGAGAGTCTGACCCTTTCTTGATAGGATCATAGTCACAGAAGCTCTACTCAGTGTGTCCCTAAGCAACAGACATTTTGGTCGATTCTTGGCATACCCCTTTGCAGGGGAAAGAAAGTGATAGAAAAAGAGAACGCCATTGCAGTATTTCATTTTTAGGGGAAGGTGACAAGTTGGGTTGTCTTCTTTTTCTTGTTCTCTCTCTTTTATTATTATTATTTTTTTTTTTTACTATGGCATTTAAGATTAATATACCAAATGAATGGATAGCTGCTACTCACACTCACGCACATATGTACACAATAGGTATATGCATTCTTATTCTAAACTCCACAGTTTTGCATTCCGCACAAAACTTCAGCACATGTGTAGTGAATAGGAGAAAGCCTATGCGATAGTCAACAGAGCTACCATGGATATAATTGTCTCTTTTTTTCTTTAATGACATATCTTAAAAGAAATCAAAAGTGATATTTTTTAGTACATTTTCAACGTCATCCACTGACCAGTTTGTAAGATGTAGGCTAAGACGTAAATAAACATGTTTGTAATAAACATGTTTGTAAGATGGCACTGTGCATAATCACAAGGTATTTTCGAATCCGATTGAGAAAATAATCAGATTAAAACATTTACATTCCTGTTTTTTTTTTTTTTTTTTACATTTTTGTGGAATGTAAACGTTTACACCACCTACACCACCTCATCCAATCCTTTTGAAATTCCATTGAGAAAAAGCTCAATCGGAAGTGTAACACTTTTTTTTTTTTGTGTGTTCCCCATATGTGAAACACAAATTTAACAAAAATTGAGGGATATGAGACTTGAGTCAGAGATAATAGGCAAAAGAGGAGGGGAGGGTCAGATTTGTGAACTGAATGTGTGTCAGATAGAGTTTTGATTGTCTGACATTGGCTGGAGACATGCCAGATGTCAAGGAATGGTGTTGTTGTACACTGAGGGCACAGCCACAGTCCGAAAGTATTGATTTCCCTGCTTGTAGGAAGCCAGTAACTGTCATGTGGAGAGGCCTGACCTTGGAACAGCCAAGACAACTATTCCCCAATTCCCAGCAGCCTGACTGAAGCTCAGAGCAATGTAGTCAAGACAACAACACAGCTCTGCTTTATGGCAAAGAGCGTGGGCTCATCTCACAGTAGAGAAAGAATGGAGAGAGAGAGAGAGAGAGAGAGGGAGAAGGAGGGAGAGACAGAGAGAGAGAGAGAGAGAGAGAGAGAGAGAGAGAACAGTCCATGCTATCCAGTTCCCCTGAGCTCTTCATGGGCAGCCTTGAGTCTAGTTATCACAGTGTTTGAAATGACAGTAGCTTGACTTAGATTTCCCTCTAGAGACTCAAAGCTGGTCTATAACTCTGAGACAGACAGGAAGAGAGAGTGAGATGGAGGAGGGAGAGGTGTATGAGAGAGAGCTAGGTTAGGAGGTAGAGGATGTACGACAGAAATGATTCATGTGGGAATGTGAAGCTAAATAAGACACAGCCCTGACACCTGCAGCCCTTCTCATCAAGAGGACACAAACTTTGCCTTTAGAATACTCTTCATTTCACCGCAATGGCACTTACTCCAATTACTACAGTTCTTTCAGCACATCATCACCAACCCATTATGGCATTTGCAATGAACCTGTCCTCCACTTCAAATGTAACTTCCTGTGTGCTTCCATTCACACATTATGTGACTCAAATTGTACAATGGTCTTCAATTGTACAACTATCACTGCACCTGGAATGTTTCCTTCGCTTATCTCCACCACTACTGCCCTCCTCTATTTTTTATTTTTTTATCTGTTATAACTTTATAAAAGATTTTCTGGTCTTTTGGTGATGGACAACAGCTGGTGAGTATATTCCTTTGTATTTACTGTGGGCATTTGCATTTTCCCTCTGCCTCACAAGTCGCAGAAGTGATCAAATTAGCTCTTGTTCTTTCTGATGGCCACTGCTTCCATCTTTTTTTAGCATTACTGCCTTATACCGGTGGTGATTTTTTTGTCTTCTGTTCCCTCTACTTGTCTTTCCTTGGCGACCAGACTACCTATTGTGCTTACATTCTGTTTTTGTTTTCAGGACAGAATGGAAAAGAAAGCTATTCATGTCTATTCTTCATTACGCAGCCAAATTAAACTGTTTTTTTTTTTTTTTTCATTCACTTTGGAGAAATGTCTGTGGTCTGTTTATGCCCATTATTCTTATTAAGGAGAAATTAAATCTTACTGTTAATTGTTTCCCATATACAGTACTTACGTGTTTAATTCATTGGATTCCTGTTGCTTCAAGAAGCCCTCATGTCCAGGTTATCTTCTGCATGTACTACACTATGGTAGCCGTAGTCATAGCTGGAGTTTTACACATGAATAACCAGAACTTTCATTTAAAATTTACAGTATTACCACTCAAGATTTATTTATTTTTTTCTTTGAAGGAGCAATTTTTCTAATTAAGAAAGTTTTACACATAAAGAAATGAACAGCACTTCTGAGAAAATTTGTTGTCAGTTTTCTAGAAAAAAGCTTTATTCTACATATAGTATGGCATCATGAGCATGTATGCATAATAATAATTTTTTTAATAAAGCGACAGTGGCAAAAACACATAATATACGTAATACAGACACAACATAACAATGGAGTCAACAGCATAGTCAAAATGTCCAGCAGTCCCTGCTTGAATGTTGAAACAAAATTTGACGACCCGTAGCTCCCACACCACAGAACAAGGATAAATCAAACTGTGGGACGTCAGCACTGAACGCGACTCTTCGACACACAGATGTTCAGGGGAGAGAGCTTGCAGCAGACCGGTGCAATGCAGCAGCCAGCTGCCTACCAGCATGAACCAGCAATGAATGAAAATATGGTAATAATAATCTAGAAGAAACATAGACAAAAGGAAACAAAACAAAAGATAAACAAACAGCTTCTGTGTGAAACAGCAGCAGTTATTAAGCAAACTTCATACATCCACACCGATAACTGCCTGTATAAAATCAAAGAATACTGGTACTTCTGTTAACTACTGGAATGAATAAAATCCAGATAAATGTAAGCAAAAACTTGCTAAATGCAAATTTAAACTCACGGAATGAGTCTTCTCATTTGGTTTCCTCTCTTCATTCTTTTCAGAGATGTTGGAATACTTGCCTGATGAGCAAATTAAGGGCTCTGAAGGTTATGTGGAAAGAGAGAAAGAGATGGTGGCTTATTTTGTAGGTCCTAGTGGAGCTTAGCTCAGCATCGTGACCAAGACAAAAGATGAGAAATTTTAAAGGGTCATTCTCAAATACCAACCTGCTGAAAAAACAAAAAAAACAAACAAAAAAAACAAACAGAAATTGCTAGTACATTTCACAAATAATTACAAAGAAATAGCAAGTAACATTGAATTACATACTGAAACATACTGAAATTGTATGTTTTTAAATCTACCTTAATAATCTTTATTTACAAAACATTTTTTGCAGTGTATATGCATGATAAAATGTGAGAATAATCAGAATAACAAACACATTATTGCCATCATTTAATATACACACAGTTTAAAATGTTCAAAGATTTGTAAATAACTAAATATATATATACGCACATACATATACATACATAATTTTTCCTTAAAAAATTATACATAATCCATTCTGTTTGGAATTTAGTGTGGCATCAAAGTATTTCAGGAGAGCTATAGAATGGTGAGACATGAAAAATTTATCCCAAAAACAGTGAATGTGTGAAAGCATTGCTTTCATCCCTACCTTGTCATTGACCTTGTTTACCAACACTGACATAGATCTGCTATCTCAATTTGCACTCAGTGCTAGAGTGTGGTCCTGTTGGTCTGAATTATGCATGATGTGCTACAGCAAATGTGTGTCACCAGCTGCCTAAACTATTTCACACATTGATAAATTTGTTAAGTAGCAGAAATACTGGTGTCTGTGACACTGCTGCTTCCCCTGGGGAAGGCAAGCCGTCACATGTTGGCAGAGTACACTGCAGCGGGCTGGCAGACATAGGTTGCCTGGCAAACAGAAATGGGTCATTTGCATGGTTCCTGCCCCACCATTTGTCTTTAAATGAGTGCACTTCACACACTAATGATTCCACAACAGAGCTACCCATGTCTCGGTGGACCAGAACTCTAAGTTCCACTTAGAACAGATTATTAGGCTGTGGCACAGGCTTAAAAGCCTCGGGGAAAAAAAAAAAAAAAAAAATCAAGGAATACTGAAGTCAGTGGAGCACTGCTCTACACACAAACACTCTTTCCATCTCAGCTGAATCTTCCTTTTCCCTGACTCCAGCAGTGACTTTTTTCTCTCTCTAGACAGATAAAAGTGTGACTCTGGATTGTACTATATTGATTTAGTTTCTGTGGTTCTACACATGATCCTTTTTTTCTGTCACATAAAAAGAAAAGAAAAGAAAAAAGAAAAGAAAAATAAATTGCTTAGACATGGACAGGGAACAGTCCAGCACTTCACTTATCTATATACCATTTTAACTTCCATGTTATTCCCAGCTCCTGCGGCAGTTGGCAATTTCACTACCAGGAAATTGCGTTGTTAGTCTCTTCATAGGGCAGAAGTATTGTCTGTATGTATCTATTTATCTTAAGGAGTTTGTAGCTTAAAACAATGTCTGGGTGGTTTTCTGACTTGCATTCATATACTGTATGTGCCTGTCTTTTGAATTATGCATAAACATTATAATTTGTATAAACAGTTTTGACACTTTTATGGGGACCAAAAGAAAATACATCATCAATATCAATGCTGGGGGCTCTGGAGTTAAATTTAACATGATCAGATATACAGTTCAACCTCAGTTACAACCACTTAGGAGCTTTTACCAAACCCAAAACAAGTAACCACTCTTAAACCCATTCCTTCAAATGTACAAGCATTACTACTCCTACCCAGATGAATAACAAAAAGAAGCTTTTTATTTCACCCTAAAGATGAGAACATTTAGGAGTTTTTGAACCAGAAAACATGATGAGCTTTTTATTATTATCCTCATTAGAGATTAGAAATGCTAACAATAAATCCATGATCGATTAATTGTTGATAATAGTTTAATTGATAAAATTTATTGATGATCGATTAAGCAAGGTCATCATTAGAGTGTTTTGCAGTCTCTACACATCGTCCCTACCCACCATACCCACCCACCATACCCGAGATCCAGTTTCCATTGGTTGAAAACACTGTCATGATCGTGACGCGATCAGATCCCGGAAGCTTTAGCTAAGCAGCATGTCATGGCACTCTGTAATCTATGCATTTAGCTTGTGTTTTGAGCTTGTTTGAGACAATCTACTATGATTTACTAATCTTTGGCAAAGTTACAAACCAAAACATGGTTACATGAAGCTTGTTAACCAATCATTAACCATTAACCAACAAGATTATGTTAAATTAGAATTAAATTAAATTAGAATGGATAAGTGTCTGTGACCTATTAAAAATAACAAAATTTGTGAGACTGTCCTCCTCCAAAAAACGACCCTTGTTTTTTCAAGCACCTTATTACGACCTATATTTACGTTTTAAAGCCATGCACCCTCTAGCTGCCGTAAAAATAATGTCAGTGTCGTGTTATGTCTGTCGTCATGAAATGACGTTTGGCCGTTGTTACCAATCAAAATGCGTGTTCATTTAAATGCAATGTGTGGACTTTTTACACGGTCCCTTACCCGCCATTTGTCCTATTTCCATTTAGCATATTGTTGTATATTGCAATTATTTTTTTTTTTTTTTACAAAAGCCCAATGTTTTGGTTTTATTCTAAGTGTACACAAATAAAATGAAACACTTTACAGTTTTCTTTTTAATTGACAAACATTCCTCTGCCAGCTGTCTCAATATAGAAATGTTAAAACAGACAGACATTGACAAATTGATTTTTGCCACTTAAATCAATAATAATGTAAATAAAAGGTTTGAAGTAAAATAAACTGTTTTTACATTTAATAGAAAATATGAAATTTTATAATGCTGACTTGTATTTGATGATTTTCAGTTCCTCGAATTGATGTTTGAGTTTAGAATGAAAAATGCCTCAGAGTCTAAAGGGAGAGAATTTTCAGTTGGGACATAATTTAATATGTGAAATGCAGGCCGTTTTCAGTGGAAATCAAAATGCACAGGATTACTGTCAGGTGTATTATATGTAATGATTATTTTTTTTTTCTCCTTTTTTTTTTTGTTTGGAATACAGTTTCTTGATTAAAAATTTCAGCTTCACTGCCTGTCTAATTAATTACTGGGGCCATTCTGAGCAGAGCTGCTGCTCTAATTAGTCTGAAACTGGCGCTGATGCTGATAATTCTGTATGTTACAGCTGTCACTGGCCTCTCCCTCAGGTGCCCCGTGTTCAGCACACGCACATACCGGCCCTACATGGCACGGGACTACCGTGAGGCAGAGCTGCTCCAATTGTCCACTGACCTCTTGCTGAATCGCTAATCAAGCATTGTGCGACATGAAACAATTCTGTTACCAAATAGAAGCAAGAAAAGAAACCAATAAGAGAAAGCAGTGGGTTCATCCTCTTATTCAGACACTTTCACACATATCATCTTACAGATAACACTCTCTGTTCTATGTGTCTTCTGTGTACCACATGTGCAGACCTGACCCTTGTGAAAAAAAAATACACATTGCATATACTCTTTAAAAAAAGAAAATTATTACAGAAAAAACTTGATTAACTTAATGTAATTTCTAATTCATCTTGTGTGTATTTAAACATATTTGTAATTACACATTCATAAAGTTGCAATTTAGTACCATACATTTAAAATATATTCATTTACACACATAACACACAACAGTTAAAATTATAATCAAGTACTTTACATGTGCTTTAGAAAAACAAAATTATTTAAATAAGTGCTTTAAAGTGAAACTTTAAGTGAAATTTTGACATTATTAGAAAGTGCCCTTTTTAAAAGTGTACTCAAGTGTGTTAAGAAACAATTTCATGAAAGTGTCCTCCGTTAAAGTTCACTTAAATGGCATTTTATTTAATTCATATTATATTATGTGAAAGTAGTTTATTAAAAATATACTTTTAAGATTTGAAGTACACAACAAGTGGACATTAAATACATTTAGACACTTAATTTTCAGCACACTCCTTTTTTTTTTTTTTTGCACAAAAGCTACCTGCTCACAAGCAATTTCCAATGGCTTTCCCACAAGCACTCTCTGATTGTCCTTGTAGGGCTAATAATGCACTTTTAAAAAGGACCCTTGGAACAGGGAACACTGATATAGATTTGTGAATTAAGCTTGACAAAAAAAAAAAAAAAAAAAAAAAAAAAATTAATTAAAAAAGCATAAGCTAGGGTTGAAGTTATAGTTCTATTTCATCTGCTCCTTTCATTTTGCCTCTCTACATAATGAATATCATAAGGGACATGACTAAGGCTCAGCTAATTGCGATGTCCCTGCTGAAAAATCTAGCATTGCTGGTCACCAGGAAAAGGTATGTTTCGCATGTTCGGACCATGGGGTAGTGGTTGCTGGTTTGCTGATCCCCAGCATGGGAAGCGGAAGTGTTAGTTTTACTTTAAAACAGCATGACTATGCTGGTACAACAGCTACCCCAGCACTGTTCAAGCATTATACCAGCATAAACCAGTCTTTATGCTGGATTTTTCAGCAGGGGTCATGCATGCTAAGTAAACAAGTCAAAATAAAAGCACACATGGATACTAGTTATAATAAATAACTTTAGAGGCAACATTTGCAGTGGAATTGTGCTACAGAAATGCTGTCTAGATAGGCAATTAGTTGTTTGTTTGTTTGTTTGTTTGTTTTGTTTTGTACATGATGAGCACAACAAACTAATAGGTGTAAAAATTATTCAATAAATGTTATTTATGACAGGAATGAATTTTAATTGTAAAAGACAAAAACAAGGCCTTTGTTTGTCTAAATCATGTTGTATTTAAACCATCTCAAAGTGCTTTATTCAGTCAATGTTGTTAAAGTCCACTCACATATAAAACTTCCAAAAATATAAACGTTAAAAACTCAAACGAGACCTTGGGTTATTATTTTCCAAAGCGTGTTTCTGACATTTTGTCGACATGAGTAATTAATTTAGTCCCTTTTTTGGGTAAGTCCAAAGAGCCCAATTAACATGCCTAATGTTGCTGCATCGTGTAAAAAACATTGGTTTTTAATACCTGGAGAATAGTTAAATGACTTCCCTTCATTATTCAAATGTCTATGCAAAGTCGCCACATGGGGATGGCACAAACACGATAATCATGCAAAAAACATGAATGGAGAAAACTGGGGGGGCTAGACTTTTAGACACCACAGACATTCACACTTCCAAGTAATTTCTTCTCTTTGGTCCCCCATACAATAAAAACCTTATGATCCTATAATCATTAGCCAATAGGCAACACATTTTTTTTTCTCAATTCCTTTCTATTTTATTGCAGTTTTATCTCTGTGCTTAGCTGGGTGTTTTAAATTGTGTTATGGTGAATATTGTACACCTTATAATGTTTTATTTGTATAACCTTATGATAAATGTATTTGCTAGTTTGAATACTTGCTTGCAGCTTATAAACTACACATGTGCTTAGAGTAAAATTATGATAAATTAGATAATTAGATAAAACAAGTTGCAATTAGCTGGAAAGCATGCGGATGTTTTAGAAATAAATGTTACAAGCAAACAATCTTGATGCCGGAAGGCAAGAGTTGGTGTTGAGGGACAATTTATTGTTTATTTTAATATGATTTGACAAAACACTTTTGTGTTCTGTTTTTAAGTTTCACAGTTAATATTTGTTTTTAATGAGGGCGATAGGCCCCCATTAAAAGCAGTGAAAGCAGCATTTGGCTGTGCTATCCACTTCATATTGCCCTACAAAGTAAATATTACAAAGAGGTAACACATGTTGAGGTATGCTCAAAATTCAGCACATGCTGAGGTCTTGGATTTGAGGCAGACCCACAGCGTCAAAAGAATGTGTCCTTCCCAAATAACTGTGGCTTAGTGAAACCTTTTCACCAAGGGAAATTTGCTCTTCCAAGATTTTTAAGAGCTATAAGTAAACACATAAATAAGGAAAGAGTGGAGTCTAATGACTGCTTGTGTTAATTCACTTGTGTGTGTACACAAGAACGAGGGATTGTGAATGTGCTAAGCCATATATGTGCGCGCACAAGAAAAAAAAAACAGTTTGTTTTGTTTTTCCCTTACCTCAGCACATCTGAGAGAGGTTTTTGGAACTGCAGAGCCATGTCAAAACAAAGATGGCCAAAAGAGGCTGGAGAGGGACAGGGGCCTGAGAAAGAAGGAGCCACTGAGAAGGCAGCTGGAAACATAGAGCGTGTGGTTTCCCCCTGAGTACAGCTGCATTCACATGTGTCTGACTTTCTTACTTTCTCTCTTGGTCTCAGTCTTTCTTGCTCTCTTTTTCTCCTGTTCTCTTGTTCGCTCTCAGAGGAGACAGTCACAGCTGGTTGTACTTACAGCCTTCTGCGGTAACGTGTGTGTTTCATTATCCTTGGACGTGTGTTTTGCACCAGTTCTAGTCATGTTATTGTTAGGATGTGGTAAAATTATAAATATGGGATGCAGATTGGGGGAGGGTGGAAGTTGGAGTCGATGCTGGGTTGGGGGGTAGGGGGAGGGATATGTGACTCGTTAACTCTGGGCCACTGCTTGTTCTCATGACTGTGTGGCAATAAAAGGTCTGCCACAATTTGTAGTGCTAATGACTTAATACTGCACAGCCTAGAAGACGTACAAACATCCGTCAATAGCTTTATAATTGCATTGGGCCATCTTAGTCAAATGAAGTGGACCATTGTAGGATCTAGGGAGTAGGGTGGTAATTTTGTTGGGTCGATTGCAGGATGGCAATCAAATCCTTGGCAAACATTCCTTTTACATGTGCAAAAAAAAAAAAAAAAAAAAAAAAAAAATCCACTGGATTGGACAATGGCAAAATTAGACAAATAGCATTAATCCTTAAATCCTGAAAGCAGACAAAAGTCATTTATCTACTGCAAATTCCATTGTTAAAGACATTTTCTGTAATATTGGTACTCCAAAAAATGAAAAGATCAATGAATAGTGAATAAAAGCACAGTCTTCTTGCAGTGAATGACCTGTGACAGGCAGATGGTCTCTTCTCCTCTTCATCCCCTCTCTATCTCTGAACTTTGTTTGGCCTGATAAAGAGAGTGTGATGGACTTTCATTGAATCTCCCTCCCTCTGTATTCATGCGCACACATACACACATTTCAGTATATATACAGACCGCCAGAGCATGGTGGAGTGGGAGGGACAGTCTCACAGTTGTCGCTGTGGTCATGTAGGAGGGCAAGTGAGATCAGGATGAGTCTCTATCTATATATTCTCTTTCTCTCTCTCCATTACTCTTGTCATTCATTTCCTGTAAACAATCTGCTGCACTTTATGCTAATGAAGAAACACAGTCTTAAAGGAGCAAGGGGCAGCTGTCAGAAGTTGGCATTGCAACATGCAGACCCAGGTAATGCACATGCATAGGCACTTTTATTACTGCAAATATTACAGCAATGTTAGGTTAATCAAATTACATTAAATTTTCTCAAAGCAAGACAAAACTATGCTAGTTTTTTTCTTTTTTTCTTCAATGAATCACATTAACATTGTTGGGTAGATAAATTACTATCAATAATTGTAATTAATAATTATAAAACGCTCAGTGACACTGCACTGAAAAACAAACAAAAAAAAAATTAGATTTCAAATGTTGAAATATTGTTAAATTAACAGGACACACTGCGTATTTATACATTGTATGGCATAAATGTAATAAAACCAGATCCAGTGCAAGTTATTGTAGCATTTCAAAATACCCAAGAGAAGAACAATTCATTAAGAGGTGAATTTAAATAGATTAAACAATCGTTCTTTTGCATAAAGTGTGTTTGGAGATTGTTTTGAGAGTGTACAGAAGAAAGATCAGAATATATTCTAGAAGACCCAGAGGTCTTGTCTGTATGTCTACACATCCTTGCTGGTCCTGTGTAGTCAATATGTAGTTGTCTCCTCCTTCTGGGGTCAACCTGGGTGCAAAATGCTTGTGCTCTGACTAATGCTACTACTGTGGTGGTATGAGGAGATCCACAATTACACTGAAAACAACATTCAACTGTTGCTTTGCTCTTTGTCAGTCGTGTAGAGACTTTGTTTTATATAATTATAGAATGTCTGTGTTTGCAATACTGAGTGTGAGTATGTGTGTGTGTTTGTTTTATTAGATTTGTGTTCTTTGTCCAGTTTACTCTAGTCTTGGTTGCTATCCCACACAATCTTTTGTGGGGTAATCAGAGCAGGTGGCAAAGCCTGCTGGGAATGAGACTTTATCAGCGGAAGACTGATAAGAGTCAAGGAAAAGGCTTGAAACATGCAGAGTGTGCTACAAATCTCTGTGTTTGATTTGTGACAATATGTATGTAATACATGGAGTAGGCTATGTCATAGTACATACATGTAAATACATGTTTAGCTTGCACATAGGATTGTAACAGTAAATAGGTTACAAAGAGTTTAAATAAACAGGGAGTAAAAGTTTTTTGATGTTACCCAGTATTTTTTTCTTTAGAAATACTTTCCATTTTGTGTGAGGGTAATAAATCAAGAGAGAAATGCCTGGAACTTTGAAAAGTGATCAGCTTGAAACTTTGTAAGTGAAATTTTGTAAGTGAACAGTTAGTATAACTTGAACAAGAATCAACTTCCTGGTATTCGGTGGAAAATGTTTTCTACAGACTTGTAGGCATTGAATTACTAATGGTTTGCATCTATAAAATCTCGTGCAACATAGTCAACTAAAATAGTCTGCTGAGGATTGTCTTTGAAACACAGCATAGCAACATGAAGCATCTTTACAGTATTTGCAGGTTTATTACAATGAATTTGTAATTTTAGACGTGCAGTACACATACAAAATACATGTAAACAGATATGTATGTGTTATGGACAGACCACTTGCATTGAACTCTGATTCATCATGTGGCTTTTTATTGTGCCACTTGTATCATTACTTACATTACTTACAGGTGGTACATTGAACATTTAAGAAAATAATTCACACAAACATTTCCTAGTCAAGTAAATAACAAATAGCCTATTTATTATGTAAAAATATATAGTGTAATTACAAAATAAGAAATAAAACAACAAGAAAAAAGAACAAAATAAAATCATTCAACTTAAACATTGTTGCCATGTTTAAACTTATAATAGAGAGCAAAATATAACTCTAACAAGACTCAACATATATATATATATATATATATATATATTTGTTGAGTCTTGTTGGCACATAGCTCAAGTCTCCATTGACCCCTAGATGCACCTCGACCCACAGATAAAATTGTGAAAAAAGTGAACAAATTAGAGATTAAACTAACAGCTTGTCCTGTACAATATCACAAAATATTATAGTTAATCATACATTAATTACAATTTATGTGTGATAAATATACATAATAATTAGATTGAATATTTCTTAAAATAACTTATTTACTATTTATGTGATATCACTAATATCACTATTATGCTATTGCTAAATTTGCTAAACAATTCAATTGAAACACAATAAACCTATCTCAACAACTCTAAAAGTGGTTTTGTTAATATTACAGTTCTCAAACAGCACCCACCATGGTTTTTTTTTTTTTTTTTTTTTTAAAGAGAATAATCATGCTTCTTTTTATCTTTATCAATTTGAATGTTAACATTGACCTACACTGTCTGAAAGGAAGTGCACACATGCACAGCAGCTCTCCTGAGTGCTGTGGAAGAGGTATGTGGATTGGCGTTGTCCAAAGAAGGCCTGTCCACCATCTGGCCCAGGAATGTGCAGCCCCAATCAAAAGAACTGACAGAGGTCTCTCTTTGTCTGAATGCTCTGTGCCTCCAGATAGCTATAAAACACCTGGATCAATCAGCGGGTGACAGCACAGAGACAACGAGAGAGAGAAAGAAGATCAGTCGCTGGCAGAAGCGGCTCACCTCCCTCCCTTGTCCTCCTGAGGCGGCCGCATGCCCCCCTCCCTGTGCCCCTCTATCCAGCACTTTGAACACAGTTATGTCTCTGGATACTGCAGCAGGCTGTCACTGGTTTGATCTCTGTCAGCTGAGTCTTTGAGAGGAGTTCACAGGGTCCTCAGTGGTCCAAGCAACAATCGCCCTGGACTTCTCTTTGTCTCTCTCTTCCGTTCAATGTCCACTCTGCACTGCCTTCACTCTGATTGATGCTCACTGTGCTTCATTTTTAGCTGGACATGTCTGCACTGATGTGAATAGCAAAGCAGAATTATTACTGAGCTGAAAGAATAAACTCGCTGACTAGAACATGCTGGGTCATACCTATAGCCAAAAAGGATGTTGCTCTACAGTTCATAAATGTTCAAAGAAAGTTTTTTTTTTCTCTCTCTCACAGACATGTTTCCTTTAATCATCAGATGATCCCCATAATGGTAAAAAAAAAAAAAAAGTGATGCTCATAATTAACTGGTTAAACATAAACCGACAGTAAGAACTTTGACTGATTAATACTATTGGTTGAATGGTTTAAAAAAGTATTTATTTCAAGATTTTTTGCTACATGGTTAAAAATACAAAACTGGGTTTTTGAGGAAAACAAAAAAACAAAACAAAAACCAAGAACAACAGATAATTTGTGCAAGTCACATTTTATTATTATAGTTTACATTAATGTAAAATACATTTACATATGTAAATAAAGCAAAATGTTTAGAAACAAACACTATATAAACATAGCTATAGGCTATTTTAGTTCCCCTCACTCCACAATAAATTCTTTCAATTTAACGATATTCAGAACAGAACAAGAATGAAAAATAAAAGTAGCTACAGGCTAAATGTCAAGCCAAAACAAATTAATTTAAAGTGAAACTGACAACCTCGCTCATTTGGCACGAATCCAAATGTTTCCATATTTGTGATCTGTCGTGATACACCGGTATTGACAATAACGGTGATATTCAAAACATGAAATATCAATATTGTGTTAATTAAGGGTGTGACAATATACTGTAATGTATCTTACCACAATGTATCTTACAGCTATTAAGACACATGAACTCAAAATGAAAACGTATCCATTTAACGTAATACAAGTAGCCAATCAAAATAAGAGTTTCAGATAAGGCCAGCAGCCAATAGCATTTGTTAACAGACCTTGCACTTCTACGCGTGTGAGACCTGTCAGGACTCACAGTTTTGTTATTTTTCCTTTGCAATGTGCTGATATGTGTGCACAATCATATTTTTTGTACTTGAGTTTGGGATTTGTTGTTTCTGCAGGTTTATATTTTAAATGGCTGTTTATGCACTTGTGCTGTTTTGTTATTTAATGCCATAAAAAGCAATGCTTTTGAATCATCGCTTGAATTAGTAAGAACGAGAAAGGTGTAAAAAAAACAAAAAAAAAAAACAATTACAATGCTTGAACTATTTTAGTTTGGGTATGCCATTTTTTGGATTTGGGTTCCAAATGGGATGCAAGTCAACAGGATAAGGTATGAGTTGTGTTGTTGAAGCTTATTTATAATACTGTTGAACTTGACAGTATTGTCTCTCTCCTGGTTATTTCTAGGCAGTGTCAAAGAAGCCAGAGTCTCAATTGTTGTAATTGTTGTATGCAATGGTGTGATTCATCGGCTAAAAAGAAAGCAAAACAATGTTATCATTTAGATTCAAAGTAAAGAATCTGACTGATAACATTTTTTTTTTTTTTTTTTTTAAGGTTTGGGAAATCATCTCAGGTTACGCATGTAACCATGGTTCTCTGAGAATAGGGAACGAGATGCTGCGTCCCCTAGGGGTCGCTATGGGGAATGCCTCCAGCATGCCAGGTGTCTGTAGCATGAGTCTATGACGTCACCACAGGTGCGACCGTGAGAATAAAAGGGCACCTGGAAATAACATCATCCGCTTCTTGTCTGAAGGAGACCGAGCAGGAACGCCTGAAGCATGGCAAAGGGACGCAGCGTCTCAATCCCTATTCTCAGCGAACCATGGTTACATGCGTAACCTGAGAAGGGAACTCGTGCTGCATCCCCTCGGGGTCGCTATGTGGAACAGAATACCCACGCTGCCATGCTGAAGGGATAAATGCCTTATTGGCTGAGCTAAGTCAAAGACTCAAAGAGTCTTCATCCCTAGGCGCACCAGTGACAACCATAGGCCGGAGCTTCTCAAGAACGGAGTCCTCAAGGAAGACTCTAAGAGAGGAAGCCTAGCTACGTTCATACTCATGCCAGCTTCCAAAAAAGGCTCACAGAGAGTCTAGAATATTCAAAACTTCCTTCCAAAAGCAGCCCTGGAGAGAGGAGGCCTCAACAAGAGGCCTTACAAGACTCTAACCCAAGGGCAATGCCCGGTTGAGTCCAGCTGACCCACGAAGCTCCGCAGTGTATAGGCCTAAATCATACCTCCCAGATTGAGAGGGGGCCTAACACACTCGAACTGATGTAAGCAGTCAAGGAGGCTCAAAGAGAGCCTAACTACCTATCACACTACCGTACTGCCTTCAGCATAAAGACTCTCTTATCGAGAGTAGGCCTAAAAACATTCCACACTCAGGACATTTCACGAGGAGGCTCAAAGAGAGCCTGCAACCTTTAACTAATATCCAGCAGAGCTCTTGAGAGCGGAGGCCTCAGAGAAGGCAACTTGATGGCCTGACAATGCTCAAATTTAGCCAAGGAGGCTCACAGAGAGCCTGACAACTTAGCTAATTAAAGCCAAGCTCTAGGAGTGGAGGCCTCAGCATAATGACTCTCTAATCGAGAGGAGGCCTAACAACGCCCCACACTCAGGAATTCTAGCAAGGAGGCTCACAGAGAGCCTTCAACTCAAACTGTTACCCTGGTGGAGCCCTGAAGAGTGGAGACCTAAATAGAACTCTCGCTAGCGAGAAGAGGCCAGACGACACCCGCAGTAGCCACGGAGGCTCAGAGAGAGCCTAACAGCTTAGCAAACGTAGCTGAGCTCTAGGAGCGGAGGCCTCAAATGACAACTCTCTAAATCAAGAGGAGATTGTTTAGGGCTCCTAATTGCCATTAAAATGTTTGAAAACCCCTGATATAGACAATCTTGTAAATTCATAAGCAATAAACAAACATTAATTTTAATAATGCTGTCTGTTGCCAATAATGGACCTTACAAAAACACATTATGGCTGTCCCAAACCATCACATTGTTACGGCTTAATTTTTTATATATAATACAATATTATATAATATATAATATTATATAAAGAATTGAACTATTCTGTTATAAATGATTTTTTATAGAATTTCTTGGTAAATGTGCTTCATTTAGTGACTTCTGAATTAACTGCTTGTTTTCAAAGATATGATTTAATATCTCTGTAATGCGCTTGCAGGGATTCAGACGAAGGCAGAAGATTATAGTACAATACAACGAAGTTTAATATCCAAGACAGGCAGACAGGCAACAGCAAACACAAGTAACATCGACAATACCGGACGATGAACTGAACTCAGGCAGGAACTTAAATACACAAAGGTAAATGACGAACAGCTGTGAAGATAGTTAGTGTCCATGGTGACTGATGAGTGGCGGGAACTTAGAACAAAGAAGCACATGTGATGAATGACAACCAAAACAAACAGAACATGATGGTGACCGTGACAGTGCATCCCCCTCCGGCGAGGCGCATCCTCGTGCCGTAACGGAAGAGAAGAGGGAGGGATGGTGGGGGCTTGGGAGGTGGGCGAGGAGATGGCGCAGGGATGGAGAGAGGAGCAGGCAAAGGGATGGCAGAAGCAGGTGGATGAGGTGATGGCAATTTGATGGTGAGAGGCTGGAGTGAAGGATTGGTGAAGGGATGACAACGAGCTCCCTGAAGCACAGATGTAGTGTGTGTGATGGTGGCGCAGACCCAGAGCTCCCCAGAACCGACAGCCCATGGCAGAGTTGAGGAGAGGAGGAGCCAAGATGGTGTAGAGTTGACTGACGGCATCTGGGGGATGACTGAAGGAGACTCGGCAGAAGGATCCAAGGGCGCAGACGGAGAGTCGATGAACTCCAGCGACATCGCTGGCTCGGGAGACCTTGGCGAAGTCGCAGCGACGATCGACGTAGGCGGACCCAGAGTACCCGAGGGCTGAGGCGGAGTCAGGTGTGATGGGGGACAGAGGTGATGTTGAGGGGAAGGAGGAACCCGCTGCAGCCATAGGGGTGGAGGGACGGAGTGCAACGGATGGCCCGCAAGTCCGTTGCGGAAGTGGTATGACGACTGACCAAGGGGGAGCCGGCAGGACGAGGGAGCCCGGAGGAGCCGTCAGTCCGAGGGTCTCCGGAGGAGCCGTAGGTGGAAGGAGCCAAGACGGAGCCGGCAGGTCGACAGGTCGACAGGCCGATATGGAGTGAAGAGGTCGAAGGCGGAGCCACAGGATCCTCTTGGATCCGCTGCAGGTGGATGCACGACCTGCGGCTCGGCGTCCCAGGGACTCCCCGGAGACGGCGCAGGGCTGTAGACATCCGGCAGCGGTAGGGCTGGAGGACTGGCTGAGCTTTGCGGTGAAAGCAACGTCGACAGAGCAACGGTAAGGATGACAAAGTTCATGGTACAGTCCATAGATAATAATAATGATGATACAGGGTGGGAGTTATTTCCTCACTGAAGTCGATCAGCCAGTCCTCACTCTCCGTAGTCGTCTCTCCCTCATCTGCTGATGTCGTGGGCTCACGCCCCTGGTCAGACGTTTGATGGAGTTCCTCTTCCGGGGCGAGGGTCGCCTCTGCCCTCGTAGTGTCGGGCTCTGGCTGACGCGTTGTGGCCGGTGGTAACTCTCTGTCTGTGGGGGGCTCGCATGAGTACTCCGCGGTCCATGTGGAAGAAAACGGGCTCTGGGTTTGGCTGTATTCTGGACCGGGACGTGACGCTCTCCAGAGGTGTCTGGGAGGTCCACGGGATGATGGTAGTTCGCCCCGATCTAGAACAATGACTTCAGGGTCTCGTCGTTGTAGGGGCAGGAGACGGTGAGGTGGAAAAATTCTGTGGCAAACAAAACAAAATCATGGCTCTTCTGAGCCACGGTCGCAAACTTCTTTGCGTATTCCATTTATTATTAGGTCCGGTATTCTGTAACGTGCTTGCAGAGATTCAGACGAAGGCAGAAGATTATAGTACAATACAACGAAGTTTAATATCCAAGACAGGCAACAGCAAACAACCGTAACATCAACAATACCGGACAATGAACTGAACTCAGGCAGGAACTTAAATACACAAAGGTAAATGAAGAACAGATGTGAAGATAGTTAGTGTCCATGGTGACTGATGAGTGGTGGGAACTTAGAACAAAGAAGCACATGTGACGAAAATGAACCGAAACTCAGCATATAGCCTACTACTTGTCGCTCATTTTTTCTCTTTTTTTGTTAATCTGTAAATGGTTTAAGCAAAATATGTATTTGTTTTATTTAGGCTATATGGTTTTATTCTGTTTTTACATTTTATACTAAATATGGTTGGTTATAAAAAAAACCAATGATCCAAAGTTCACATAATATATAGCCTACAATTATAATGGAAAACAGAAAAGACACAGGTAATAGTTAATTTCCAGTCAGACTGGACAGTGGGAAAAGGTCTAGACTATTTTAAATCATTTTTATATTTAAAGTTATAAAAAAAATAATAAAATAAAATAAATAAATAAAAACAAATAAAAAGAGAAAAAAAATAGTTGTCTGAGAAGACTAGTAGGATATCTCCCAGCGATTCAGTTGAAATGTTACATTAAATATTACAGCTACTTAAGGCTGGTAGCCTGTGCCATGATAACAAGATTCAGGCCTCAGGTCAATGGAAGACTGTTTCACTACAATAATATCACAGTTGGCAATGCAATCCCATTGAGTAAAGCATAGAAGGGCCAAAGCCTGGAGAAAATTCAGCTATATTCATTATTTATTTAACCATCCTTATGCCTCAGATGTGTAAAATGACACAACAATGATCATCATCAACTTCATGATTTATATATATATATATATATATATATATATGTATATATATATATGTATATATATATATATATATATATATATATATATATAAATCATGAAGTTGATGATGTAAAAAAAAAAAAAAAAGTGAAATACTTAATGGTAAAGAGAGTTGCATAAAAAAGGGATTGAGGGGGGAAAGAAAATCAGTCCTGCCCAATGTGACCTCTGTGCCTATTTGTAGGCTACATTTGAATGTTTGAATTGCCACTAAAACATACAATGTCAACATATGAACTGTAAACCCTTTTACACATGCAAACCATTCAATATGTTTACAAATCATTTTATGCTAATATAATAAGGAATACATTACATTAATAGGTTGATTTTAATGTACTATTTATAATAGGGCTGTCAAAATTAACACATTAACGCATGCGATTATTTTTTTCAGTTTAATGCATTAAAAATATTTAGCACAATTAACGCAGCATCCGGTTTTTCCATCATAATTTGGCTAGCGTTACATTATATACTCATGCTCCTATAGACCAATTTGGAGCAGACATTACAGTTACGTCACTTGCGCGCATAGTGGTGGCAGAAAAATAGAGGTAGGAAGTGGAGGAAAATGTGCAAAACAGAATAAGAGAAAAATGTTTTGTTGTGCCTCTGTATGTCAGAATCGAAATGCAAAAAAATATATAGTCTTCATTTTTATAGAATACTGTCGTTGAAGAAGCCCGGAAGCTAAATGCAGACGTTCATGACACGTGACACACACACACACAGTGCAGAGAAAGACGCGCGCCGGTATCGAGTTCTCCTTCGCGCTTGAACGAACAATAGCACACAGAGTTATGCCAAAATGCACAAGTATCCTCATAAAAGCAGTCTTAAATCAGATAAATAATGTCTTAAATGAACCTAAAGAGTTGTGAGAAAATGAGATGCGCCTCAGATCCGCATAATGTTTGTCAGCGGCAGGTCTTAAAGTCACAGCAGCCTAATAATAGAGTACCTCAGGGATGACGTGTTTTTGTAGGCAAAACCCGGAAGCGAGTTAGTATTTTAGGACTTCTGGTTCCATCACCCTGAAGTGAGTTTTTGCTAAATCGCCTGAAATAAGGTCTGTGGTTAACAAAGCCTCACGTTTTGATCTATGACATAAAACACACCAGTTATAACCCGCTTGTGATTTTTTAAACCTTTATTGTGTCTTAAAAACGGCGGTTGCTAACAAATTGCTAAAAGGGACTACTTCCTTTGGCGGGAACTTTAGATGTCATTGTGACAAACAGGACATTTGGACAGCATTTCTCATGAAAAAGGGGATAAGTATTCATACACAGCACAGATCATAATCAGTGAGCATGTTTTTAAATAAAGTTGTTTTTTAAATAATGTTTGAGGAAACTTGGTGGTGGTGACGTTGATCCGCGACCATGGTGTGCTGTAGTCCGTTTATAGCGTACTGTTAGCTTTTTATATCTGACGACTTTATTTAGGCTTCAAAATGTATAAATGTTGTGTTAACTTGTAGTTGTTACAAAACGTGTAAGTGTCATAACCCTTTGTTAAACACAGAGCTTATTTTTTGGGATTTTCCAAAAGTCTATGGGAAAAATGCATTGGCTTTCGATCGAGGGAACCCGTGCGCCGCTAACTTCTGGGTTGGCCTACAAAAACACGTCATCCCTGAGGTACTCTATAAATCAGTTGCTGTGATGTCTGTCATTAATGTTAATCAAATAACAAAGGTAACAGAGAAAATTGTAGCTTAATAAGGATTAATCTATATCTAATTTATAATTTCTCTAGTGAAGATTGTAAAGTGTTTGATAACTTTATTCAATTTCTATATATTTTCTACCTGTTAGACAGGTAGGAAGGCCACAGGTAGCCTAAATATGACATTTATTATAATAGGTTTATGTGAAGATTGCTTTAAGTTCACTTAAATTAAAAGTTGTTGTTTTTTAAAGCCTAATACATGTTGAAATTGATAGCTTTGATAGCTTTAATAGCATAAATAAAAAAAGATAAAGTTTTTTTTTTGGGAGATGTCTCTATGAAAGAAATTTCATAGAGACATCAGTACACTGTATTAGTGATACTGGCCTTCGTTCATAAAAAAAGATGCCATTAAACAAATATTTAAAATATACTGTCTTTAAGTTGTTGCTACATAAATTTGGAGAGTAACTGTGGAATTATTACAATATAAAAATATTAAAAACTCCAATGTTTTTAATCACGATTAATTACAGGAAAAAAATGTGTGATTAATTAGTTAATTCATTTAATCAATTGACAACACTAATTTATAATAAATTACATTAGCTAAATCTTTTTTTAGTGCATTAATTGAAGACTAATTACTTATTTGACATTAAAAATTCTTCAAGTGTTAAAAGATTTGTAAAAGTTAACCTTTTTTTTTATACCTAATTTAAAAAGTTGCTGTCTAATAAAGCCTATCATGGTGCACTGCCTGTTTTTATTTGTTACATGTTTTGCTGCATACCTTGCCTGCACATTTATGGCAGGATATCGACAGCATTTTGAAAGCTAAGCCTTGAATAAGATCAAGTCTTGTGGGTGGCAGAGAGTACAAGATGCTTTAAGTGCTTGCCAGCAACCTGGCGTCAGCAAAGTTGGTCTGTGAGGCATGTGTGTGTGTGTGTGTGTGTGTGTGTGTGTGTGTGTGCTATGGTGTAAATGTTACAAACAAAGGAATCAATAGAGGTGGTTGAATAATGCTTTAGAATCTGAGCTACAGGTTTGGCCTATAATCATACATTAGTTGGGATCTTCTCATAGAATAATGGCATGAGGAGCGCTTTAAGAACTGTTATACACTGCACTGGCAGCACACACACCGCTGAGCTGTTAATTGAGCTCTTAATTAATTAATTAATTAATTAACTATAACATAAATTGTCAGACCCCACATTTGATGTTTCCATTTTTTTTGTTCATCTATTGTTATCTCTCTCTCTCTCTCTCTCTCTCTCTCTCTCTCTCTCTCTCTCTCTGTCTCTCTGTCTCTCTCTCTTATAATGGCTTATGTGATAAATGACTGTGATACAATAAGCCTCATTCTTCAATGAATCATACATGTTTAGATCAAATGCCCATAAGTCAGCCTGGCTTGTAAACTGATGTCATAGCAGCAGCAGCGATTTTGTTTGAATGACTGAGTATTTTTTCAGCTTTTCCATTTTTTGTTTGTTTTGTTTTTTATTTATTTCTATTTAAAGAAGGACTGCAAATAAACAATTTTAAATGGCCCAACTGAACAGTAAATAAACAAATCAAGCAGCTACTGAACTGAATTCAGCAATGCTATTCCTAACTACATGTGACATACATATACAAATTAATTAAACATTTCCCATTATATACTTATTAAAAATTTATTATTTTTTATTGTTTTCATTATTTCCTGAGCATTTTAATATTTGCATGTGCTGTATCAACAGATAACACAGCAATTTTTTTTTTTTTTTTTTCCTGATGAACCACAAAACGCTTAATAAAATCTTTAGGGATTTATCAATTATAAATAATCAGTACAGTAACATGGACTATACATACACAGGGCACAACAGAATCATATAAAATGCAGTTACGCAATGTCGAAAATGATAACAATCAGGAAGACGAAAAGCTTTTTTTTTTTTACTTTTAAATTCATCTTCTGAAAGACCTTGACAGCAGAGGTGTGAGAGAACATGAACAATGTGGCCTCCCCACCTTTCCTCTCTTCCTGCTGAAGTCTTTTCAGTGGCGGAGTGATTAAGGAGATGTCTTATCACACAATGCCATTGTGTTGTCCTGCCAGGCTGGCTGTCTCGTTGGGACACTTAACCCCTCATCGCTAAAAGCTTTTGGGGTCAGCTCCGGTTCAGTCTCCACATCAAGTAATGGCGGCTTTTGTCAAAACAAAGGAAATTCAAATGGGGCAAAAGCAGGCCATGTTTCAGGTGAGAGGAAGGAAGAGCTCATCTAAATGCCCCTACATGAATATGGCACAAGACACAGAATGGATGCTTGTTAGCACAATGTCAGTCAGCATGACAGTGCGACATGAGCGTGACTGCATTTAAGACATAATTCACATTAATGAATTACAACATTCTTTGAATGAAAAACATATTTTGGAATATTTATTGCAAGAAACGTTGTCTTTAAAGGGCACCTATTATGCAAAATTCACTTTTACATGGTGTTTGAACATAAATGTGTGTTGCAGTGTGTGTACACAACCACCCTATAATGATATAAATCCACCCACTCCTTTTTTTTTTTTAATTCACATAAATCATAAGCAGTGTCTCAGAACAAGCCATTTGCAGATTCCGGGCAAAGTGGCATCGCTTTGTACAGGCCCCGCCCACGACTGCTGATGGACTCTGCCGTATTAGCATAGACCCCGCCCTGAGCAAGTTGTACACAGTCCGCCATTTTCTCCAGGCCAGAGCAGCTGTAGCGACAAGAATGTCTCGTAAGCGATTGAGGAGTTTTGCTGTTGGATGTAAGAGTGAACATTAAAGTCTTCATGTACTCCTGACATCAAAGCCGCTAAAGATGCAGTGGATTAGTATTATTTTTGAAGGGAATGCGCCCCCATATACCTAAATTCGTTTATGTCTGCGTGAATCATTTTACACCAGACTGCTTTGTGAATGAATTTCAATACAAAGGGACAATATAAAACACGGGTTTTTCTGAAAAGTTGTTACTCAAGGATGGATCACTACCAACTGTTCGTGATCTAGCTTACAGTCTCCGGAGCGATAACAGTTACAGATACGGCAGTAATGAAAGGGTGAGCGCACACTTTATTACCGTTCATCAGAGTTGTTTTACGGATATAAAGTTTACAAGTTTATTAAGCACCCCTCGAAAATAAAGTCTGTATATATTTGTTTACTGTTAATTGTAATGAGTGTTTCTGTGTACTTCACTGTGTATGTTGATGATAATGCAAGGGAGAGAGAGAGTTTATGTATAATATTTTAATGCACACTTGCCAGGGTTTTTCCTGGCTCAAAAAGAGGCAGGTCCTTGGTCCTTCTCGGGGGTCTGGGGGCAGGTTTAAGTTTGTATACAAATCAGTTCATTTTAACCTTCAATATTAATGTAGTACCAACTGATTCCCATGTAGGCTATATATTTTACAGCATTAAAAAAATGTCCCATGTACTGTACCTGATATACAGTATATCCAAAATAACTGATATCAAATCGAATTGCAAGCTTGTGAATCAAAATGCTTAACTATGATGACAGACTGGCAGGAAATGGTGCAAAAACAGAAAACAAAGTCCAAACAGGGTGATATTGTGACATACTGATAAGCTACATCTTTCTATTATTGTTAATAATAGTTGCAACTTGCACTCTTAACCCTTTCGCACGTAAGTTTAAAATATTCTGGCTGACCCCTCAGCCTGAGTTTTTAAGGCGACCGTTATTTAGAACTTATCACTTTATTGTTTCCATGGTGACACGTCATCGCATGTCACATAACACACCACAGCGCTGTATGACTGATGATCTGCTTTTATTTAATTTTTCCTTTTTTATTCAAAATATTCACAAATTTGTTAGCTATAGCATGAAATATCTGATATTCCGATTGTCAAATAAGTGCAAGTGGATGTGTTTGGCTGTTTAAAAACCTTTATAACGATCGCGTTAGTTGAGCCATATGCGCGTTGGGCGCCGCCATGTTAGTTTGCGCCGCACAGAGAATCGGATCTGTTGGATTTACAACACGTGAATTCATCCACTTCTCCCGAAATACATGAAAGTAAGTGAGTCGGTGAACTGGGGAAGAATAGAGTAAACTTTAAAGTTACTTTCACAATGTGTATATGATATGAATAAAACGTGTCGTCTAATTATAATGGGTATAAAGGGTTGTTATTTCCACATCATTGTGCATTATACAACATCTAAATATATTGTTTTGTAAGTACTAATGTGTATTTAAATGTCTGAAACCTAAAATAAACATTATTTGGTTGAAAACACTGCATATATGCAGTCACGGCGCCATGGGCAGGCATTGGGGGGCCTGGACCGCCCTGTGAGTCACTAGTGCCCGCCCTGGACGAGTCAACTCCTTGCTTTTTTTTTTTTTTTTTTTTTTTTTTTTTTTATCAATAGGCTACTGTTATCAAAAGTTATCGTTTTGTATATACATAACTCCTGGATAAAAATAAAAATGTTGAAAAATGTGTTTGGTCTGATTAAAAAAAAAAAAAATTAAACGGATTTGATTGGTTTGTCGATAGTGAGCGCAGAAATGTTTGGTTGTGTGCTAAGCATAGCGCTGCACGCTTAACGTTAGCTGTAATTTTTTAAACAACTATGCTGAGCTATCTCGTGTGACAGTAACTAAGGATATACACAGCGTTTCTTTAATCAAAGACCACCAAAGTTGGCAGGAGAGATCAGCGAGGTAGTGCTAGGCGAAAGCCCGAGTGTTGCTGTGAGACTGACGCGCTTCTGCTGTGATCTTTGTCTGAACTATTTTCGCTGCTAAAACAGAACAAAAACAGTCAATATTGCGTCTAAAATGTAAGTAAATTCATATTAATTACTTGTTTATAGAACTGCCATATGAAATCATTGTCACATTTTCAATCGTGCTGGTATTATTCGGCACTCTTGGTTGTGTAATGTTGCTTAACTATATCATATGTCATAAATATAAAAACTCCACATTTTGAATTTTTACTGCAGTATTCAGTTGCGGCTCGTCTGTATGGGCAGGTCGGGCAGAGCCCAACAAAATATTCAAAACATTCCAAACATAGACCTCTATATATACATTGAATTAATAATATATTATAAATGTGTTCAGCATTCTGCAACAAATATTTTTCAAATTTTCTAGTCGTAAAGTGAGCAGTATACACTAAAATGTAGCGCAAGGATTCGGCAGGTATGAATCATGATGATAAGCGGGGCAGCCGGTCTCATAGCCCTCCCCAGCTCTACAGCGCCCCACAAATTTCCAATGCAAACCTGTGGTGAAAAATGGAACTGCAGCACCCTCTCATAGAGAGCCATTTGAGCAGATTTCTGGCTGCTCCGCTTATTTCCACGTGACGTTAAACCTAGCTCCAGGTCAAGACGATATCAGTCCGCTTCACATATGTGTCTGTATCAGGTCAGTAACTAGTTGGCATGTCTGTTCTTCCTATGTGGAGTAGCGTATTAAATTAATGAGAGTATAAACCCTTTAGTTTAAACGTGCTCATGTGAATAACTTTTATATACAGTACTTCTGTTGTGTTTGTTTTATGTTTTTCTGAGAATAGACATAACTGTTTTCTTGACTGGAATTACTACATACCTTGTAACATCCTAAAACAACATTCGGATACTACATTAAGGCAATTCAGATGGTATTTTATGAGTTTGTCGTGTGTACTAAAGTCTGTCAAACATCAATAGAGCGCCACCCTCAGGCTGAATAACGCATGGACATATGTGTCCAGCGATTAGGATATAAAGCTTACAAAATGTTTATCATAAACTAGCGCTAAGACCCAGAATCTACCTACCTAAATTTATGGCCAGGAGCCGCTACTGGCAGCATGTTAACTGAGTTTCTTTTTTTCTGCTGCGGTCATTTGTTTCGATTTCTCCTCGAGAGGCAGCGCGAGCGCCTCAACAGCGTAACATTGTTAGCGTCAGTACATTACATCAGCCTACCATTTTTATGCACTATCGATCGCCACTTAGACTAAATGAATGCAGAAGCACTATCGCGTTTTGGTGATTCCCTAGTCATTTTTTGTTATTGGCGTTTTAATCAGGCCAGGCAAGTAAAATTCTCTTTCACTTGCCCCTTTAAAAAAAAATCACTTGTCCTGGGCAAGCGGACAAGCGTTAATGTCGAGCCCTGCAACACGTGTTTAGTTCTTCCTAATTCACAATTAATGTTATTATGCAATGAGGTTGATCTCATTTGTGCCCCCCTGAAAAAAATGTAATGCCCGTCCGTGAATTTGTGTCTGGCGCCGGGTCTGCATATATGTGACACATGAAAGAGCTGCAAGCGTCCGTCTCTGGTTTAACGCCAGCCAAAGTGCGCAAGCACATTTGAATTTGGCAGTTGATCACGTGAGGCGCTGAACGTTCTAATCACACCGGTGTGATCGTACGCTCCTGGGGCCAGCCAAGACTGATCACACCGGTGTGATCGTATACGCGTCAAAGGGTTTAAAGGTGCCCTAGAATTGAAAATAGAATTTACCTTGGCATAGTTGAATAATAAGAGTTCTGTACATGGAAATTACATACCATGAGCCTCAAACACCATTGTTTCCTCCTTCATATGTAAATCTTGGCGTGAAAAACACCACGGAAAAACAGGCGAATCTCAACATAACACCGACTGTGACGCAACAGTTGGGATCATTAATATGTACGCCCCCAACATTTGCATATATGAGCCCATGTTCAAGGCAAGGCAGCCCTTACCAAAAAGAAGTTTATTCAAGTGTGCTATTAGTATACTTCTTTTAAACTAAAAATAAGAAAGTATACTTTCAGTCTACTTTTTATATACTTCTCAGAAATATACTTAAAATTGCACTTAAGTATACTTGACTTATACTGACAGAAAAGTCTAAGTATATTTGGCCTTACTTGGACTAGTCTTTTGATCGAGATATACTTTAAAGTATATTTATAAAAAGTATAGTATAAAAGTACATTGTTTGAAAATATTGATTTATAAAGAAAACAGATGTATTCCTAATTCTGAGTATCTGAATTTTTGTGTAGGCTTGTCCACTGCTAGTGTACATAGGAATTTACTTCAAATCTACACTCTTTTCTCGCCACTGACTGAATTTTCAGGCTATACGGTAGGGGGGCGCTGTTACGCATCTTCTGAAAGAGTACAGAATCTCCAGATCAAAATGCAGGAGAAGAAGCTGAAACAAGCGATAGAAAACTCACGCAAATGTAAAATAAAGCGATCATCAAACATTAAACAGCATATAAATCAAAACTGCCTAACGTTACTGAATGAGGACTATGAAGCTTTGGGGGTGTTTATGGACTTGATCTACTCCACCTGTGTTTGATCATCATTCTGAATTCCACCCGGACATAGTCTTTGACAAAAATGCAATTTTCTCAGCTTTTTGTTTAAAATGTTTCCTTTTTTAAAAATGAAACTTACCCACATTTAAGTGTTGATAAAAAAAAGTATTCATGAAGCTAGAATAAAATGTTTTTAAAATGAAAAGAGTTAAAGTACAGTTAAAGGTATTTCAAGTATATAAAATAATACCTAAATAGGAACATAGTAGTATACTTAAAGTGCAAATATAATATATAAAAAGAAAACTATAAGTGTAATGTCATGTTCACTTAAAGAAAACTTACAAGTATACTTGCACTAAACTAGTAGTTTACTGAGAGTATATTTCAAAGTGTACTTTCATATACTAAAATGTACTACTAGTATTAACTTATAAGTAACTAATATACTTATAAGTTCACTTGTAGTACAGATGCAGTACAAATGAGAAACGTAGCTGTGCTGTGTAACTAGTTGTGTACTTAAAGTTTACTACTGTTACACTTATAGTACACTTAAATGTATACTTCATTTGGGCCAATTTAGTCCCAAGCGGTATTAAAATAGTACACTTACAAGTTTACTACTAGTAAATTGATACTAGTATACTTTCTACATAAAGTATACTTAAAAAATATACTTGAACTTTACTTAGATATACTTGATAAAATGAACTTGAAGTATACTTCTTTTTCATAAGGGAGTATTAACGTTGTGGAGCTGCATAGCTGAATCATCAGACGTTCTGCAGGTACTGTGAAGCATGCGAGCAATGACAATAGCGAAAATGGCAGATGGGTCCATAAAAACTGTTTATGATCCATGATATCATGATATATTTAGTGACATTTGTAAATTGTCTTTCTAAATGTTTCATTAGCATGTTGCTAATGTACTATTAAATGTGGTTAAAGTTACCACATTTGTTTCATCATGTTCCTTACTGTATTCACGGAGACCAGAGCCATGTCGTTATTTTCATTTTTAACCCGAAAACGTTTGTAGTCTGTATAATTCATAAACGCGTCTTCATTCTTATTGAGTTTCTCCAAAGGTGTGTAGCTTTAGCCACGTTAGCCGTGCGGCACTATCAATCTCATTCAGAATCAAATGTTAGCAAACATCCACAAAATACATGCCATACTTACGTGATCTGATATACTGCATCACAAAAATTTTGTAAAGATCCATTTTGAGAGTTATATTGTGAATTTCAGTATTGTTTATGCAATGTTTATTGGAGTCGCGAGCTTGGGGACGGGGAGCACGAGCATTTAAAGGTGTGCACACCCCAAATCAGAGCATTTTTTATGCCACCCCAAAATAGGCAGTTAAAACATGGTATAATAAAAAATCTATGGGGTATTTTGAGCTGAAACTTTACAGACACATTCTGGGGACACCTTAGACTTATATTACATCTTGTAAAATGTCAATTCTAGGGCACCTTTAAATGTGCATTGAAAATTGCCAGCTGATAAAACCTATGCTCCAGGGACCATATTCATATAACATCTCAGGCTAAATGTAGAGCTTAACTTGCTGAGTTAGATGGTGATTGACACTAAACAGTAGAAAATCAGTCCAGTCTCTCCATCTGTAAATGTCATTGGCTGTTAAAGTCTTGTGTTGCTTATAATAAATTGACATGTTGATAACACACACATAAGCAGCCTTTCAGAATGCTTTCAATGACATGTAGCCTAGATCAGATGCATCCTATGCATTAGTGAGTGTGATGGTGCTTATGGGGTGTCCCTCTGGGATGAGGCTGGGAGGGAAAAATCACAGTATACTCACTACAAAAAACTAGACTACACCACTGCAAAAGAAGTATCTGAGCAAGTGACTGCCTGTTTGAGTTTTGTTGACAGCCAGAGGCGGCTGCCTCGTAATTCTTTATGCAGGAAAAACCATGCACTGTGTTTTATTTCTGGAGTGAAAACGGACGCTTCATCTTTTGTGTGAAGTACAATAAACGTCATAAAACTCATCAGTAAAGTTATGGCCATCATTTGGATTGGGTCCGCTATAACAGGCCTGTACTAATATTGGATAAAAGCAAGATGACAACATGATTTATAACTAATTAAACTAAACTAAACTATACTTGTTCTATATCCATGCAACATATATTCTCTGGCTCTGTAGGCATTATTGTCTGAATCCGGTTCGGGTTCACACTTACTGACAGTTTCTGACATTATTATGCTGCCTTCACGTGCTATTGGAAATTTGATAATTCCCACTTCTGAAGTTGTGATTACGAGCTCATGGCATTTAAGTTTCTAAATGGGAGGGCGTTCATGTGCAATTTTTACCTAGGAAACTCGTATTTACAATAATTCAGAGAGCACGTGAAGGCAGCATTAGTGCATCCTGACTCCTGACACCAGAGAATGAGCTTTTGAAGCTCCTCCCTCTTAGGCGGGAGCAGCAGCTCATTTGCAATTTAAAGGGACATGCACTAAAACGGCACATTTTTGCTCACCCCCCAAAAGTGGCAATTTTAACATGCTATAAAAATATCCCATCTGTGGGTATTTTGAGCAAAAACTTCACATACACACTCTGGGGACATCAGAGACTTGTAAAAAGGGGCATAATAGGTGCCCTTTAACAGAAAGATTGCATAATTTAACAAATTAAACAGTTAATTTGTTATATGCACTAATGAATCAGAAAGGGCTGCATTGGCTAATAATCACATCTATTGATATCATTTAAAATATAACAGTTTTAACATCTTTAAATGATGATTATTTGCTTGTGCATTTTCAGGCCATTCGCTGTACTCTGGTAAACTGCACATGTGAGTGTTTCCAGCCTGGAAAAATCCACCTGCGGACATGTGACCAGTGCAAGCATGGATGGGTTGCTCATGGTGAGTATCAGTGAGTGTATAAACCAGCCTGGTCATATTGCTTGTAGGTATTCATATGTATGTCACAGTCATGTCATTTTTAGTTTCATTATCATGTCTTGTTTAGTTTAATAGTTTCATTGTCATGTTCTGTTAGTTTTTAGGTAATGGTTCATTGTCACCATCAAGTACTCATTCATTTGTGCACACCTGTTCCTTGTTTCTTTGATTGCCTGTCTCTGTGCATTTAAGCCCTCGGTTCTTCTGTTCAGTGTTCCATGTTAAAGTTTATGGTAGATGTGTAGTGTTCTGTCACTCTCTGTGTTAATTTAATCTCGTGTTTCATCGGTCATTCGGCATCGTGCATCTCGTTATTGTATTTACTACACACAGCCCATGACAAAATGTGGAACCTAGATTAGATTAAAGCAGCAGAAGAAAAGGATAAATGGATATGCCCGCTGTACACCTGTTACTGCTTGAGCAGTGGGTCTCTTGAGGACCACACGAGGGAATTTATAGATCTGGCGTGCCTCACCCACTATCCTGACCGCTCACTATGCGTCTTCTACAACACCATCCTCAACGAGTGCTCGAGGGCATGCCTACCCGTGGAAGGTCCTCAAGGGAGTTTTGCACAGTATGTGGAGTGGGTGCTGGTCAATTATGGATCTCTATTTACCGTCTGCCCCATTGAGGAGGACACCACCAGCCCCAACTCTGCCATGGACCCAGAGCCCAGCCAGGTGACCAGGTGCATAAACTGGCACCAGAGTCCGTCATCGAGGGTATTTTAGTGGAGTTCGATGGGATGGATTGGAGCTCCCCACACATTCACATTGCTGAGGTGTGAGCAATTAGCTGGGTTCCCACAGAATTATTATTTGATGATCTAGATTATATCATGTTTCAAGATCTCCACTCTCTGCTGGTCCCATCCAGTCCCTAGTCGTCTTCGTCTCTGCTGGTTCAGCCTAGTTCCAAATCATCTTTATTGCCAGTGAATCATCCCAGCTCCAAGTCGCCTTCGTCGCCAGTGAATCAGCCCAACTCCAAGTCTCTTTCGACTTGTATGGTCCCGCCCAGCCTTCCTCTCCCTCCTCCTCTGCTATAGCCATCCAGTTCCTTGGCCTCACCTTCGCTGTCTCCCTTTAGCCCATCGGCTTCTTCTTCTGTGGTTCTCCTTCTCCTTCTGCTTGGATTCACCTTGGGCAGATAAAAACACATACACACACACACACACACACAAAAAAACAAACAAAAAACAAACAAAAAAAAAAAACAATAAATTTAACTAAATTTTACAATAAATTAAACTAAAACGTTCTTAAAAAATACAACTGAAAATAATATAAGACACTTGAGAATATGAATGTGAATATGTGAATGTGCTTACCCCACAGCCTTACTTCACAACAGGTGTCACATTTATGTCTTTGTGTTTTTTTGAAAATAGTTCCAATATCTTTGATATTATATTGAATATAAAAATGTTTGGTTTAGTCTATTTGTTAATGAGTGATTTGTGGTGATTCCCACAAATTTAGATTTGTGGAGTAAAAAATATGTTGGGATACAGCCTCAGCCATTAAAATTTTTCAGTAATTCCTTGAGTTAGATCTACATTTCGGACATCTTCACTGTTCATTAAAACCTACAGTATAAGCTAATTGAGTGAAATCATTCAATTTAAATTCAACTGTTGCTATTATTGCATAAAGGCATATGAAAAAAAAAAAAAAAAAATAAATAATAATAAAAAAAAATATATATATATATATATATATATATATATATATATTTAAGATATAAGTCAGCCTTTCAGATGAAACACTTTTACTAGGATTCTGCTTTGCCTGTCACTGGTTATCCAATTATTCAACTAAATTGTAAAAACTATATATATATATATATATATATATAGTCTTCAGTTTAAAGAAATCTGGAGGCACTCTCTTCAGTTAAGCACTTGTGCTCTCTGCGAAATACATTTCTTATTAGTAGCACATTTTGTAATCGAGTAAACTCTTGATTTTGCATTCACTGGTGCTGGCTAGTATGTGTGTGTGCACGTGTGTGTGTGTGTGTGTTAAAACGCATGTGTAACAGCTAAGGATGCACTGAAATTTTGGCTACTGAAAATTTTATATTGATTATTATTTTACTCAACCTGTTATTGATGTCTTCATTATTTAATGTATGTTTAAATAAATATTTCATGAAAATAAGTTACTACTGTTTATTGTTGTTTAAATGTTTATATTTCACCAACAAACTGGAGGAGAAACAATTCTGTTATTAAAAATTTTATATAAAAACTGCCTTATGTGCAATTTAAATGTTTGTACATCTGAATTTTTAGCTATTTGAGTGCTGAATATTAAATAAGTTTGAATAATTCATTGATTGAATTTATTACTTATTTTCTGTTTTCGGCAAACTGTATCCTGAATTTTCAGTTTCAGCCCAGAATTTTCATTTCTGTGCATCCCTAGTAACAGTATATTGGATGCTGCATGAGGTCTTAAAGTGACAGCACCTAATAAACCTGCTGCAGTCTGTGTCCTGTTAATCAAAAAAAAAAAAAAAAAAAGTGTTCTATAGGCTGCTGATTTTTTTGTAGGCTGTTGATTTTTTTTTCATGGAAATCAGCTGCAACAAAATGTTTTGCCAAAAGACCCAGAATAAATATGCTTTGATATAAATATTTGACAAAATATTTTTACCTTACTGAAATCGAAACTGGGAATCGAAAAGAATCAGAATCAATAAGCAGAAACGGAATCGATAATATTAAAACCTTACCCAACCCTAGTGGCATGGGTTTAATCTGATCTGTCTTTATTTGTCCTTTTATCTGGTCCCCTTCTTTCTCCCTTGAGCCCAGTGAAGTTATGGCTCCTCATAAAACTGCCTCTTTAGCCAGACAACATGCTCTGACTCGCATATCCATCCCTATTCTCTCATTCTACTCTGCATGCTTCTGTGTCTTCATTCCCACAGTTTTTAATTCAATAATAACTGTCTGTTCACTTATATACTTATTTCATTATACTTAAAATAAAAAGCATAGAAAGGTCAAAAGGTAGCCGAAACATCAAATGAAAGAGATGACAGTTAAAAGGGATAAGGAAAGACAGAGGGAGAAACAGACAGTTGGTTTCATAGAGAGACAAAAGAAAACACCTGTTGGGTTGGGATAAAAGGAAGAGAGACAGGCCTTAAGGGACCATCACAGGGGCCCTTCACCTAGTTTTAATTTCACTGTGATCTGTCAGACGCTATCCTTCCTATCCTCCTCTTCTTTTCACTCCTCTCTGCCATAGACTTCTCATTTTGTCTGTAGTGTTGGCAGCCATTCTGACAAGTAGTTCTTCATTTTTTATTATGTTCGTGTCTAGCTGGGTCTGTTGTCAGGCAAAGACCTAGTCAGCACAAAAATCAGTCCTGGACTGAAGGAGGGGGTGGGGGACAAAAAAAAAAAAAAAAAACAGGTGTCACACAGACAGCATCAGAGAGAGAGAAAGTTAAGGAGAAAGAGCAGATTATATTGATGCCACTGTCATTTCTTCACAGAATTGTCATTAGCTGAGTATGCATTTCATTCACACAGAAGATGTTAGACAAGATCAGTAAATGTAAGAATGTGTGTGTTGACACATCATATTTCAAATAATATGTTTCAAATAAAAGACAATACACATTTATCTTATTTTGTGGGTGCCTTGTTACAACCAGCTTTGTGTAGATTTAAAACCTGTTAAAATAAAAGATTTATATCTCTGCCCTTTGATCATGACCACAAGCACTTACGATTTCTCTCCGATGTGTTAGTTCTCTCTCTCTCTCTCTCTCTCTCTCTCTCTCTCTCTCTCTCTCTCTCTCTCTCTCTCTCTCTCTCACACACACACACACACACACACACACACACATACAAAAAGGTTAATAATATTCCACATTTTAAATGTACATTTCAATATGGGTCCATGCTTGACTTTACATGGTAATGTAATTTATTACGATAGTTTGTAATGTAAACTAATACAAACCCTATTTCCAGAAAAGTTTGACATTTTGTAAAATCCAATAAAAAAAAAACACACACAATCTGTGATTTGTTAATTCTATTGAACCTTTTTTTTTTTTTTTTTTTTAACTGACGAAAGTACAAAGAAAAGATTTCCAATGTTTTCACTGACGAACATAATTGTGTTTTGTGAATATAAACAAATTTTAATTTTGATGGCTGCAACCCACTCCAAAAAAAAGTTGGGACAGAGCAAAATAAAAGTGAAAAGATTATATAATATCCAAGCTACACTGTTTTAAAACAGTCCACAATTAGCAGGTGAATTGGTAATAGGTGAGGGTATCGTGTTTGGGTGTAAAAGAGCTTCTCAGTCTTTGCAAGAAAAGATGGGTCATGGCTCACCACTTTGTGCCAAATGTCATGAGAGAATTGTCAAACAATTGAAAAATCACATTTCTCAATGCAAGATTGCAATGAATTTATGTCTTTCTCCATGTACCATACATAATATTGTAAAAAGATTAAGGGAATCGAGAGAAATCTCAGTCTGTATAGGGCAAGGTAGGGCACCTCAGGTGAATGTGCATGACCTTTGAGCCCTCAGATGGCATTTCATTAGAAACCGCCATGCTACTGTGTCAAATAGCCACATGGACTCTGGAGTACTTTGGAAAACAGTTGTCACTTAACAGTCTGACGCTGCATCAAGAAATGCAACTTGAATCTCTGTTACACAAGGAGAAAGCTACACATCTGTTCTATGCAGAGATGCTGCCGAGTTCTCTGGGCCCGAGATCATCTCAGATGGTCTAAAAGACAAGTGGAAATGTGTGCTGTGGTCAGATGAGTCCATGTTTCAGCTTGTTTTTGGAAAAAACGGACATCGAGTTTTCAGTCCTAAAGACAAGGGACCATCCAGACTTTCTTTAGCGACTGGTGCAAAAGCAAACATCTGTCATGGTATGGGGGTGCATCAGTGCAAACGGCATGGGTGACTAGCATTTGTGTTGAGATGACATGATGGAGGCATATATTTGGATTGTACAGAGACATAAACTGCCATCAAGATGACATCTTTCTTGGGTAGAAAGACAATGCCAGGCCTCATTCTGCACGAGCTACATCAAAGTGGTTTCTAGACATTCTACGCCGTAGAGTGGATGTGTCTGACTGCCTGCCTACAGTCCAGATCTGACTCTTATTGAAAATGTATGGCCCATTATGAAAAGGAGAATCAGATAACGATGACCACAAACTGTTGAGCAGATCAAGCAGGTCCTGTATCAGACGAGATTGTGTAAAAATTCCACTTGTAAAATTGCAACAATTAGTATCCTCAATTCCCACATGATTAAAAATTGTAATTAAAAGGAAAGGTGATGTGACACAGTGGTAAAAATGCCTCTGTCCCAAATTTTTTGGAGTGTGTTGCAGCCATCAAAATCAAAATTTGTTTATACTTACAAAATACAATATAGTTGTTCAGTGAAAACACTGGAAATCTTTTCTTTGTACTTTTGTCAGTTAAATAGAGGTTTGAGAGAATTAACAAATCACTGATTCTTGATTTTATCGCATTTTACAAAATGTCCCCACTTTTCTGGAAATGGGGTTTGTAATTTAAAAGGAGTGCTGTAAAAGTACACGCAAACCACATACAGCAAATTAGCATTACACATTATGTAAATACACTTCCAATGTAATGCATGACCATATATTTAAATATAAGCCTTCTGATAAAACATTACTGAATAGTTTGGTTACAAAACCTTGTATAATATGCTTTTGGCATTAAAACAAAAAGTTGATCATTGTTTGCTCATGTGATAACAGATGTTTTGGTCAAGTATTTCTGCTTAATTGGTTCCCAATTTATATTAAGTGTCTTTAATTTCTATGTACTAAACTTTTAATTAATAATTGGATACAATGCATTTATTGTGTACATACATGTTTTTACATTGTACTTATATTAAAAAAGTACATAGTGGTTAAAGTGTATATATAGTGTGAATCTTTATTGCCATAACCAGGCTCAGGGGGATTTTTCTTATTAAATATAGCTGTATTGTAATTGTGTGTTTTGTTGTTTTTGTGATTATAGCTCTAGACAAGCTGAGCACACAGCATCTGTACCACCCAACGCAGGTGGAGATTGTGCAGTCCAATGTGGTGTTTGACATTAGCAGTCTGATGCTGTATGGAACTCAGGCAGTACCTGTGAGGTTGAAGATCCTGCTGGACCGTCTGTTCAGCGTCCTCAAACAGGAAGAGGTTCTGCACATCCTCCATGGCCTGGGCTGGACCCTGAGAGATTATGTTAGAGGCTACATACTACAGGTAAATTAAAGCGTAAAAGACAAATCAACATACAAAATTGTATTTAGCATTAAGTAGATAACATGCCTGAGGTCATTTCAAAAATGAAAACACAATCACTCAGAAACACATATACCCTTAACAAAGAGAAAAAAAACAAACAAAAAAAAACAAACATGTAAACATATTTACATACCCAAACAAGAATATTAAAAGCCATGCATAAAATAACCCATTAACAATGGATTTTCAGTTCTGTGAAATTAGTTCTGTTATGTTTATCCGTTTTCAATAGTGTTCCTATTCTCCCAGAAAGAAAAAAAAAAAAAAAAAAAGGATAGAAAGAATAAATAACTAAATAAATACAGGGGAGAAAGAGAGAGAGATAAGAAAACTGTCAAGACTGCAGCAAATAACAGACTATAGAACCACCATGATGCTCACCCTCCCTCTTGCTCCTTTAATTGGAATCAGACACATTTCTTAATCAAAGGTACAGGGCTTTTGGGTTCAAAACAAAACCAAAGTGTTCCTGTATGAATTAGTTAAGAGCAACTGAACATGTGCTTGTGGTTAGCCTTGTGTGTCCGATGCCAATAGCAGAGCGAGGTGGATGGCTTTGGTTTGGAGACCATGCCTAAGTGGAACAGCATGCTGAGCTTGAAGGCGGTTTTGAGGCCTTGTACGAGGAAATGGCTTCTGTGAGTAAATCTCTCCCTCTCGCACACTTTTTCTCTCATCATTGGACTGGAAGGTGATGTAGAAGGCTTTGTAGAAGTTAGAAGTTTTATATATATATTATGTTTTTATATATATATATATATATATATTTTTTTTTTTTTTTACAGTTCTACAGTCATTTGTTGTGTCTTGTCTGTTTGTGTTACTCATTGCTCTACCCCAATGGCTTATCGGAAAATCTTTTAGACATTAAATATGACATAGCAAAATACTGACCACTGTATCTGATGTAGTCTGAAATTTGAGAATTAAATAATGTCTCTCTGCAGTGTCCAGATTTTTTTGTGGGTTTGCAGTAAAGTAAAGGCACTCAGTTGTTGTGTTTAGTTTGTAATATTGTTCCACATCTTAGGTAATAGGTATAAAACGTAAGGCATTCAGGCTCTTAGTATTGATAGTACCAATTTTGGAAAGAATTCAATTTGTATGTGATACTGCTCTGATATAATTATAGTTCAGTAAGTATTGTCTTATAGTCTGTAAAAGATAACTGAATTGATTGCTATCAAATCATAGTATCCACCACATCTACCATGAATTACTGAAAATGCTTAGAAAAGTACACTGAGTAATATAATTAACTGACCAGATCAATTTTGCACTTCTCCTTGTTCCGTCCAGCATCTATTCTTCTTTACAAAATGCAGGTAAGAGTTCTGATTCAGGACTGACAAAGAAAAAAAGACCACAACACTTCAGCACTGGCAACCGTACTAATGACAGTTCACTTCTCTCTCTCTCTCTCTCTCTCTCTCTGGACTGTCTGTTTTGGGTCTGTTCTTCTTTTTGGAATTGTTTTCTTGTTATTTACCTGCTAGCTCTCTTCTCGACCTCATCTGTCTGTCAGTCTGGAGACAGAGTGTTGAGCACTGTTAATCAGACCCTTGACACATGATGTCACAACCCACGGAAGGTGCCAGCAGGAGCATGTGCGCAAGAATCTTAATTCTAAACTCATAAATATTTCATGCAAAAAAGACAAGAAAGAGGTGTGGAAGAGAAAAAAAAATGAGAATGAGAAAAGACTCAAAGTGATTGTTTATGTATGCATGCGCACACTAGTGCATTTGTGTGTACTTTCAGGACACATTAATTATAGATCAGATTTCTTTTAATGGTATCAAAATTTATTACATTTCATTTATATACATGTACATCACCTGAACTCTTAGAAACACTGTTTTCGGATTTGTATGTGTGTATTTTTCCCATGCGTGGGTGACAATTAGCTGGAGACCATCAGTTTTAAGTACTTTGTGTCTGGAATTAAGTCACATATGTGGCAGAGCAGTGGCAGAGCAGTGTAATGTGCTCTGCTATTTATTGAGTGAGAGAGTTCGTGGGTCATTGTTAAACTCTGTGGTTTATGAATAATCCCCTTCTGCTCTTTGCACTCTCCATTTCCTTCCGTCTACTGTCAAGCTGTCTCCTAGATAGCATACCTGTCACCACTAATAAGTCAACAACGCTTTCTCTCAGAAGTCAAACCCGCTGCCTGTCACACATTTCTCTGGTGCATCATCTGCTAGATCACACACACACACACACACACACACACACAGACACACACACACACACACACACACACACACACACACACACACACAAAACTTTCTGCATACAAAAAACAAAAAAAACATAATTTAGTACGATTTATAAGCTGTTTTCTTCACAGGGACCAAACAAAAATTCCCCCACAAGGTCATTTTTTTAAATTATCCTTTTAACTATGCTTGTGGGGATATTTGGTCCCCATAACATAGGTTTTACCTTGACCACACACACACACACACACACACACACACACACACACACACACACACACACACACACACACACAATGGTGATTTCCTCTTGGTGAGGATATCTTGATATCTTGATGCACTGTCTATCAGATACACCATACTGTACATCTCTCTCTCCTTTTACTTTCTTTATCTCGTTTCCTCAAATTTTTTCTTCTCTTAACAATTTATTAAACATCTGGAGGCATCTGTGACGAGGGAAAATATAGCATATGTCTGTTCCCATTCCTATCAATCAATTAATTAATGTTATATCAATCAGTTAATGCAAAATCAATAATGCATTTTTTCTAATTGTAAAAGTTAAAATTAACATTATTTAATGTGAGGAACACACTATTTCAGAGTAGTAAATAGTATTTTTAATTATGACAGAATAGTCATATGCTTTGTCAATACCTACTCTACATCTTTACCAAATAAATAAATACTGAAAAAAGACAAATATTATTTCAAAACAAACAAAAAACACACTTACAATACAACAGATCTGTTAGAAACAAAAATAAATTGGTAACACTTTACAATAAGGTTCATTGGTTAAACATTAGTTAATGTATTAACTAACATGAACTAACCATGAGCAATACATTTGTTAATGTATTTACTAATCTTCATTAACATCAATTAATGAAAATACAGCCGTTCATTGTTAGTTCACAGTGCATTAACTAATGTTAACAAGATTTTAATAATGTATTAATAAATGTTGAAATGAACATTAACAAATATTAATAAATGCTGTATGAGTGCAGTTCTTTATCAGTTCACGTTAACTAATGTAGTTAACTAATGTTAACTAATGAACCTTATTGTAAAGTGTTACTAATAAATTAAATCTAATAAAAATACAATAGCCACAATTAATTTTTTTAGAAAACGCAAATGTCAAAAAAACTGTCTGGAAGCATAGAAGTTTTAATCTACTTTTATATTCACTGCAATTATTTAAAATATATCATTAACTATTTAGTTGTGATACTAATTCAGTCAGTACCATCCCAAACCATTCAAAACAGCAAAATAATGAAAAATTATTTAATAATAAAAAAAAACAACAACATAAAAACATAATTTAAAATAAAGTAATACTGTGTTTATTGTGTAATATTGTCTTGATAAGTGTTAATTATAAGTAAAATTGATAACTACAATAAATACACAAAATTTTAAATGTGTTCACCCTAGAGGTCTGCATGAGCTTTAAACTGAAGCATGAACCCGGCTCATACCCAAGATCGTTTAACCCCACCCGACACGACCGTTGCCATTACATTTTAAGCCCGAACCCGAACAAAAACCTTTTTGCAATATGCTGTATTTTAGGATTGCATGCAACAATCAGTAAACAAATACATGTAAACAAACACAGTTTCATCAAGATACAGTGGCCTCCTCAGCAGTCTGCACTGCGGCACAAAAGAGAAAAAGCACATTTTGCTCTTGTACTCTCGCTTTCACGCTCTTTCGGTCACAACACAGCAGAAGGCACGCAAATCTATACTGTGTCTGTATATATATTCTTTAGTTACTGACGGGATCCGTCAAGCTCGAGTCGGGTAGCAGACCTCTACTTCACACTGGGTACGTAGGTACTGTACGTTGTTTAAACAGCAAATGCATTTGCACCCATCTGTTCGCTCATGGGCGTGCTGGTCTGAAAACGAGGTGTGTTCAGGCGCATTTTTGGAGCGTTGCTATTATGAGGCAACTGAAATAGACTGCGCCATTGACCAACTGAAACCTGGTCTTTTTTTTTTTTTATTTAAAGGGCGCATTAGTAATATGCGCCTATAGGCGGGTGCAGAACACGCATAGACTCTGCTTGTTACACACACAGGGACGCACAGCAGCACACAAACATTTTTAAATATTAAAAGAAAAGGATTGCAAATTTACTTGCAAATTCCGCCATGTAAATTCTGCAAATTCCACACCCATTACTCATTAAGAGAATAGGGACAACCCTTTTAGACAATGCGCCGACCATTTTTCCCCTTGTTAAAACAACAAAAGCGGATTCAAATAAAGTTTCAAGTCTCAAGCGACATGTCAGTAAATATGTTAATGGACTTGTATTTAGTATGAAATTGTATTTTAAATACATGTTGGTATAGGTTTTTTTCACTAAGGAATTTATGTGCATTTTTGATTATTGTGTAAATTTTATATATGTATATTGCATGCATTTGCCCTCTATAATAAAAATAAAGGTACAAACAATATTTGTATTTTTCAGCAGTATTTCTTTTCTTATCTAAATCAACAATTCTGCCCCACCCCCAAAAAATATCCTATAAGTTTGTACCATTTATACATAGAGGTTTTGCTTTTTTTCAGATATTGTGAATAGCAAGGATTAAAGACTAATGCAAGATATGAAGTCTGAGTGATCCATAGAGTGAATATGATGATCAATAGAGAATAGTTTGGAGTATACTCTCAAATGGGAGTAGAAGAGCATGCACATGTGCATGTTTGAGCATGTGCTGGCTGCCAAAGTCTTGCCTGCTGGCTTCACGTGCTCCTTTGTTCTTTTGCTTTTGTTCTGATCTGTTGTCCGAGTCTTGACTGCTGATAACTATGAACTCTTCTTGGGCCCTTCAGAAAAGAGCTTGTGCGTGTGTGAGGGGGTACATCATTCTAGACATCTCCTCTTAGGATGTGGGGTGATGTGTGAAAAATGGACGAGAGGCCTAAGAGTGCCAGCACACTCTAGTCCCTTGCCAGCACCCTCTCCTCTCCCTCATCCTCTCCCAGCTGTAAGATGTAAGCTGGAACACCAGCCTGACAGAAATGGAGACCAGATGCCTGTATTTCTCCACTGTCACTTGGCTGCTCCCCAACAGATGGAATTCCGATCAGTCTGGGCTGTCTCTTGTTCTTTTGGAAAGAGGGAGTGAGGAGGAGGAGTAGGGAAAGTGGAGGAAGGGGCCATGGCAGCCAACTTGTGGATTCGCCCCAGGCTAAGCGACATTCCCAGTAATGTTCTTGTCCTTGTAGAACATTCAGCTTCCGCTGGCTTCCTGTAGCTCTTTTATGAGAAGCAGTTTCTCTGACTCTGACATAGATTCCAGGAGAGCCAGATGGAACTGCTAAGCTAAGCGAACTGTTTCCTTGCCCCGTCCTCTTCTCTCCACTTTTCTTCAGCGCTGAAACCCCCTACAGCATTCATTTACCCAGCCTCCCCCTTTTCTCCCTCAGGGACAGACCAGGGTGTCCACACAATGAGCCTATTTTATTCAAATAAACCTGACATCTGGGTGCAGTATGCTTGGTCCATCTTGCATAGCGCAAAGGAATTTGTAGGGGGCACAACCCATCGTGCTTCAGTGAGGCACAATATGCTCCCTTCCTGATACATTTAATGAAGGATGTCCTCTAGCCAAAAGACATGATTTGATTAAGAGAGGAGGTAACAAACCCCAGAAAGCAGCAACCACAGGCTGCCTGACAGTCATTACACAGACAAAAACACATCACACAGTAGCCCTTCAGTGCCATAAGTGCGTTTTGCTCAAGCAAAAAGAAAACATTCATATACTGCGAAAAAAATATTACTGAATAAATGTGCAATTAAATTTGGGGGGTCTTAGCAAAAAGTACATTTTCTTTTTTTTTCTGCAAGTATATATTTGTTTTACAGACTTTTCAAATGTTTCAATAATGATAAAAGTTAATTTACAAGTGAATCAGAGTGCATATTTTCTCTCCTCAAATACAGAATTCTCACCAGTCTTCCATTACGATCAGTTTCAGGCAGAGCAGCAATTAATTTAGACAAGTCATTATAAATCCTTTGGTACTGATTTACATAGCACAATAATATACCAACAATCTTAGTATTTAATTAAAAAAAATATTACTGATTACTGCCATTTTGTTCATGATGCATGAGACGAACCCCAACCGTCTGTGTTCTGAAAAGTACGGTCAGTACAAGTATTTTCAGGCAGTTTAATTCAACCCTTTCAGTCTCACTCATTTTTTCTTGCTCTACACTTTACCTCGCTCTACCTCTAATCACTTCTGAGAAACTTCCATTTTAGGTAGTCTAGCACTGTTCAGAAATTTTGGAATTGATCCTTAACCAAACCTTTTATGCACCGCATACCTCCTGACACCCCCCTCCCCAGTTCGTGCTATGACCCATCCCTTTACCTCCATCTCCTCCTCAAACTCCCACCGTCATCTAACCTGGTCTTTGTTATCGCTGGCTAATGCCTCGTCCACGGGCTGTGTGGAGCCACAGTGTTTCTGAAGGTGGAATTCTTGCATATGGTTATGATTTCAGTACGTCAAGCTGGATTTAAGTTTTTAAGGCATATGCTTTGCTCAGGGCTAGCCAAGTCAGCTTCAGGCACATCAAAGGTTCGCTGCACTGAATCAAGGTGATTTCACCAACCCGATCTCCCCTTCAACCCCTGCCTGAAGCATCTTCCCACCCAGCCAAACATGTGGCCAGCTGTAGCAGAACTCACACATCAGTTATCCCAATCGTCTTTACTTTTCATTAGTCTAATGACACCTTTACTAACACACCGCATTTCTTTCATTTTTGTGTCTCCTTTCTATCAAACCAGTATGTCTTTTGAGAACTATTATCTTATGCTTTGAGTGTGTTTAGAAAGCTAATATAACTGTAGTTTTCAGGTTACTCATAATTTAGAGTAGTTAAATTGTAGTCACTTGCTACACTTTCTAAAAATAATTTAATAAGATAAACTACACAACTCCAAGGAAAAAAAGTAGATAACTGCATTGAAGCTATGAAAGGGACAATATATCCCTAATGATGACACCTAATGAAGATAATACTATGCTGTGTAAAAAAACAAAAAAAACAAACAAACAAAAAACACGGATTTTGAATCTGTGAATCTGCATGTGAATCACTTTGCTTTAAAGATGCTTGACCGAAAACATGTAGCGTTTCATCACCCTAAGTTATTCGATGGAAAACGAAGTATGTTGCAAGAAAAGCTACAGTGTTTTGAAAGCACCTGATCTACTGTAACACTGCTACGAAATGTAGCTTAGTTAGCATTGCTGCTTTTAGTTGCTCCCTAACACTTTTAAGAGAGCTAAATGTTTATGTTTTTATTGCAATAATGTTGATTCCAGTTTTCTGCCATTTTAGCCACCTTTAATCGCGATCCACTATGTTTCCAGGTTGTTTATGTAATTGAACACATTTCTCTTAGTGCCAAAAACAGATGAGAGGATATTTTTGAAGTTTGGAGGGTTACATGCAGGTTACAATGCACAAGGGAATTTGGAAGTAATGCTTCTTATATTGGATATGCACACAGCTCTATTCTGCCTTATCCATGATAGTTTGCATAAGTCCATGGTGATTCAGGGAGAGTATTGGAAACAGGAAGCAGAAAGAACTATTAGAAGATCAGAGGAGAAACAGCGCCTTACATTTGCTACACTTTGGGAAAGAGAAAACTGTAGGGATCAGATCTCTAAATGTGTTAACAGTGTTCAATTTAATTTAATTTAATTTATTTGGAGCAACAGATACACTTGCATCAAAGCAGAAATAGAGTAAGATGCCCCACACCTTAATTTATTTATTTTTCCTTTTGACCTTAGATGACAAAATTGAATCTCACATTTAATCGATGGCTATGCTCTTCTTAATTTTGTCATATCATCTGAATATCAAATTTTTAAAGTTTTAGTCAGTCGAGCAGTTTTTAAGGTTAATTGATCTAATAAAACTTTATACATTCTGTAAAAGTTCTTGCCCCAGGTAGGGGGTCATCTTATCCCAGTAGTCATTATTACCATGCCTGTGTGTAAATACATCTCTAAATAGTTTGTGTTTTTAGTTTGTACCTTTAATGAGGTTTATGTGCAAGACTATGTGTGGTCAGTCCAGGCATGTCCCTGCAGAGCACTGGTCCCTAGAAGCGTTACATAGTCAAGCTTTGGATCTGGCCTTCATTAGTAAGCCCTAAGTCTGAGCAGTGCCTGCTGGACCCCTGTCATTGATTCTCTATGGCAGTGAGAGCAGTGAGCTCATTCAGGTCACGTCATGGTCCCCTCTGCTCCGAGGAGCAGCATTTCATATCATGCCACTGACAGCTGCATCTGTCTCTCCCTTCACCTAACACACCATCTCTTTTTACTTCAGAATGTTTTCTTTTTTCTTTTCTTTTCTTTTCTTTTCTTTTCTTTTCTTTATACATCACAACCCTATTTGTTCACTAGTTATTTGTTACCCCTTACATTGCAGTATCACATATGAACATATAGTACCAGTCATATGCACAGGCAAAGGTTGTCTGTCTCTGTGCCCCTGTATTTGCTCCAATTAAGTGCAGTTCTGTGTCTTTTGTTGTTTTCGGGTTCTCCACAATGCAAACAGAGCCCTCTTATCAGTGATGACAACACAATATTTATAAGTCAAAGTGCGTAGGGCCCTTCTTCATAAATTCTGGCTGATAAAGAGAAATGATTTTCAGAGTATGCTGACAGTAAATCCACTCAGTGAAAGTAATGTCAAAGGCCCAACTCCATGGTTTGTGCATCTCCAACCTTGGGGGACCCTCTCTGCAACCATCAACCATGTATCATCAATACAGAGCTCAAGCTATCACAATAAAGTGTTTTTATCTATAGCTCCACCACTCTCACTGAAAGGCTTTGTATTTGAAATGAGACACTCTAGGCTGAACAAGTGCATTAATGTGTTTGTGGCCTACTTCTGGTTACAGTAAAGTACGGTTGACTTCCCTGCAGGGAAGCATTTTATGATGTCACTTGCTGTTAGATGCTAAAACATGAAGTCAATATCAATGGCAGAATGCTGTAAATGACCACATAAGTTTGGTGGCAGCAGGACATTAACAGCAGGACGGTAGAACATTTCCATGTATTTTTGCTTAACAGTTTCAAAGCCTTGAAGCCAATATAACAGGTTTATCATATAGTCACTGATTTGTTAAGCTGCACAGAGTAACCCTTTCTTTTTTGTTCTCTTTATTTCTTCAAAGATAAATGGAAATTGTGCCACCTACCTGTAATATATGAAAATTTGCTCTGTTCACTAATTCTGTCATCATTTATTCACCCTCATGTTGTGTAACAGAATATTCCTTTTTGGGTGAACTTTCTTTTTTAAGCCTTTACCTAATTTAACTGTTTAATTTAAACTGATGAAAGACTGGTCAGAACTTGCCAAAACCATAAGAGCAGCTGCTGTTGTGCTTTCTTTTATCCATAAATAATGAAGAACTTTTTAGGATAAATTAGCTATTAAATGAAACCAAGTTGAGAATGAATGCAAAGTTATTTTTATATAAACCACAAGTACAACTTTGCTTGCATTTTGATGCATTTTAAAGGTTTTAAAGATCCTCATCATCTCTTAGCTTATGTCAGTAGGATCTGAGTCTGGAGGTGATATTCACTACTGTTTAAAATGGAGTAAAAGATGATTAATTAGCATTTCAGATTTTGTTTAATCCTCATATTTCTTTTTTTCTTTTTTCCTTTTGTGGATGCAATTTTGTGCTTGTATTCAGCAAGGAAGAAAATGGCTGGCAGGGCAGAAATGACTGTCATTGTTGATGGGAAGGAAAATTGAATTTTCTTCGGGGTCAGCAACATTAAGGATAGTGGGAATTCAGAGATCTTTTCCTAAAGTTGCTGGGTAGGACTAGTTATTGATTGGTCAGCAGCATGGTTGGGGTCTGTCACAGGCTCATCAGCCCGAGGGAGACAAAGGACCTCTTCACTGTTCACTGCATAGGGTTAATTAAAGCATTTTTAGTATGTAATGTACAGTGGGCTCCACAAATATTTGCACCCTTGGTAAACATGAGCAAAACTAACTGTGAAAATTAGTTTTAGCAATTTCTCCTCTTAGTCTTTCATTCAAAATATTCACAAAAATCTAACCTTTAATTGAGAAAAAAAAAAAAAGAAAAGAAAAAAAAAATGTCATCGCAAAACTTTTTTTTTTTCTGAAATAAATGTATTCCACAATTATTGGCACCACTTCATTCGGTTTGTTTGTTTGGCGACTCAAACCATCCTTCTCAGTGCGTGTGGGGCCAAGACACACATTCTCTTCCAAGGTTGAATTTCCCGTACAATGACATAACTCGCTGCTTCACAACCATAGTACAATGCATCGTTGAACAAATCAACTAGCTAGTCATGACTGTTTCCCGAAACTGTATTGTCGTTCAGCCACGTTGGTGAATGATGTCATGCAGGTGGTGGAGTAATAACTTCTTTAAATTAATCTGTTTGAGATCGAATTAATGCTAGATTTTTTGCTGTATAAATTACGGACATGGAATCTGAGGACTAATTATCATTTTTCTCAGTTATTTTGCTTGATTTCCAGATTCAATCATAGGCTCGTTCTTACATACTAGAGCATGTATGCACATGCGCACTCTTCAAAAATGGTGCTTAAAATCTCTTGACAAACTAAAATATGTAAATGACATTTGTATATATAATCGAAATAAAAATATACAATTTACTTAATGTCAGCTTGCTTATTTTGCTCAAGATAATGATTTATTAAGTCCACATGGCATAAAAACAAGAAACTATGCTTCAAACCACACAAGTTTGCGATGCAGTTTGCGAATATTCGTTTGAACTATAGTTTCTGGAAACACTAAATAGTTCAACTATGTTAGTAACAACGGAACTTGCAAAGTTAGTTGGATAACAATGCTTTTGGGAAACGCACCCCAGGTAGATTGAAGTAGAACCTCTTAAAGGGATAGTTTAAAATTTTGTCATCATTTACTCACCATCATGTTGTTCTAAATTGTATGAGGCGAGTAAGTGATGAAAAAAAAAAAATCATGACAAAACAAAATTGACAAAATTGAACTGAATCTCTTTAAAAGGTTCTACCTCAATCTACCTGAAAGAGGATGTGCATCTATATTGTCCCCACATGCACTGAGGAGGATGGTTTAAGTTGCCAAACAAACTCTAAGGATCAAAGTTGGAGAACTGCAGATGCTAAATGGGTCTTGGAGTCAGAAAGTCTCCAAAACTATGTTTGGACATCACCTATATAACCTAGACTTCAGCTAGCTAGTCCAGTGATGATGTCTCTTTTCTAGGTACGTGGCATTTATGGGGTGATTTCCTCAGTTCTATGGTGACATGAGCAAAGATGGTAGATTTCAGTGGCAATAAAACACTAGTTCTAGAGTCATAATCACTGACATGACTCTAACTTCAATACTGCTGCAGTCATGCTTGCCTTATATGGGAATTAACTATGTATTTCTGCTTATTTCAGTGGTCATTTAAACAATAAAATCTCTATAAAGAATTCTCTGGGGTATAAAAGCTGACCGTTAAGGTTAATTTATGTAATATTACTATATTGAGCTTTATTGAGCTCAGTCCCCTGGTGATAAAAGTGTAAGAGTTAACTTAAGAAGCTTAGATACGCCAACAGTTAATCTGTTACTATTAAGTGAGGAGGCAAATTGGAATCAATTCATTCAGATTTGCATGATGAATTTGCAAAATGAGCTATGAAGCACAATACTCAATGATTATTTCTCTCTCCTTTTTTTTTTTTTTTTTTTTTTTTCCTGTTTCTCTGCCTCACTGTTTGTAGTAGATAATTATGCCTCCATTATGGGCCACCTCAGCATGGTGCATGGTTGATTGTTAGAGTATCATTTGGAAGGCTACAGGCAGTATAATGCTCTGCTGCTCATAAGGGCTGTAGGCCTGTGCAAACAGTGGACTGATGCAAAAAACTGCAAAGTGCCTCATTGCTCAAGAATGAAAGGTTACTGTGGTATTAAGCCTGGTAAATGCTGACCAAGAAAGGAAATATTTATGATACTTATACAAAATGTAGTTTTACACAAAGGATTGGGAGGAGCATGTTTGTAGTCTTGTTGATCAAAACCTGATGGCATAAATGAATGCTTACCTCACACCTGTAAAAATTCCTTCTTTTTCTTCTTCTTCTTCTTTGACATTTTATGGCGGTTGGCAAATCAGCTTTTGTTGCATATTTCGCCACCAACTGAGATGGAGCATGGAGCATTGATCTTGAAGGGAAACTAAATAATAGTTATGATAATAAAAACTTTGCATGTACATATTCAGTCTTAAATACCTTTATTATTAGATATTTTAGATAACTTTATTAGATATTTAATTAGTATGTTGAACACTGTTGCATCTTTGTTTAACAAATTCTTCAGTGAAAGCTGACTAACCTATATTATTCTAAGCGCCTTTAAGTTGTAGTCTTTTATTATCATATCCTTTACCCTTTACTAAAACATGCTCGACACCCAAATTCATGTTTTCCAATTAGGGCTGGGCAATAAAACAATAACGATAATTATTGCAACATAATTTTCCTTGATACAATTATAACAAAAGTGCAATTCGATACTCATTTGAAACGCACCACATTTATTCTCTTGGCTCAAGCGTGTACTCACTGATTGGTCTCAATCACGCGACCACTAAACAGCGCTGTGAGATCCAGTGAAAAGAGCTTGAGTTCAGATTGACATTGAGATTATTCTCAACAGCACAGACAAACACAAGAAACATTGTGCCATGAATGATCCAGTTAGAACACATTTAAATCTACATATCACCATAATTTACCATGGATTTACTGTAGTAACACTAAAGTAACACTGGCTGGTCCACATTGTACCATGGCCCACCGGGGTGAAAGTCTACGAAGGTGAAAGTGAGTTGGGTCCCCTCAGAGGCCAAAGGTCACAGATTCCATATCTCTGGGCAGGGTTGAAGGGTCACGCTTCCCACTTGAGATAAAAGGACCCTCCAGTGGAGAGCTGTCGAGGAAGGACACCAGGTCTGAGAACCAGTCGGCTTAGCCAGTATGGCGCTACTAGTAGTAGACTTATTCTGTCCCAGTGGACCTTCACCAGAACTCCTAGGAGGAGAGCAATCGGGGGAGAAGTGTACAGAAGTAGCCTCAGCCATGTCTCTACCACAACGCCCAACCCCAGTGGAGCTGGGTGCGTGAGGGAGAACCAAAGTGGACAGTCCTTCGTATCATGAGATGCAGACAGATCCACTTCCGCTTGGCCAAAAAACCTCCCAGATACGCTTCACCACCTCAGGGTGAAGTTTCTATTCCCCGGGCCTCAGATGATGACTCCTCCACAGACCCTGAGCTGAGCGACCTTCCATAACCACTCCCCAGCCTGTGAGGGAAGCATCTGTTGTGAGCATGAAGCGAAGACAATGGGCTCCTAACACGGGACCTTGGGACAAGAACCAAGGCTTCCTCTATATTATCAAGGTGCAAAGACCTTGATCATGTGGAGTGGGTTCCCCCTCTTGAGCCACCTCTGCAAGGGTCTCATGTACAGCAGGCCAAAAGATATCACGTTGGACGAAGCCTCCATCAGACCCAACAGTCTCAGAAACTGTTTGACAGTGAGTGACTGGCCTAGCTTTATCTTGTTTATGGCTGTGAGAATCAAATCAATACGAGCAGGAGACAGATGTGCCTGCATCATCGTTGAGTCCCACACCATGCCTAGCAAAGTGGTTCTCTGTGCTAGAGAAAACACACTCTTCTTGGCATTCTGCCTTAACCCCAACTCATATTCATATTCATGGATGCCCCGGAGTCGCAATGGAGCCAGTGCTGCATCCACGCATTTCGTGAAAATGCAGGGTGATAGAGCTAGACCGAAGGGAAGAACCCGATATTGGCACGCTTCGTACCCGGAAGTGAACCTCAGGAACTTCCCTGTGGAAGGATGGATACGTGGAAGTATGCGTCCTGAGATCTACTGTGACAAACCAATCCTCAGATCTGATTTGTGTCACAATTTGCCTGAGCGATTTAGATGGTGCAGATCTAAAATGAGACGCAGCCCCCCATCCTTTGGAACGATGAAGTACCAGCTGTTAGAAACCGGACTCCACCTCGGGTGGAGGAACACATTATATGGCCTCCTAGCCCAATAGAGCTTTTACTTCCTGTTCCATTACTAGAGCCTCCTCGGGGCCCACCGCAGTGGTAAAACCCCGTTAAAATAAGTTAGATGACACCCAAATGGGATTTTGTAGCCTCTTTCTACAGTCTGCAGGACCCATTGTGACACATTTGGCAGAAGTCTCATGCTGCCAGAAGGTCTACTAAGGGAACCAGCCTCTCTGGTGTTCTTTGAGTAGTCAGCTTGGTGCCCTGAAGCAAACTGGCAAGGAACAACCCAGCTGATTCCTGTATTTCCCTCCTCAGAGGATGCGATCATCCCAATGACGCAACGTCAAGGGACTGACTCAGACACAATGTCTTGTGCCTAAGGCATGAGCTCACTGGAAACCGCTGTGCCCCAAAGCACCAAGGGTGGTGGGGTTGGCAGAACGGCCACCTGAGGACACAGAGGAGGAGTGGGCACTTTTGGCATCAGGAATTCTCTTTGGTCGAAGCCTTTTTTGCAAGAACAACGGTCCTCAGATCCATCTTCTGCTTCAGAGGCTTCGGCTGAGAATGCCAGTCTTTCTGAGGGAGAACACAGGAAGAAACACTCTTCCCTGTACACGAAGCTCGTTAACGGCTGGGACTGCTCTGCTTAGCAGCCCCATAGACCTGGGTCTGGAGAGGAAGTTATTCCAGGTCTCTTAACAGGTCTGCCTGCTGCTGTATACGCCTTACCCACCAGCGCCAAAGTAGCTCTAACCGGCCTAGAGGGTAATATCTGGGCCTTAAGGGGCGACTGCTTGACAGTACAGATGGTCTGGATAAAAGGCTGAACTATATTAGAATAGTTTCAATATACAATAAAAGAATCATAAATACTTAGCTTGCAACACACTATACTTTATGGACTTCAGCAAACGCGAGATCTGAGCCACTCGATTCTTTATTGCATAGTCTTCTCTCGAGAAAAAGTCAACAACAGTGGGGCTGAAACTCCCAATAGTGCGTTCTTGTACACGTCTGGAAATTTGAATGAACACAGCCCACCCCTTTATATATATATATATATATATATATATAGAGAGAGAGAGAGAGAGAGAGAGACAGAGAGAGCTAATTCATGCTAAGCCGGGCATGCTCCTCATACGCAGGAGATGAGGGTGGCGAGTCTTTACTTTCATCATGGATATATCCAATAAGAAGATCCCGATCACGGAAACTAATTGCAGAGTTAGGTAAGACTCTAATCTTTAACTAGATTAACATTTTTATGAGACAAACATTATGTTGGCTTTACAAGGTCTTTTTTTTATTTAAAATAATTTGAAGGTCGGGATAGATAGATAGTTGGGTGTTAGGATAGATAGATAGTTGGGTTTTCTGGTTTGTTGCTCAAGTGTTGCTATGCGGTTGCTAGGGGTTGCTATATGGTTGCAAGGGTATTCTGTGTGACCTTCTGTAATGCCCACATAGACATTCCCACCTCTGTAAAGAAGTCTCAGAAGTCTTAAATCTCAGTGCTTTGACATTTTGGCCGTTCTTTTAAATGTGAAAGGTTTTGTTGCTGTTAAACATGATGCACTAAAACTTGTGATTTATATAGGCTATAATCCAAGTAGCCTACATAATATCAATAAACTCTTCTCTATGTAGTAATGATAGATCTGCTCTAATGAGTTCAGAGACATTTAGAATGTGTCCAGGTGTTTAATAGACAGCGTCTGTTAAATTTATGATGCTAACTGCAAATTCTAAACTATCAGGCATTTCAACTTTAAGATGAAGTTTGTGATATTAATGTTGCCCACTAGAGGGAGCCACAGGATAAGGAATCTTTTAAGCCTAATGTTTTTCTATCACTTTATATCACTTTGAATGGAAATAATTGATCTAGTTCAGGGGCTCCCAAACACATTCCTGGAGCCTCCCCAACACTGCATGTTTTCCATGTCTCCTTAATCAAACACACCTGATTCAGATCATCAGGTCATTAGTCGAGACTCCAAACCTGCATCTCAATCAGCTCCCTAGCTTCCTAGGTCGTGAATCAGTATATCATGTAAATGAATGTGGCCGACTCCCTGATCAGTGCCCTGACTACTGAACTAGGGAGCTGATTGAGACGCATGCCAAGACCTGAAATGGGTGTGTCAGACAAAGGGGACATGCGAAATGTGCAGTGCTGTGGAGGCTCCAGGAATGTGTTTGGGAACCTCTGACAAAGCCCCTGGAAGGCAAGCCTGCAACCTTTAGCCAAAAAAGCCTAACGGCTAATGCTAACAGGTACACAGGAAAGGAGACCAGAGGCCATTACACGATAGACTGAGAGGTTTGATCCAGGTTTACTTAGTCAAGATAATTGCGCATGCACGCTTTTCTTAAGCAGCCCTAGAGGTTGATCATGGATCAAATCGATCCACCATAGGAAACAGCATACATTTTTGCTATTTTATGCGTTTGAGACATGGTGTTTTCCTCAGTGCGTAACTTACTTTTCACAAGTTTATTCTCCATCTGTAAATGTTAGAAAGTCATGCAAATATTTCCATTTTGCTGCTAAACTTCACAGTGAACGAGCGCTGCTGCGCACATGCACGCTAAACAGACGGGACGCAATAGAAGCGCAATAATTCTGACTAAAATATACATTTTACTAAAATATTTGATGTTGGACATTAAATGTGCCTTATGTACAATTTTAACTGCAAATAAGTGTACTACAAGTAACTTTACTACAAGTAAGTGTATTTTTATGATAGTAACTGTAAATGGACTATTGTAATGGGGTAAATCAATATACTTTATAAACTACTGAGTTTAGATTCATCTTTCCAATTAAAATTTAGTCTGTGCATATTTATTTTAATTTTTAATTTTGTGATTTTAATTTCTGCTCTACTAATAACCATAAAATGTACTACAGCTGCCAAATAAAACCAGAGAGAAATGTATTCATATATTTTAAAACAATCTAATTAAATCTTAGGCACAAAACATTTAGCCAGTAAGTAAAGAAAACCTGTAGGTTACACACACACACACACACACATACACATATATATTTAATTATTCAAAAATTATTCAGACATTTTTATATATATATATATATATATATATATATATGAGACCAGAGTATAGATTCCCAGAGGTCTATATTTTAGTAAATATGGACCTTGGAAAAGGCTAGCTGACTTTATTGTGCTTAGACTACAGTGGGTTGTTCACAACCATGCTTACAACCATGTTCTGTCACTCTTTTCATAGCTTTTGATGGCTCTGAAACACTTGCTTGGTATTTCTCCTGCTTTACCAAAAAAATCACTCATCACTTAATGAAAGCTTAAAAATGAAGGCCTGATTGTTTCAGGGGCCTTGTCACAGGTCTATTGAAATTCTGTGTTACTTTTGCTATATTTTCACACTTAAAACAATGATTTGGTAATCCTCTTGTACCACTGTCCTCTTTTATGCTAAGAAATAAGTCTCCTAACAGTTATTGGACTGATAGTGGTTAATAAAGTCAAATAACTGTATGTGAGAGAGTCAGCTGTAATATCATTGTGTTCCTATTGGTCAGTGTTAGAGGAGCTCAGCTTAGCCTGACAGTTAGCCTGCCCCGGACCAGGTTAGTTTCTCAGCATAATTTGCCAGAGTAACTGAGTTTTAATTAATTTAAGTTTGTTTTATGAAACAGAATTCGCTGACAATAAGTCTGACTAACTAAAATAAGCCTTGCTTGTTTTCTAATCATGTTTTATGAAACAGCCCTCAGGTCATGTGATTCCTTTGTTTTAGGTGTTATGTTTTCATTGGTTTGTCTTGTCAGGTGATTCACAGTTATGTTTTTTTATTGGTTTATCGTCTTGATTACTCTCAGGTGTATCTTGTTAGTCATTAGACTTTGTGTATTTTTTAGCCCTTATGTTTCTTTATTCTTTTGTCTAGCTTTGTTATTGTAACCTGCTGTTGGTGAGTTTTGTCAAGCCTGTTTATACTCAAGTCCTTGTACTCGAGTTTATGTCCTGTTTTAATTTAGTTTGTTTTGTATTTTGTCCAATAAACATGGGTTCTCAGCTTGATTCACCATCAGTGGAAAATGTTACAGTAACACTTTATAATAAGGGTACATGAATAATATTTTACTGATACATAAATTAATACTTCAACATGAACTAATGATTAGTGAAAGCATGAATGTGAAAGTGAAAGCATATTTTACTTTGAATTAAGATTGACAGAAAAGTGCAGAATTAAGAAATTACTATATTAAGCTATATATTATATTATATTATATTATATTATATTATATTATATTATATTATATTATATTATATTATATTATTATATTGCGAGATGTTGCCTATAGACAGCATTCGAATGTTTGTTGTTATCAATAAATTTTAAATGAATATTCAAGAAAATAAAATAATATAGGCCTACAAGAAAACATTTTTATCCATCCCATCCCACAGTATTTTTTATCTATTCATTGATTGTTTCCTTTTTTTTAAATTTAATATTTGTATATTTTTATTATTATTATTATTATTGGTTATATTATGTAATACAACAGTTAGTTCTGGTTCTTGAATCTGATTGGCTGAGAGCCTTTTCCAGCCATGTGATTATTCTACTAATATCACAAGAAAACTGTTTCACAATTTGTATCACTCCATTCTACTGGATCTAAACTGGCAGCATTTCTCACAGTGAGCTTCAATAGCAGAAAAGCAAACCCACTATAATTTTATAAATACTATTGTTATTGTGTCACAGAATGTAGTTTTAAGAGTCTTTTTAGTAGTGGTGTGAAGTGAAGCCAATATTTGTACCTGTATCTGTAACAATCTCAAAATTATTCATATTTATATTTGGATAAAATTGGAAGTGCGTAGACTGTTATGTCTATGGATTTAAATGTATATCTGTTTCCTTCATAGTTAGTATTGAGCAAATATGCCCTGTATAACTCAGAAAATAAGTATTTTTTATTATGATTGTAACATTTATTTAAATATATTCTAACTGTCAGAGCCTCGTAGGCAGTGTAGTTCAAGATGTAGTTTGGCTGTGCTTTGGGCGACCGAGTTTGAGTCATGGCTCAGGGACCTTTCTTGTTCCTGCAAAATAAATATTTAAATATCTTCTAATTAAAACAAAAATACTAAATGTTAAATAAAAAAATAAAAAAATAAATAAACTTTATTTTTTTTATTTTTTTGTTTTCGAGATTAACTTTGTGTACAGAGTTACAGTATGTCAGGAAAATCATCCACAACTTCAAATAAGAAGAGCAAATAGCTGATTAGAGAACATGGAAGTTGAAAATATTCAGTGGTTGAAAATTGCTAAAACAACTTTTACTATATGCATACAAATGCAAATCTGAACAGATTATAAAAAAATATGCCTATATAAATGCCGTCTCCGAGAGAGAGTGCGACAGAGAATATCATGTAGCCTATCAAATCATACAAGGCGTAAAAAATTTAAATAATAAAGAATAGAAAATGTGCATTATTCAGTGTCTTGAGTATTACTCTTTTCTGAGAGACATGCAGAGATGGCAATGCAGCTATTTCACTTCACATGCAAATTATTGTTTAGAGATTTTAAGTAAAATTTCATGCTATCCCCATAGTTTACCTGTTATCCAGCAAACACAAGAAGTGACTGTGTCAGCCGAATATATATATATATATATATATATATATATATATATATATATATATATATATATATATATTCAGCAGAAATATTCGTTATTCATTTTGAAGCCATTATCCGTGACTTTCTAAATAAGATATTCAGCATAAGGGACATCCGTATTTTTTTAGCCGAGAATGTAGTTGTTTAGACGTTTTCGGAGATGTGAGCTCCAGGCCGTCAGTGGCTGTTCATGACATATAATTTGTTTTGGGTATATCAAATGGGCAGTATTTAGTCTTATTAATCTGTTACTTATACCGGAGCAAATCGATTTGGCTGAGGGCAAAGTAACATTTCATAACTTCATATTTTTATTTAACTTAAATCCTGTACTAACTGGAGTGTTTATTTCCTATTGTACAAACTTCATACTTTCATAATAGCTATTTCATTTACATATTATTGTTCAATAATAATATTTTATTTAATATAAATATTATGCTGTATTTAGTTTTGAGAAAGGGTCTGTTAGTGATTGTGATTTTGACTTCAGTGAAAGTTATTAAGGCATTAGGCTTCATGAGTGAGTCAGTAGCAAAAACTTTTCTGTTGAAAGGGACTAAAACAATGTAGTAAACAAGGACATTATTTTTTACTTTAAACAACACCTTATAAGACTCAACCGACAAATGCAATGACTAGCATTGTCATGGGAAATCCCCTTAACTGTTAAAACGATACTTAATCAAAGATATCGCTTTCCTTAGTAGACATTCAACCTGATTTTTATTATGAATATAAGATTGGCCTAAAGATATCAAATGTGCCTTACCTGCTATATCAGATGCAGGTAAGACACTCGCTTAGTCTATCTCTCTCATAATACTTTACTCTACATAATATAAGCTTTAATGAAGAAACTCAGCATTCCTTAGTTACTAGTTCTAAAGTGATGTTTTAGAATTAGTAACGGAGGCTTGGGCTCATCTGTTAATCTGTCAACTTTTGATTTGCATCTGTGTATCTTGTCCAGATGTCTATCATTATCTAGTTGATACTACACGAGAGATGCAGCAAAAGCATAAAGCACAGTCTGGATGCTTACAGTTACTTTCTTAGAGGAAAGACTGGGAACATTTGTTTGTACAATGTGGATGACATTTGTCTTGTGTTTAGTGAAGCTGAAGCAAGTCAAATGGTGTCAAAAACGTCGCTAAGATGCCCAGGGAGATTATTAGTGGGCATTGCACTTGCATGGCTGGGTCAGTCTGTATATCTATGCAAATGATAAATGACATTGTTAACTGTATGCTAGAATACTAATTGTTATGTGCTATTATTACTTGTTTAATACATTTCAAAATGTGTGTGCTTAGGTTAGGTGACGTTTGTAGCCGTGTGTGTGAGAGGGTTTAAATGCTCCATCTGTGACATCTAAACCCCTACGTGTGGTCACAAATAAACAGAAGGTACACGTGTCAGGCTGTGGCTGTATTAAAGTGCACGTCAATGGAAAATTTAACAAAAAAACAAAAACAAAACAAAAAAAAAAAAAAAAACAGTATTTAATCAAAAAATACAACAAGAAGAACACACAGGAGATCACAGGAGAAAGCTTAGCATAATAACCAAGTTTAACTTAGACAACACCGAACAAAGAACTGAATGAACTGAGAGCTTAAATACACATGGGAAGCTAATTAACAGAAACTGAAACAGGTGTGCAATTCAAATCAGTAACCATAGAAACAACTAGTGATGGTAAAATGAGATCAAAGGAAACAGGAACTAGAATTACACCAAAAGAGAACATACACATGACATTTCCTACCTGGACTAACAGGGCCTGTTTACACCTGGATTTAAAGACAGATTTAAATCTGATCGCTCAAACCACTTCAGGAGGTGTTCTGAGACACATTCCAATCAAAACTGAACAAGTATAAATGCATCTGGTTGTTAAAAACACATATGTAAATTTTACTATGTACGTGATGGCAGCCACAGAGCAACGGCACTGTTATAAATGCTATTCACTTACCAGAATCAAAATGCGTGCTGCATATCCTAGAGTTGCAAGTTGGTATCCAGCCTTCTTGCTCCACTGCTGCAATCCGGGCAAATTACTATTGGTTTAGTTACATAAGAGTTTACATATTTCATCAGTGTAACATATCTGCCAGTTGCCAAATGTAAAGCCTTAATGAATGGTTGTGAAACAAACCCGTTATCACAAATAAACCAGAGCAGAAGTGAATGTTCCTTGTCATTGTATCATATCAACAACTACCAATTAATTCTGCATGTTGATTTTGCACTCCTGACTGAAATTAATTAATTACTGTCACTGTAACCATTTTTTTTAATCACAAATAATATATAAATATATAGTGGTCAAGTGTTGAAAATAGAGTCCTAAATCTTTCTAATGATAGACAGTTTCTCAAGATTAAGTAAGAATGTCATGGTAAAATAGTGTGCAGTGAATGTAAACAATATTTTTCTGCCGGCCATATTTAAGTCCAAAAGTGCACGTTTAGATAAATCATATTTCTTTAGACAGAATCATCATTTTTATTACAGTTTTTCTTGATTGCCAACACACAATCCACACAATCCACAATCCAAACAATTCACCATTTTCTCGCAATTGTAAACACAATCACAGAACTACACACCAACTTACAAAAGCAAATATTTTAGTTAAAAACATATTCTCTTTCGTCAGAATCAAACTTTGGCCTCACATGACACACAAAACCTAACAAATACACAGACTACTTTCCTTCCTAGAGAACATTAATGAAATCAGTTCATAACAGTGTAACAAAAACATTTTATTGAGATTCAGGAATAATTTTGCAGCTCAATGTCTATTACAGTTTACAACATAATGAAAAAAAGTGCAGATATTCAACATAAATGAAAGAGTGCAGATATCATAAAATACAACAATGAGATTTAGGAAAAATGTATTTGTTAACATTAGTTAATGTATTAACTAAGATGAACTAGCAATGAGCAATACATTTGTTACAGTATAAATCTTTATTATTATTATTATTATTACTATTATTATATTAGTATTAATGTTAATAAAAATACAGCTGTTCATTGTTTGTTCATGTTAGTTCACAGTGCATTAACTAATGTTAACAAATACAACATTTGATTTCCATTAGTAAATGTTGAAATTAACATTAAGATTAATAAATGCTGTAGAAGTATTCTTCATTTTTAGTTCATGTTAACTGAAGTAGTTAACTAATGTTAACTAATGAAGCTTTATTGTAAAGTGTTACCTAAATTCCTAATAAATAAATAAAATCCTAACTTGATTAACAAATTCCATTACAGTATACAGTACTATAGCAGTTTCTTGGTCTTGTGACGAAAGACTTTCTCTACCTCCCTTAGGCAGTCATTTCTCAGTTCTGCAAAAATACAGCACATGTATAAAAAAAAAAAAAAAAAAGGCTACAAAAAATATTTGACAATCATGAGTGTGAGGGGGTACAATGTGCTACAGTTTACTGTACATAGAATAATGAAATTTATCTCATTTAAAGTACTGTTACTGTGTATTATAATTATACTGTATGTACAGTATAAGTAGTATAAAACCCTGTAGATGATTTTTTTTTTTTTTTTTTTTTGTCAGTTCTCTCTCCAGTGTTACGATGCATTTTCTAAAGCACATAATCCCATGTGCTCCTATTTACATTATCCTGAGATTCTGATTGGTGTGTCATCAGTTGCTACTGTTTACTCATGGATAAATGTGTGCTATTTGAGTTTACATTGTGATGCTTGAGTTAATTATGTCATGTGTTTGTGTCTTATGAATGAGAACATGGTTAAACCTGTGTAAACTGCAATATTCTACAAAATTATGCAATCTGATGAGTATGGAGCAGCTTCAAAGGCTATTAGAGCTGCCTGTCTTCCATGATTTATGATTATGATGCACATGCAGATGATTTGCTGCACATACATTCGCTGCGCATTTGATCATACCTAACTTTCTGGATGACGAAATATCCTGCGAGCTTCTACGTTCAGTCTCCGACTCTCTGTACATAACCAACAGAACGTTTCTACAGATGAAACCTAGAGCAACTAAATATATGATTATGACAGAATATAGTTTGATTGTGTTTTTCATGAGATTTTGAGTATTTATTATGAGATTAAAGAATGTTTACATGAGAAGTGCTAAGCAGGTGTAGTGTTTAGCTCATTATAAAAAGCTACTAATAATATATTTAATATATTACCAAAATCAACATTTGATTGAAATCTTAAGTTATTGCAAACACTCAATTGTGGTTTAAAACGAGTTTTGAGTAAAAGCACATTAATCTAATTCTAGATGATAATTGTAGCTATTATGCACCTGTTACCTTGGTGTGATTATATCTCATGATGTATTTTGTCAAAATAATTTATGTGAGGTCCAAAGAAAATGTTTTGTTTTGTTTTCTAGAAAGACTTTTGATAATAGTTGAGAAAATGGATATTGGGATCAAAGCAATGTGGGTGGGCAAGCCATGCAATGCCAGAATAAAAACAAATAGTGTCTCAATATATATATATATATATATATATATAAAATATGTATGTATATATAATATGTATGTGTATGTATATATATATATATATATATATATATATATATATATATATATATATATATATATATATATATGATAAAAGAACAATTATGTTAACATGTCATACCCCGCAGAGGTGCGAAAGATTTACAGAGTGAGAACAGAAGACATCCTCAGGTTTGAAATGAAGCATGGCCAGACTTGTGGCTTCAGATTCATTGTTCTTCTAAGCTCCTTCACAACAGCCACATACATTTTTTTATACATTTTAAAACTACATTATATTTTTGTTTTTATGTTTGAGCTTACATATCTCCATATTAAATTAATAATAGTCCAAGTAATTTAACAGTAGGGTATAGCACTTGCCTTTTAAATATGTTGGTTATGTTTCAAAAAGACAGGCAGCAATAAGAATTAAGAATCTTTTTTTTCTATGTGACATTCTCAACATGGTCATTAATGACAGGAACGGATATGAGAAGCAGCATTCTGATTAATAAAAATGTCAAAAAAAAGTTTGCATGTTAGCTAATGCGCTCTCTCTCTCTCTCTCTCTCTCTCTCTCTCTCTCTCTCTCTGCAGGGGTTTGGTTATTTACACAGCTGACAGAAATTTGGCGGACATAATAATATGTTTATGAGAAAATAATGATATAAACATTTTATATAGAAAATGTTGATTTTAACATTTTGTTTCACACTGAAGACCCACTCACTTAAAAAGTGGCCATTGCAAAAACGGCAATTTCAAGGGACATTAAGGCAATTTTAAGCAAACCAAAAAATAGGGTGAAGAAATTTTTTGAATGATATAAAATGAGTTCTCTTAACGGATAAATTAGGAATTAAAAGCAAGCCAAATATGTTTACTCAATATAACCCAATGAATTATGTGACAGTGTAAACCCAGGAAATGTGTTTCATGAAGGACACACCAAAAAAAAAAAAAAAAAATCAAAAATCATTACTTTCTTTATTCATTCACCTAGACAGAAGTGAAATAAAATTGAGGGCAAATGCAAATGTTTTTTTGTTTTTTTTTCCCCTGAAGTCTTACTGCTCTGCTGCTTAAGTAAAGGATGTTAAATAGACTTAGAAGTGAAAAGGGGACAAACAGCTCTAAAGCACTCTCTAAGATAAGAAAAACAAGATTGCAAGTGTAATCCAGTAAAATAATTAGCTAAATAATCGGATATCATTGATTAAATTGAATGTGCAAATTGCAAGAGTGCAGTGTGAGCGGAATGAAAAGAAAAAGTCACTAAAAATATTAGCACATTTGATTGTTTCTTTTAGAAACTGCATGTGCTGCTCTTATCAAGAAAATCTTCGAGACATTATGCCAGGCTGCGCTCCATCTCCTCTGAGGAACGCACTTCCCCTCACATGATTTAGAGATTAAAGCAAAAATGTCCACTGCCTGGCCCCTAGTGGCACTCTGCTCATTAGTGGTAAACCATAGTCGCGTGTCAGGACAGGGCCATGGGTCAGGCTGCACATGTAGGGACTGTGTGGTGAGAACATGACGTGTGCCTTAACAAAGTGTTAATGTGTGAAAATGCTAATGTTTTCTGTTAACAGAGCATCAACAAGAGGATTTAAATGTGAAAGCGTTATTAAGGATTTTAACTTACTACCAACATTCCAAGAAAAACTTATGAATTAAATCATGAAAAAGGAATGAATGAATTTAAATAAGAACAAACTGCTAATATTATAGGATGCAAGTGGCTAAACTATGCTTTCACAAGTTTTTTTCATTATTATTTATTTATTTTTTTATATATATATTTAGCTAATAATGTTACTAATATTACTGCTTTACTCTAAGCAGGTGTTGTATCATTATTGTTTTCCATGTGTATTGTCAGCAGTGCTGCATGTCAGTACTGTTACAGTCAAGAGCAGACAGCATAAACTTAATTTTTGTCTTCAGTTTACTCTGCATTAGGTATAGATTATCATTATAACAGCTAGTTGAGTAACAATGCAAAAACGTTCAGAAGGGGGTGGATTTACGGTGGAAGAAAGTGTGTGAATGCTGTGTTTAGCCTGTAGAGGGCCTCTCGTGTCTGTGTCAGTGTGACTGAACTTAATTTTTAGAAGTGAGTTTCTGAGATTTTGTGTGAGAACATTCTGCTCAGCTATATTACTGATACAAGGAGGGATTTACTGTCTTCCCCATCTCAATGTTTCCATATCTGACAACCTGGAGATTAAAGCACCGACTGTCTATGAACCTAGAGATGTTGCAGTCTCTCTTTTACTAGATCTCTAGTTTAATCACTCTGTTTTTCCTCCTCTCCAGAAGCACTCCTCTTTAAGCCAAGACCTCAGATGCAGTCATTTGAACTCATACGTATACATTATGAAACCATAAAAATCTTCTATCATCAGTATAGCAGAACTGCACATATCGTATGACAGAAAAGCCCTCTTTAGAGATATGAGATATAGAGATGTGTTCATCTCATCTCCATTTACTTAGTGTAAATAGACAGAGACTAAATAAATCTTGTATAATATAAGGGCTCAATGCCTCATCTAGACCCAGTGTACACAGGCAGTAGCTCCCGTAAGAAAGCTCATCTTTCAGATATCAAATGAAGGATAAATCAAAATGTGTGACTCCACTAATTTGCTCATCTTTTGCTTTAACATTTGTAATGTACTGTGCTATAAAATATGTAATTATTTAAAAGAAGGAGAAGAAACGTAGCAGACATGGGCCCTCATTTATCAAACGAACGTAGAAACCAGCGTACATCTGAGCGAAAAATTCAGCTGCCAGTCAATAAGTGAGCAATAGGGAAAATATATTGTATACTGTATTTTACATGTTCTTTAAATATAGCAAATACACACATTCAAGTAGTTTACTGTGAAAAATACAGCATTTTTTTTTTAAGCTGTATTTTTCACAGTAAACTACTTGAATGTGTGTATTTGCTATATTTAAAGAACATGTAAAATACAGTATACAATATATTTTCCCTATTGCTCACTTATTGACTGGCAGCTGAATTTTAAATTTAAACTATTAACTGCATAAGCTTTATGCAGTTAAAACAAATTTTAACTGCATAAAGTGTTGTATAATGCATAACTTAATTCACCAAAAAAAAAAAATAAAAAAAAATAATGCTTCTTAATCTTGAAAAACAGGTCAAAATGTAATATATAACTTTCAAATTTACATGAAAAAAAGGCCATAAAAAGTGTATTATTTTGAATGTATTTTTTATTTTGAAAATCATTTTATTTTTTAAATGGACATCAAATTTTCTCATGAAAATGTTTTTAAATTACTTATTGGCAATCATGGCCCTTGACACAAAGAAATACGCAAACTGCGTTATAACTATAACTTGACCAACATGGTCATATAAAAACATTTCTTAAAATCCAGATCACTTTCATCACTTCATGAACAGACCAACATGGCCAAACAACAAGTCCAACAAACTTGCGATCAAAAAAGAACAATTCTGCTCCACATGATGTTCCATCCCAGGATTCAAAGAGAGGCTAGAAATATTGAAAGGAACAAAGAGGACAATACATTAGGTATATTACAAAACATAATACTTTCAGAGACTGATAGAGGGATGACAGATACAGTCAGTGACAAATAGAGGGATGATAGATACAGTCAGATACAGATATAGAATAATAAAGGTATATAATAAAAGGAAAAATAGATCTCGGTGTGTGTGTGTATTTCTTACATTTCAGAAATTCCACTGAAAATCCATCACTTTGCACAAAGAGTGGCAACATGTAGGTTGACCGCAACCCGTTTCTTCTGAACTGTCTGGCCTGTTGTTTTAGATGGCACTTTTCCTTTCATCTTTGTTTCTCTCTCTGGATAAATACCTACAAAGTGCCTGAAGGGTCAGGAATTCAGATTGGTTTTAGCTTTTGAGGCATGTAATCATGTTTTTGAAATTATACCATGTGGTAGAGCAGTATTACAACTCCAGTCCTGAAGACCTACCTCCCAGAAAGTTTTATATGAAACAGAGATGTTAAAGTGTTTGCATTACCTTAAGTTAGCAAATGTCCTCAAATACATATCACATTGGTTACGTTAACAGCATGGAGCAGCACCAATTTACGTGACACATCCTCCGTGAGCGGCCTGATCGCGTCACGAGGCTTTTTCGTTTCGGCCCGTGTTAACAGATGACTGTCTGCCTGTACAAATGTGATTTACGCCATAAAATAATCACGACCAAGTGTGCTGATGAACATGAAGTTCCCGTGAATTCCAACTGTTTGTAATTATTCATTTTCGGCCCATAGCCGCTATGCTATAACGCCGGGGAATGTGTGAGATCCTACCGCGACCACGCTGAGGAAAACCCCGCACAAGTCTGCTTCGCCCCGCGGACGGAGGATGCGTCAATCCGGGGTTACCAATATGAATCGCGAATGTAGATACATACATAGTCACCAAAGACTAAGGGGGAAAATGAAATAATAAGTCACTTACCACAGTTGTAAATCACTCCTCTTGCTGCTACCGGAATCTCGACCGTTGAAGAACCCACAATTCCTCTGTATATTTGAAATTTACAGCAATATTCTGTAAATTTGATTCAAACCGCCACGCCCCCGGAATTCATTGCAGTTTACAGCAGTATGCTGTATTATTAAAATACAGCCAGCGGCTGTATTACTCTAATTTTTACAGCAATTCATTACAGTGTGCGTACACGAGCTGAGACCTGACGTGAGATTTGATCGTAGTCACCGCTCACGCTCATATTGATAAATGCCAAATTTTGCGTGGAAATGAGCGTACGCACAGTTTTCTGGCGTACGATCGTTTTATAAATGAGGGCCATAGTGTTTACAAGAGTGTAATTCTCATAAGGTCTATACACTGTGCCATTTTGTGCAATTTTTGTGAAAGCAGTAGAATTAAATTGGAAATCAGTCCTGGTCAACCATGATATTTTTTGGTGAAGTTTTGAATATTATTTATAAAACTAAACAAGATAATCAGCTGATTCAGATGACACACAAAGTGTTTGTACCCTTGTAAATCCCTAGTATTTTTACAGACTTACTTCAGTTGTCAGTTCAGGAGGGTCATGTATGATAGTGATTTTGCCTCTGTAGTTAATTACTAATTGTTTAAACTAACAAACAAACAAACCCTCAAATGGTTACACTTCATTTTGATAGTCCACTTTAGACATTCTACTAATTATAAGTAACTTTGCAACAAACTAACTCTCATTAATTTGCAACTACATGTCAACTGACTCTCATTAGAGTATCAGTAGAGTGTTAGGTTAGGATTAGGGTTAGTGTTAGTAGAATAAATTGACATACTTGCTCTGTGTAAAAATACTTGGGATTGGTACAAAACACTTTGTTAGTAGAATGTCTGTTGTAAAGCAGTAAAGCCCTTTAACAAGCCCACTGATTGGGGCTGATAGCGTTTTAAAGGCACAGTATATTTTTTTTATTTTTTTTTGCTCTCTTCAAAAACAATAACTAAGGCGTAGATTGATGATGCAGTGAATGAGCGTGGAATCATGGAACTTGTCTTCGTTCCGATGGATTTAATAATGTTTATGGGGAAATAAAGTTTATGGATGAGTAAATGCATTCATGTTTTTAACATGACTGTGGTATGAAGCAGGGCATGGCCGATAATCGCGGGAGCGATTGCTAATGAGAGATATAAAGCCTCGTTTACACTGCACGCATCTGCGGCGCATTACGGCTGCGACGCGGCTACTAGAGCTGATACGCGGCCACTCTAGTCAATGCTCGTGTTTACACCAGCCGCGCTGCAGTGCGTTTTAGAAGCGTCCCAGAAGCGGCTCGCCGCGCCGCTTCGCTAAAGATAGGTGCCTTGCCTATTTTTGATGGACGCCGCGTCCAAGACGGCCAGCTCAAATACAATATAAAGTCAAAATATCACCCTGTTTAAACTCCCGCTCATATTTCACATCACTAGGAGGCCAGAAACTGAAGACAAGAGAATAGAAGTTGAAAAACTTGACATTTTTTTTGTTCTTGCCATCCATAACTGGACTTTTAAGTGTATTAACTTTGTTTGTAGGCTACAGCAAAATAAAGTATGGCATAGCAATAAACACAATTAAACTGGACAAAATATAACCGTTTAGCCATTAAAAACACGAAAAAATCAAGGGAAAAAACGTCAGACAGGCAAATCTCCTGGTCTCGCGAATCCAGCCGCTTCGCTTCTGAAATGCTTCTGGTGTGAGTTGTCACTGCATAGAGGACGGAACAAAACCTTGCCGGAGCCGTAACGTGCCGCAAACATGTGCAGTGTAAATGAGGCTTCAGTGCCACACGCAAGTCCCAGGGGATATAAGGAATGAGGACATTTCATTCTACCGAACTACCCGCAAGTGCTGAAATACTAATCATACAGGTCAGTTTATTTGACGAATTAAAATTGTGAGGTAACACAGCGCTGTTTCACTTGGTATCACGTTACACTATCATACTAAACTGCATTTGAGTGTGTTGAAAGTTGTAATGTTATTCTATGCATTAGTTTGTTGTCTGTATGAGGCTTAACAGTAAGCTAGATCAACATTAGAATATCATACTGATGATATTCTAACATTTCATCGTGTTGAGCTATATGACATTGATGTCTTATGTAGCCTACATTTGATCAAAAAATCCTAATTTTATTTATTTTTATTTTATTGACAAAAAAACACACTATTGCACATCTTGCCCAATATACTTCAAACAAATGTGCCAATTGAATGCTATAAAACATACAGTGCTTAATTTATTAGACTATCTGTCATAATAAAGAGTGAACACAAATATTTTAGGATTCTATCAAAAACTTGTTTAAAGCTAAAAATGGTATTGCCATTTATTAGGAAAATAACAAACTGAAACAACTAAATAGTTTCTAAATAATATTCACACATAATATCCAAAAAAACTTAATAACAGTTTCTGTTGTTATTGACTGTAATTGGGCATCTGAAAAAAAAAAAAAAAAAGTTGAACAACAACTATGAAGTGTTTTACTTTTTCCTGCCTTTCTTGTAAAACAGTAAAATCAAGAATTCATGGATAACAACAATAAATATATTGTAGCTTTAGAAATACTGCTGTGACTAAAGAGCTTACACATACTGTTGGATTAACCATTAAAGAAACATGAAAAATGATTTTAGTAATCACCAAAAACTGATAGTTTAGGCTGCCCTGACCTGTGGCACTAACCTTAACGTCTTACATTTATATTCAGTTACATGTTGTTATCTCTTTACAGTTAATACTCTTATAAAATACTTAAATGACATTTTTGAATGATTTTAAATGATTTAAATGATTTTTAAATGTAAATTTAACTTTAAACAACAGATATTACAGCAAAATTAATATTTTTGCACTGAATATTAATTGTCTCCCTCTCTCCCGCGTTCATTCTATCTGACGTAGGTGCACGCGCCGGTGTTCATTCAGTAAAGTTTTTCGTTTACAGATAAGGATATAGCCGTAGAATGAACGTTTTGCGCTGAGGACGCACAATCATCTGTCAAAGCTCCTGACAGGTCAAGCGCTAATGCATTAGCTTGAAGCTTAAAATAAAGAATTCTCCCGGTTTGATCAGCTTTGATCACGTACCTTTCCTGCAGCTGCTCACTCTATTTCCTCCACTATTTTTAGATGCATTTTGTCCATAGAAATGCGTTATTCAGTGCTGTAATTTGACGCGACTGGCGGAAGTCTTCCGTGCACAGTGGGCAGACTCAATTAATCGATAATGAGAATCATTGTCGATGATTTTTATTAGCGATTATTATCGATTTTATCGAATAGTTGTTGCATCCCTAGTTCACATAGCGCATTTAAAAATGTGTGGAAAGCGCGGCCGTGTTCTCCTTCTTTCCAAAGCGCTTGCGCTCCCATGGCGTCTGTCATTGCTATGCAACCATGAACTGCTCTCTCCATGATGACAAGGAACTTTCAGCAAAGAATAAATTGATTTCTAGCCCTTGCATTAGCTTTACTACTACATATATATATATGGAGATGAGATAAAAACCCGCCCTGTACAGCTATGATCAGCTGTTCAGCTGAGCTTTTGATGTTTCGTTATGGAAAGACCGAAGCTGATCAGTTGGTTCTTGTCACATGACCTGCAGTTCGCTTGCGGCATTCAGAAAAGTTGAGAATTTTTCATCTTGATGCTTCTGGAAAACGCACCGCATGCGTGTCGCGACCGTGTCACTTCCATTATGAGCGCGCCTGCCACGTGCCTACATTTGAAATAACGATTTTGAGCATGCAAAAGACGCGATATGTGGCCCCTTATGCAGCTGTCCTGTCTGTTGCCATGGTTACTATGCAGTACAAGGAAACCAGGGATAACGCAGATATTACGCCATTGACAGGAGACAAGTGACAAGGGAGGGACGAGCACTGTTTAAAATTGTGAATTTCTCTGAATTTACAAATTCTTGGAAACATTTAGGATAATGTAAGTGCACAGCTGAACAAAATATATAACACTGTGCAAGTGGTTTTTGGATATTTTAATATAAAAATCTTACATATTGTGTCTTTAATTATTACTCCAGCAGCATGTGACAGTAAAATCAGCTACCTGTCTAGATTCATCTCTTAGGTCAGAAAAACACACATGAGTGTGTGTCATGGGAAATAGATCCCTGTGGTGCACTCTCTGACAGGCACAACTGTAAACATCAGTGGCATGAGATAATGCAAGTGCACATTGTGTGAGTTCCAATTGAAGCATTCTTAATATTTTAAACAGATGTCTTTCATGCCGGAGAATGTCATTCTTCACATTTCTGAGTTGTCCTATAGACTCATTTCTTTTTTATATTTCTGTATGTAATGTATTAGTAAATAGTTAACTTATCATATATAAGTACAGTTCCTTTACATTATTAATACATTCATAAGAATATACAAACAATATATGGTTCATTTTCAGATTCTAGCCCAGATTTTTGAAAAATACATGATAAAAATTTTCTGTATAATTTAGTGATCTATGACTACATTTTAGAGAGTACAAAAGTCTATAAAATAGTGTGTAACCGTGATCATACACTATTTGTATTAAAAGGTTAGTTCACCCCAAAATGAAAATTCTGTCATTCGTTCCAAACCTGTAAGACTTTCGTTCATCTTCAGAAAACAAATGAAGATCTTTCTGATGACAGAATTCTGTCAGATTTCCTTCCATAGACTGCCTTCGCAACTGAAACTTTGATGCTTCAGTAAATTCATAAAGAGATCGAAACTAATCCATATGAATCAAGCTGTTTAGTCCAAAGTTTCTTAAGAGACTTGATCACTTGTTAAGATGAACATATTTAATTTAGGCTTTTACTCACATATAAACATTGATCAGTGCACATAAGCAGAAGCTCAGCCTAACCTGAATGATGCACAAGAACAAATCTCTTCTGGAAACTTAAACGTGCTGCATAACCAATGAGGTTCATTCTCGTGTGTTATGCAGCACGTTTGAGCTTATGTTCGCAGATCAGTTATTAATTTACTAATGCAACACTTTCTTTCTTTCTTTCTTTCTTTCTTCATATTATAGATATATGTTATCAAAATTAACAGCAGCAACAACAAAAAGACAAAGTAAATGAATACAGAGAGCAGCGATAAAGGGAAAAGAGGGTTTGGTCTTTGTCCCTCATGGCAGGAGGACACATACTGCACTGCCAGGTGGATACACTTTTCTTTCTCTCCCAAAAAATACAAGAGTTTCTCTATAGTATGTGGCAATTATTTCTTAGTGGGAGAGGGCAAATGACAGAGTTTCTAAGCCCAGAGAAAAAAAAAAAAAAAAGAAGAAGAAGAAGAAAAAAGCTGAGCTGTTTTCAGCATGTCAGACTAGGGCAGCATTTCTACAGGGGGGAGAACATGCTATCACATTCACATATTGCATACATGTGACAGGATGAGAAGCTGGAAATGAGAGAGGGAGGGACGATGAGGAAGATAAAGAGAGAGCTGTGCTGTTGTACGTTGCAGTGACTGTTTCTCTCTGATCTTTTATTATGAGAGATAAGGGAAGGGCTTTGGTGCGTGTGCAGTGCTCAGGGGAGCTCCCTTTGGGTGACAGTCTATGATGAGAGACAGCGCTACACTGCTTCTCGCCAGGGTGTTTCCGGCTGGCTCCAATTAACCTTGCGCTGATTGCCCCAAGGAGCTTTGCACACTAATTAGAGGCGAGAAATATGTCTCTGATTCAAAATGCCACAGAGACATAGAGGCACTGTTATCCTAACAGACAAGCCAAGGTGTGAGAGAGACCTCCTCTATTGTGACTGGGAGCATTCAGTCTTCAACCCAGCTGGTGACATTTAGCAGCCCTGACATCCTGATGATCACACTGTCTTTCTCTCTTCCAGCTATATGCATGACATGCTTATCAAATGATTGCAAGGCTAACAGTACTTTACAGTAAAATCCCTGAAAGCCATTTATTTTGACTAATAATTTTGTCATGACCAAGAATAAATCTAAGTTCCAAGATACTGCAAGTTTGCTTGTTCCTGAAGTCCTTGTAATTCTCTCTGAAATGTCATATGTTTTAAAAAGACTTCCAGCATGCCTATTCTATCCTTGCTGATTGACTATTCCCTTTGAATTTATTCTTTAAAAAATGATGAGCCTGTGAGAGAGGAAGATATGGAGAAAGAAAGTGTGTTTCTGTGGTTTCAGAGAGTGCACAATCAGAACAAAATACTGTTTTCTTGCAATAAGGTATTACAGTTTTACAATTAGTTACATACTTTTGCCAAGCAGTACATTTTTTTTTTTTTTTTTTTTTTTTTTTTTTTAAATTCCTCAGAAAGTATTTTTAAACATGCAGCTTGACACAGCAGATAACACAGCTTGGTGCAGCTTGACACCAAAAGGCACTAAAATCCCAGAGACACTACATGTCTCCCTTTTTATAGCCAATACGAGTATTATTATTATTATTATCATTATTATTATTATTATTATTATTATTATTATTATTTATGTCCAAATTAGTATCTTTTTATTTTTCTGTTTGCCCATTACTGTTGGCTGTCTCCCTTATTCAGACTCAGAAAGAGCTTTATTGCCAAGTGTGCATGCATTCACATGGATTTTTTCATAGTAAATGAAGCTTCATTGCATCACGTCTCAAAAGTGTATCTTGAGACTCTTGTGTTCTGTGCTGTGATTTATTTTTATTTATTATTTTTTTAACCATTCCTAAGGGCTGCATCTCACAATTCTAGATGCAATGACATGTTCTGTGTGAAAGTAGTGCAGTTTTTATACATGATTAAAGTGTTACTTCTCCTAAAAATGAAAATTTTGTCATTAATTACTCACCCTCATGTTGTCCCAAACTGAGCTTCTGTGTATGTTCACTGCTCAGTGTTTATATGTGAGTAAAGGCCTAAATTAAATCTGTTCATCATATGAAGCGATTGTGTCTCTTCAGAAAATTTGGACTAACCCGCTCAATTCATATGGATTAGTTTTACGCTTTCTTTGTGAAACTTTTTGAAGCGTCAAAGTCTATGGAGGGACAGAATGCTGTCAGATTTCATCAAAAAAATCTTCATTTGTGTTCCAAAGATGAACAGAAGTCTTACGGGTTTGGAAGGACATGAGAGTGAGTATTTAATGACAGAATTTTCATTTTTGGTGAACTAACCGTTTAACGTCAATATACTTTTTTCAACATGCAAAAAATGAAGCATATTTTCATGCAATATGTCTTTAAATATAGAGATGAACATAGATATGGTAACAGCAATGCTAGACAAGCAAGGCCTTCTTCATTTGGCCACATCCTTAAAGTCGACATGAAACAGAAGTTGTGATAGTCTTTTCTTCATTATTGTGATGTATATCTGGGTGAAACAGCTTAATGAACAAGAAAAAATATAGAAAAATATGAATATTTGATTTTGTCCATCAGGAATTAATTGGATTGTTAGATCACTGTAGTTTACTATTGCTATGATCTCATGTTAGTGACAGGTTGTCCTTTCCTCACACCGGAAAACATTATCAAGAAAAGAGATGTTGCTGTGAGGGGAAGTTATTTTGATTAAAGATCATGAGGGGATATAAAAAAGAGATACACAGATTAGTCATTAAAAATAAACACTGCAGTATTCCATAAAATAAAAAAAAAAGGACAATTTTGATTTTATACTGACCATTTGTCAATCTCTTACAACCTTTAGCAGATATGCCCAGACATTTAGCATTCATTGTTTTCAGGAGGGATGCATCAGTATTTGTACTGTGGCCATACACTACACCATGAGGGAAATAATTTATCTTTAGCTTTATTTATTTATTTATTTATTTATTTATTTTCAATGAGGAATGACTATACAATCAAATTACATGTATCTAATTCTTTTTTTTTTCTTTTTTTTTTTTTTTTGACATAAATTGAATTATTGAATTTAAAAAAAAAAAAAAAAAAAAAATTGAATGCATTATGTAATCGAAAAGTAATGAGAATGATACACAGCATAGTTCACAGACTCTGCTTTTGTGTCTGAAGAGTTTTGAAAATGTGTAGTCCTACTAGGTATTGAAAAAAGCACAAACAGTTGTGAAAAAGTGTAAGGGACACATATTGAGGAAGTAGGCACTCCTAATGGCACTCCTGTGTCTTTATTTTGCAACCTTCCATCTCAGTTGGAACATTTGTGAATAAGAGTGGCCTGTCTCTTTTTGTTTTACATGCTGTTAGTGAAGGCAGCAGCTGATACAAACATGTTGTGGGAGTTGCACAGCAAACAGCCATTTGTATCTGCCTTTGACCAGAGGGACTCTTGAAAGGGAAACAAGAGAGGGGTGTAGAGAGAATGACTCGTGCTTAATAGCTCTTGAGTACAGTGGCTGCAGCTCAGTGATGTAGTGTGTCAACTCCCTCCGGATATAGGCACTCCCCTTTATGCACCTTGGCATGACTTTTCACTTTGATTGTCAGGCAAGACTGTGTGCTTCAGTGACTCCATATCCCAGAAACCCCTGGGATAGCAGAAACTGAATATGTGGCAGCTGAGTGCTGCGCAAATGATTATAGAGGGTGCTTCAGTAGCTTAGGTTAATATATAACTACTGTATATACAAGATATATACAGAAATAAAAAAAATAAAAAAAATTAAATGAACTTTATTAAATCTGATCTGATCCACATATAGGCAGCAACGTCATTGCACCTTTTGACATCCAGAGTAGTTAAAAACATGGCTAAAATATTCAACGTCACTACAGTGGTTCAACCTAAATGTTATGAAGTGACGAGAATGCTTTTTTGCATTTATTTTTGTTTTTGCACACAAAAAGTATTCTTGTCACTTCATAACATTAAGGTTGAACAACTGTAGTCATGTTGACTATTTTAACCATGTTAAAATTTTAATTTTTTTTAACAAGAAACTACCTTTTTGGATGTCAAAAGATGCAATGATGTTGCTGCCTATGTGTGGATCAGATCAGATTTAATAAAGTTTATTAAATTAATTCACAATATGTGCACATGTCGAGGGTGCATCAATATAATACATTAACGCGAGAGCGCATCAGTGTCATGTGCAGCACGAATCTCTCCACAAAACTCAAGCACTCTCAAATATAGCGTCCTCATGGCTCTACTCTGGCTTAGGTATTAGGTGTGCACGCTCAGTTTGGGCACCAGCCGTCAGAAACATAAATCGGCGCCTATTGTCAAATATTTGAATGTGTTTTGTCATTTAAATCGTCGATTGATCTATAACGTGCAATGGGTGCTGCCCCCGCAGTTCAGAGAATCGGATCTGTTGGATTAAAGCCTAAACTCACCAATTTCTCCCAAAATGCATAAAAGTGGGGTGAACTGGGAAAAGAACAGAGTAAACTTCATAGTTAACTGCACAATGTGTATCTGATATAAAACACGTCGTCAGATTTTATTTGAAGAGAGGATTAGCCTATTATTATCGCTTTCCATAAACGTCAGTGTGTATTTAACAAAATGCATTTTTGGCTAGTAGCCTATTTAATGTATATTTGTTGTCATATGCTTCAAATCGATCGTCGTTCGCCTTTCATATCTTGAATTTTATGGACATTCCAACTGCATTAGTCTATATCACGCAGTGAGTTGTTGCCCTGCATTCATCATCAGTCAACTGTATGAAATGTCAGACGACCTATGTAGGTCTGGGGCCGGGGCAAGTGCGTTAAATGCGTTAAAAATTTTAACGCATTATTTTTTTTTCCGTAATTAATAAATCTAATTAACACGTTAAATTCACAGCCCTACTATTAACACTTAATACTTCCACTATTGTATTAGGACAAAAAATGTCCACCTCACTGTTATATTAATATTTGAGTGATATTTTTAATGATAAAGCATAGCAGTTCATACCTCATGACAACTACAACCCCAAAAGTCTGGACTGAAGACCCGTTGGTGTGTACACTAATGCAGCCTCTTATTGTATCTGTTAGTTTTCTTCATTTTTATTATTACTCCCTAAAGAGAGTCTATGGCAGCCCAATGAACTGTACCTTTTAAAATTATGAAATTTGGCACGCTTATATTGATGGTCTTGAATAATAATCTGACCAGCTTTGGGGTCTCTGGGACCAACTTTATAATGTCACCATCGGTTAAAATATTCACTTTTCAAATGGTTTTAAGTTTTGAACCTTTTGTCCTAGAAACAAACTCTTAGTACACTTGGTTACACACTGCTAATCACATTCAATATCTTACATTAACACCGTGTCTACACCAGATGAGACCGTTGACAGATCACATCGTGCTGCAACAGCTAGAAGCTGTCTACATTGGATGCAACAAAGCAACTGTTGCAAATCTATTTGTCCTTCCTATGAGAAGTATCGTGAGTGCTTGGAGTATGTCATAAATAGAACAAAGTATCAGTTTACTGTTGGGGATTTGTCATGTTGTGTCTCTCCGCATCCAGTGTAGACAACATCACTGATTATAATGGGTTCTTTTGTCTTTTGTCACGTCGCATTGCACTGCTCATGTCCGGTGAGGACACGGTGAAATATTCCACCTATTACAGTAGTCGCCATTTTGAAATGTACTATATTCTATTTTTTTTTTAACTACTCCTCCTTCAAATTTTGCCCAGTTCTTACCAAAATTGGCTCAGATGATCACTGGACTGAGCTGCACAGAAATGATTGAACATAATTTTTATACACCTTATGATAATGTGAAGTTAACAATGTTGAGCCAAAATTAGATCATTGTGTGCTCATTCTCACAATGAAAGCTGTCCTCGGGATGACTGCAGATGTGTGTCCTCTATATTGCACACTGTGATAAGTGGAAGGTTGCAGGTTTAACTATCGTGTGGCACAACCTCAGACCGCAAGAGGTTCTGGGCACTCAGTATTCTGAGTATAAAATAGCAGGCCTGTGTTGCGTTTCTGTACAAAACCTTATGCATTTTTTGTGCTTTAGAGATGTACATTACAATTCCTCTTATTGTTCCCTGTGACATTTGACGTGCTTGCTATATTTGCTGTGCTTGCTGTGTCTTTACTGCTTGGCCCCGAATTGCTGCTTACAGCTATATTATAGCTTACAGCTATATTATATCTTACAGCTATAGTTATCGTTGTTGGTGTGAACTAGACATGTTCCGATATACAGTAATATGATATATCACGATAATGAACATGCACAATATTGTTATCGTTTGAACTTCAAAATACAGTGAATAATTACAAACTATTTAGATTTTTAGAATGCATTTTAATAATAGTTTACCCATCAACCGTTTAAAATGCGAAACGCTGCTGTATGCTGTGTCAAAGAGGCATGCGCACTGATGTAAACAAACCCAACATGCATGGCGGAATGAGTGAAGAAGACATGCTGAATGAAAATGCATATTCACTCTTTGACAGCAGATGGCGCTGATGGAACAGCAAAAATGCAGTGGTTACCCCGGAAACCCCCGGAAACAAGCTGCGCTTCTACAGTATTTAAATGTTTCAAACAGCCATTCAGATTTTTGTATTCGCAATGGTGTTCACTGCACCAAATACTTAAAGACTTAAGGATATTTATTTTCAAAAATCAAACATTTTTATATTTTAATTTGGACTACAACATGCCCTAGATATTGATTGAATATGCTGAATATTGAATATGATTCTTTACTGTTCAGTCACACTTTACAATAAGGCTCAATTATTTAACATTAGTTATTTAATTAATTAACATAAACTGACAATGAAAAATACGTCTAAATAATTTATTACCCTTAATATTAATTTTAACATTTAATAGCACTTTATTAAAATCAAAAGTTGTAACTATATTATTTAATGGACCTGAGCTGACATGAACAGTATTTATTTATTTATTTTTTTTTTTGAACTAATGTTAACAAAGAATAATAACTTCTGTAACAAATGTAGCTATTGCTCATTATTAATGTTAGTTAATGCATTTACTAACATTAACTAATGAGACCTTGTTGTAAAGTGATAATGTTCTTTATACTTCTTTTGCACTTTAATCTGTTAGAAACATTTGTTTACTTTATACATTTTGTGTGTTGCTTTATTGTATTTATATATTCAGAGTTCTTTTTGTTACAAGAAAAAGTTATTAAACCTGTTGTAATGACAACACTTTTTTTGCAACTTATTTCAATATCGTGATAATACTGTATACCGTGATAAAATCTTCAGTAATTATCGCAACATGAAAATTTTATACCGTCACATGCCTAGTGTAGACAAGCCTTTAGTGTTTGGTGGTTCAGATATTGGACAGAGTTTGAACAACTGGGTTTCTGTGCTGGCTGGAATGTACTGTAGACAGACAGTTAGATGAAGCAGTGCATGATGTTAATGATGTTTATTTTCACTGGAAGTAATTGCAGTGTAATAATATCTTCAACAATAGATTGGCCTGTTTCTAGACCCATGTCTTCCCAGAACCCTAATACAACTTCTTGTTATTCTTTTGATGCCTACCCACACAGCACTGGTAGCAATATCCATCCTTCCAGAGATCTACTTAGGTAAATTACTGACATATACCTAGATGGGATGTTTAATGGGTCTGTTTAGCTGAACCCCTGGCCCATCCACATTACTTCCATTCATTCTTAAATGCAATTGAGTTGTATGTGTGTCAGCAGTAAATAATGCTGTTGGTGACAGTCACAGCTATGTTTGCTGGGTCTGTGAACTCTACCTCCAGAGGCCTGAGGACAGGAATAGCTCAAGAGATGCTGCTGAAGCAGACAAGGGAAGGAAAAAGCCACCTCTGAGCTAATGGCCTTGCATCTTCCTGGCAGCATGTCAATAATGGCTCTTATCACATTAGGCAAAGAGTCCATTAGCTTATTCTCTTCGCCTGCATGTGCTGTGGCAGCGCCAGTTTGTACATAACCTCTCTAATAGTCTGAGTGTGTGTGTGTGTGTGTGTGTGTGTGTGTGTGTGTGTGTGTGTGTGTGTGTGACAGAGAGAGAGAGAGAGAGAGAGAGAACTACAGAATATTAATCCACCAAATGTAAAACACATGGCTTACTTTACAGTCAAATTAGGATCAGAGAAGAGATATGAAAATGTTTTGTTTGACTTCCAACCAAAGAGGTGTAGATTTAGTTTAAAGCAAGAAGTAAGGTGAATGCATACATATCTTTTCTCCATGTTTTCATCTGATCTCCTTCCAGCTGAGCTAATCTTTTGAAGGTTACTCTTTGACTTCTTTTTAATAACAACAATATAATAGCTTTTGAGCAAGAGGTGTAAGCATTACTCTAAATGATAACAGTAATGTAAAACACCCCCCAGTATCACACTGATACAAGACACGACAGCCAAGAAGCAAATTGTGAGCATATGTCACACCTTTTTCAAGCATTAGTAAGCAATCACTGCAGTGATAGAAAGAAGATGTGATATAATAAAAAAAATAAATAAAAAAAAAAACACAGTTGCACCAAAGTCCCTCAGACTGGACATTTCTCACGCACTCCCACTGCTCCTCTACAGAACTCCATGTCCACCTAACATCTGCTTCCCAGATCAGCAAATACATTATGTTGCCTCACATCAAAGTGATTTGTGTTAGTCAAAATGACAATGGCGCAGATCACTTGAATTTTAACACAAGTTCATTCCAATGACAAAACAACAATTACCAATTTATACCAATATTACGCTCACATTCCACAGATAGGCATCTGTTCTTAGCCTTTTTTTTATTTATTTATTTTTTATTTGCTACACAAGGAATGTAGTACTAAAGAAAATAATTATGAGGTAGACTTTTAACCCCTTAGCATTCCTAAGGTCTCTTTTGAAAGGTACATATGTGTACCACAAGCGGTACAGTGAAACATAAATAACATTTATCAAAATGTCTGAACTTGCAAAGTCATCATGATTTTGGTCTACATTGGATGTATTTTAGTCTGTGTTCTGCATTGAGAAAATGCTAGGCAATGCAATTAGAGTAGTTCTGTTCCAAATTATAGAAAAAATGAATGTTCACAGTGGGCCATGTGTGCGCGTGTATAATAGGCAACACCTTATTTGGACATTAAGGTTTTCTCCAGCTTGGTCAGTGTATACCAATTTCCCCCAGAGATTACGAGCAGTCATTTATGATTATCGTTTAGCCAGGAAATCTGGATGTGTTCTTCTACTACATTTATTTCATATGTGCCATCCAGCACAATGTCAGATAAACGATATGTATTACTGGATGTCTGAGCCACACACCTCCCTAACACCATGCATTTTTAGACATATTAGCACAATTAAACACTGTGGTTTGCTATTTTAAAAAAAAACAAAAAACATAACATTGCATGTCCACATTTGACCATCTAAGAATAGAGAGCTCTATGATAATCATTAGGCACTATTTGACCAATGAAACTTACACAAGACTCTTATGAGCTCTCCCTCTGATGTCATGGCTCCAGGCACTGGGCTTTGACTGAGCCTTTCCCCCCTTTTTGCCACTTCCCTACTCAATTATTCATTGCTTAAAATAAAAAGGTCAGAAAGTAGAATACTGAGCAATTCATGGGTTCAAGACCTTCTAAGATCACAGGGAAACCTCTGCTTAACCTCCCTTGAAGTAGTGAACACAGGGGATGGAAGGTTTTTTTTTTCTTTCTTTCTTTTTTTTTTTTTTCTGGGATATGATAGCAACCCCTTGATCAATAGTGAATTCCTGTTGTGTCCATTGGGAGTCACTGGATCAATGTGGTTCCCAGACCAATTGTCCATGGTGAATTAGATGTTTTAGAAATGTCAGTTCTATGTTAGGTAGGAAGAAGCAAATGTTTAAAATGTGATACTGGAATATTTTGATCAAAATAAAAAATAAATTAAATATTATTGAAGTTTTTTTAATTCATATTTTAATTAATAAAATATTCAAATCATTCTAATGTCAAAGAAAAGCTATTGTGCTACGCATGGGCCCAGTCTGTGCATTTACCTTTTCTTACTCTGTGCCCACTGTAGTATATATTTCTTAGAGCTTAATGATCCCATTACTATGATAAGTGATGATTGCTAAAAGGACTGTATTCAGTGGCTTAATTTCCAGCCTTTAACACAAGACTGGGGTATGTTAATATGATAACTGCATAACTGAGGGGTTTTTTTTATACTGGTAACATTGGCATGGATATTTGGCCATATTTTGCCTGTCCTCAGAGACCATTTACAAAGCTTAAGCCTCCAGCATCATTATTGGGTTGCAGTAAGTGACACCAGCAGCAGTGAGATAAATACAGCCATCACAGTTGACACATTTGCAGCATTTGCCGACTGCACCATGGATAGATGAGACCTGTGACTTAACGCTATAATTATTAACTAATTGTCTTTAACCTCACAAACAGTGTTCAGCCACATTATGTAAAGGAGTCAGGGATGTGTAATGACAGTGTAATCCATCACAGCATTGGGGGGCGTGGGGTTCTAATGAGATTTCATTTGAGAATGGCAAATCTGCAGAATGCATAGATAGAAGCCACATTAAGCTAATTGGGAGATGAGTGCCTTGGTGTAAAAGTGCTTCTAATGGCAGGTTTGTTACCTGACTAATGCAGGGGAGTTGGCTAAGGACCTGAGGCTGATTTGTGGGCAGACATACTAATATTTTATCGTACCAGTCAATCTAAATGTAGCCTCCTCTTCACCGCATTTAGTTTTAGTTTCAATCCCGTATAATATTTCATGAATCAAGAAATGAATACTCAAAAGGATATAGGTATGGGAAAAAGTTAAATAATGAAAGGTTCCTAAATCTAACCAAAAGCACATGTTTTTCTCCAAGCAGAACTCTAATCAACAGCCCCCTTTTTCACCTGATCTTGAGTTTTCTGTTTGTTTGAGTGTGGCCTTAGCTTTGGCTAACTTGGATCTAGACGTCTCTGGAAATGTAGGTGGGTGTGTTTGCATGGTCTGTCTTACATTGGCCCTCCAAAGAGTGCAGCCTGGATATGACCTGTATCATGACAGCTGATTGGCCCCAGCATTTCTAAACAATTCCATTTGGTAAACATAACAGTCCAGTGTCTTGCTTTATACTCTGAATATGAGAAAAAATAAATAAATAAATAAATAAATAGGTAAACTCAGTGATACTTCACCACGTCAAATTTGTTTGAAAAGCAGTGCTGAATAGTGGCAGCTGTCCAAACAGTCAAAGGTCATTCCTAGCTCAACTTACAAATGCAAATGGCACTACTTAAAAAATAATTTTATCCTGGATGCTCTGATCATTTATTGTGAGATAGTTAATAAAGAAAGTTAATTGTTAGTAAAAGACCCATTGTAGGTTCATTGCTGTTGAACTTGTACCTTAACGTTTGATATTTTAACAAAGAAAATTTCAAAATACCACCCCCATCTAATTGAACCATACATTATTGTTATGAACTGGGACAGTATTTCAAAGATGTAACATGCAGTTGTAGGACATTTCATCTCCCTGCTCCAAGTCTAACGCACACTGCACTGAAAATGGGGTGCCTGTGTGCACATACAGAACACGTTATAAATGAGCCTATGATCAGTGATTAAGATCAGCCAGTTTTTTAGCCACACTCCAGCATACATTCAGCTGGGGAACAGACAAAATATATACTATATAACTTCATATAACTTAAATTTTCAAACATTTTTTTTTATATATACATTTATTTAAAAGTTAAAACAAAGATTATTGGAGTTTGTAAGTTTTACAAGAAAATACTATTTAGCCTATCTGCTTAAAAAAAATAGAATCATGTTTAATTTAATGTATACTCGTAGGTTCTTTGTAATTAATAGTGAAATTTACTAGCAATTTCTGAGTGAAAATAGTTTCTACACCATTGTGTGTGTGTGGGTGTGTGTGGGTGGGTGTGTGTGTAAAGACTTAAGGAAGGTAATACATTTCCAGAAGTAAGATAATAAACAGAAAGAACAGAATGAGAGAATTTCTCAAACATTCCACAGTATTTATTTTTTAAAAGCATTTTTCAGTACATCTTTTAGTTACTATTTAAAAATTCACTTTGTAATTTACTTTTTTTCCCCTTCACTTACATCAAATTGAAATACAGGAGTTCAAACCACTGTGCTATATAAAATAATATTGTTGAGGCTGAAATTTAAAGTCTTACCTCCAGGCTAAACTCATACTCAAACACGGAATGAAAGTGTAAAATATTTTTAATGTATATTTAACAACAAATACCCCAGTGACTATTGATGTGCTGTCTCTAAAGAATTTATCTTGCTTAAATTTCTGAGGCCATGCTGTTGTGAAACCATTCTGTATTCCCACCTCTCGTTTTCTCTTACTATCTTCTTTTTTCTTCACTTTCTCTCATTCTCTAACTCTCTTACTCTCTTTAAACATTTATTCCCTGTCTGTGCCTTAAAGGCCCTTTGTGCTTTGTGCTGTTGATTTTTACAGCTCTTAAAATCCAGAGTAACCATTTATCATTCATAGATCCTAGCAGGCTGGGGCAGACAAAGCCTTGCCTTGTGTCATCTCTAATTGTCATCAGAAAAGCCATTGCTCCCTTGATGTTGCCTTATTCTGTGTCAATGGTAAACTGGATAATGTATGAGAAGAGCAAACAAATTTTCTCTTCCCTTAAACTGGAAGTGCCATTCATAAACTTGCATGGTAGCAAGGGCAAAGTGACACACTTTTGGCATCACAGCCTGTGGCAAATGCCAATGAACATTTATAGACAGTTTATAGATAGTTCATGAAAGGTTGTGGCAATTTACATGACTTAAAAAGCCTGCTTAGTCACATGCAGACAATACCAGTGATAAAGCAATATCAGTTGATGTTTTTGAACTTCAGTGGGGTTTAGAAAGCACAGTAATATAATGTAAGGAGACACACTTCAGAGTCAAATAATACATGTACGAGAAAGAGTGAACAGAAAACTAAGTCACATATTTAATGTATCAAAGTTACAAGCCTGACCACAACTCTAAAAGAAGCTGCCAAGATTCCATTCCCAGAATCTCTTGCCATGGCTCAGCGTCTGGCAGTGGGCAAGTGTGCAAAGCTCAAACTGTTTTATTTTTCAGTGGTTAATAATACCATTACTTAGAATGCTGGCCGAAGAACAAGCTCCTTGGAAGTGGTGCTTATTTCTCCTCCTGGAGCAATACTGCTCTCTCAAGATGGAAAGTTCCCACATCCAAAGGTTCCGGCTCTGCAAAATAAAAACAAATACAAATAAAAAAATAAAAATAAAATAAAATAAAATAAATAAAATAAAATAAATAAAATAAAATAAAATAAAATAAAATAAAATAGTAAAATAAAATAAAATAGTAAAATAAAATAAAATAATAAAATAAAATAAAATAAAATACAATAAAATAAAATAAAATAGGCCAGTTTTGGGATTTGTTGAGATTAAAATAAAATAAAATAAAATAAAATAAAATAATAAAATAAAATAAAATAAAATAAAATAAAATAAAATAAAATAAAATAAAATAAAATAAAATGTCAGTTTGGGATATGTTAATATTTACATAATTTCATACTTGCATGCCTGAAGGCAAACCGTATATAAGTTAAAATTTTTAGTTGACACAATCTTCTTGAGAAAGTATGACTTCATTAATATTTAATCTAGTTTGATACGTGTCCTCTAAACTCCAATTTACATGAAGCTCAGTTAATACTGATCTGCATCCTGCTTAATAATTGTAATGCAAGATTGCTGTCACCTCCAAGGCTTCTTCAAAGACATGGTAAAATAAACATGAGCTGTTTATTTTTTGTCCAACATTGCAGCCACAGAAATTACAATTGTTTTAAAATTGACTTATTTGTTTTTGTGAAGTTGTGAACCTTCCTTTTGATAATCTGACATATTTTAAAACTATATTTGACACAATATTCAAAGCAGAGATATACCAAATAAATGAATAAATAATTTATTATTATTCCCTTAACTAAATCTCTTATGTTCTTTACTGTCTGTAAACAGCAATAATCAGTGGATAATTGTGGGAGAGGCAGCAAGGGTCACATCTTTTTGAGAAGTTTTGTTCATTGTCTTATATTACAACAAATAGATTGATGTCTTGTCTGCAGTTTCACAGAGGCTCCCTAATGAATACGGGTGGATTCTATTTGTTGGCTGAAGACCCTGTTAAAGGGATAGTTCACCCAAAAATGAAAATTATCCTGTGATTTACTCACCCTCAAGCTATCCTAGGTGTATATGACTACCTTCTTTCAGACGAACACAATCAGAGATATATTTAAAAATATCCTTAGTCCTCCTAGGTTTATAATGGTTGTGAATGGGGGGCCACGTTTTGTCAAAAGTTTAAAATAATGCATCCATCTATAAAAAAAAAAAAAAAAAGTAATCCATACGGCTCCAAGGGGTTAATAAAGGCCTTTTGAAGCGATGCGTTTTTGTAAGAAGAATATCCATATTTAAAACTTTATAAATTCAAAAAACTAGCTTTCGGGCTGACAACCATACGCAGAATGTGTAGAACTATCCCTTTAAACTTTGCATGGGTTGCCTTCAGTGTGCACCTAATGACTACATTTGCATGGTTGATTTAAGAAAGAAAAGACAAAGTGTAGAGAGGCCTAGATATTGTCAGTTGAGAACCATATTATCAGTCTTTATATACTGCTTCATGTTCTCTTTTGGGTTATATTCCATTATCCTTACCCTCCCCATCACCTCTATCTTCTCTGATAATATGCAGAAAAAAATAAGTATTTGCTTTGTTTTTTAATCTTTTCTCTGATATGGCCTCTAGGATGCTGCAGGCAAGGTTCTGGACAGATGGACTATAATGTCCCGGGAAGAGGAGATCATCACTCTGCAACAGTTTCTGCGCTTTGGTGAAACAAAGTCTATTGTGGAATTGATGGCCATCCAGGAAAAGGAGGGTCAGGCAATTACAGTGCCCTCATCAAAGACTGACTCTGGCATCAGAACTTTTATTGAAAGCAACAATCGCACACGTAGTCCTGGCCTTCTGTCGCACCTAGAGAACAACAGCCCCTCTAGCATTCACCATTTTGAGAACATCCCAAACAGTCTGGCCTTCTTGCTGCCCTTCCAGTACATCAACCCAGTATCAGCTCCCATGTTAGGGCTGCCACCAAATGGACTGACCATTGAGCAATCAGGTCTCAGAATGCGAGAGCCAAATCTGCCCAATCAGAGTGAGCAGGTGGAGACCAGTGAATCTGAAGTGTCCCTCTCACCATTTCGTAGTGGTCAGAGCCCAAGTCGAGGAGCAATGGGGACCTTACCCAACGCCATTGAACCTAAGACAGAACCCAACAGAGCTTCACCCATCTCTCCAACACCATCTACACAGCATTCCCAGCAACCGCAGACACCAACACAGCAACCACAGGGGCAGCAACAGCAGCAGTCAAGCACTCTGAACAATCACCAGATCCATCATCATTTTGAAAAGAATGAACAATCAAAAACCATTACACACTCATCTTTCTCTTCCAAAATGCATCGCATGCGTCGCATGGGTGCAACCTCACGTAAGGGACGCGTTTGTTGCAACTCCTGTGGCAAGACTTTCTATGATAAGGGTACTCTAAAAATCCACTACAATGCTGTGCATCTGAAGATTAAGCACCGTTGTACTATTGAAGGCTGCAATATGGTCTTCAGCTCATTGCGAAGTCGTAACCGCCATAGTGCTAATCCCAATCCTCGCTTACATATGCCTATGCTGAGGAACAACCGGGACAAGGATCTCATTCGCTCCAGTTCTGGGACGGCCACACCTGTCATATCAAGTGCCAAAAGTGGCTTCAGTATAACTAGCCCAGGGCGGCCACCACTAAGCTTTGCCACCCCTCCTCTTGACCCCATGATACAGTCACCTCTGCAGAGCCCTCTTGTCTTCCCTTCCCTGAAGTCTGTGCAGCCAGTGCAACCTGTGCCACCTTTTTATCGCACACTGCTTTCTCCTGCTGACCTAGTTAGTCCCCCAGTCTCTCTGCCCACAAGTCCAATTTTGCCTACCACAATCAACAGCACATCTTTGACTGACCAGCAACAGATGTTAGCTGCTAGCTCCCACAACATGGATGTATCTGAAACATTTTCTCATCACCTACCCACAACTCCCAGTACCCAAGATTCCATGACTCTCGACCCTATGCCTAAAAAGAAGCCTCGCAAATCTAGTATGCCAGTAAAGATAGAGAAAGAAGTGATAGATGTGGCAGATGACTATGATGACAAAGATGATGATGATGAAGATAGTTGTCATCATCACCACCATCAGCCATCCAACATCCATAACAATGTCAATGGCAACTGCAACAACAACAATAACAGCAGCAGCAGCAGTCATCATTGTGGGGGTAGTGGACATCAGTCTCCATCACACGATGAAATGAGTCCCAGCCTAGCCCTTAGAGGCATGCTCCATCCTGACCAAGAAGAGTGCATTGGGAGTCATGGTAGTAGAAGCCACGGCGACCTGCGCTGTATTGACAGTTTTACCTCTGAGGACCAAGATCATGAGCGTGACTTTGAAAATGAGTCCGAGACATCTGAATCCAAGATGCTCTACCGCGATGAGCTGATGGACACTGACGAACATCAGCCTGCCCTAGAGAGAAACCTGGATAAGGAACAACAGGGGGTAGAAGATGAGGGACGCCTCCAGAAAGTTTTGGAGGAACAAAGGCATTCCCCACCTTCCCAACACCAGCCTGTTATCAAAATCAAGGAAGAAATCAATGATCCTACTTATGACATGTTTTGCATGGGTCAATATAGCCTTTACAATGGGGGTATGGCAGCTGCTGCTGCCGCTGCTGCCAGCATGGCTGCCTTACATGAAAGTTTCATCTCTTCTATGAGCTATGGAACAAGCCCACCAAAGTTCCCCTCCCAGTCCCCTGAGGGTGATCTCTGCTCGAGTCCTGATCCCAAGATCTGCTACGTCTGCAAAAAGAGCTTCAAAAGTTCATACAGTGTTAAACTGCACTACAAGAATGTGCACCTAAAAGAGATGCACGTGTGTACTGTGGCTGGATGCAACGCTGCTTTCCCCTCCCGACGGAGCAGAGATAGGTGAGACAAATCACTTTTATTTTCCACTGAAATCAAACTGATATATGCTGATATAAATATGATAACTGGTAAACTTAAAACAGGCAGTTTTGAGTATGTTTTTAAACAATAACGTTACAAAATATTTATAATTCACTATACTTTACTATTTTTTAAGTGTATTATTTAAAATAGGTAGTTCTATCATGACCTCAATCTTAAATTTTTACATTTAATAAAGTTAGTACATATACATGTGTGGGGAACCTGATTAACCTTCATTCTTGCAAGTTTGAGGGGGACAAATTGTTGAAAAAAGATGTTAACAAATTATGCTTTAACATGAAGAATGTGTTGATTGTACATTTCTGCAGACAGTTATTTATTGCATTAATGTGCTGTTTACCTGTACTTGCTCACCTGTCACACACAGGTAGACATGCATACATTAGCAGAGGCTGCAGCTTGTCAAACCGCTGCATTCATTATCGCATCAGGAGGTGCAGGTTTCTCCAACTGCTAGTTAACACATTTACCATAAACAGTCCCAGAATACATTTATGCTAGAGGGCAAGCAACAAATGGATCTTCAGTCAAATGTAGACTTTCCAAAGCTAATTGTTTTGGCTCTACAAGTAAAATGCATTCTGCAATACCATACTGCGAGAGCCAAAAAAAAAAAAAAAAAAAAATTGCTGTTTGAATTTAAATAGGCAAATGCATAAGAGTCTATGATTTGATTATTATTGCAGTGATTAGTATGTTTCTAGCATGTTATATGTTTGGTAACAGTTCTTCTAACCCTAATCGATGGAGTGTGTAGCTTGCTTGGTCCTCTTCGGTCAAAAATGACAGAAAAATTTTTGAAATTTAACTTTTTTTTTTGCTTCATCGGAATGGGATGACACTTGGTGACTTTTGTGCATTAGCTATGTGAACACACACAAAAATCATGGACATGATTTGGTTATGTTAAAGGGTCGAAAAAATCACGCTTGGCTCCTTCGCAGTCAAAAATGAATGGGAAGTACGAAAAAAACTAAAACTCAGAGAATCTTTTGGTGGTACAAACTACAATTCAGCCACTCTGCAGAAAAAAAGTGCACAGAAATGAAGGGGTGACACTCTAAAATGTCAAGAGTGCAAAATAGACACAATCAACCCCCCCACCCCCTCCTCCCACACACATAAATATGAACTAGCGCGACTATAACACAGAGCAAGTTTTTGCAAATGTGTGAAATAAAATCAACAATTCAGCCTCAAAGCAGTAAAAAACGAACAGCAAGGAAGAGGATACACTGTAAAACATTGAGAGTACAAAACAGACACACCCAGTCAAACACACACACTCACACACACGCAGACACACACAGGTTTGTTTTGCTATCAAAGTGAGGACATTCTATAGGCGTAATACTGTACAAACTGTACATTCTATCCCCCTACACTACCCCTACCCCTAAACCTACCCATCACAGAAAACATTCTGCATTTTTACATTTTTAATAAAACATTAGTATGTTTTTAAAGCTATTTTAAATAGCTCATAAAATGTCCTCATATTTCATGTTTACGTCGTATTACCAGTGTGATACCCATACCCATGTCATTATACACATTTTTTTCACTATTATACACCCAAATGAACTGGTGTGGTAAAATTTAGCCAAAAGTTAGCCAAAAGAGGTTGAAATCAGATTAGACCCAGATCAAACCTTGACAAAAAGTAGTCTTTGAGAATGTCTAAGTATAAATACACTAGATAATTTATAAGCACCTTTATATAGAACTATATAGGAATCTAGCGGTTACACCATGGCATTACATATTTTTTTTTCTTTTTTTACTCTCACCAGATAGCACTAATCTACCTTCAAAAATTGGATTTTAAATACCTTGTCTCTATTTTAACATGGAATACTGCTTTAATTGAAAAATAATTAAAAAGAATTGTTAGAAAAAAATGTGTATTAATGTCAATGGGGAAAAATAGCTAATAAAAGTTGTATAAATATTGCATGGTAAAACAAAATACCCTCAAATTTTTAAATAATAATCAAAAAAATATTATTGAACAAAAATATATTACATTGGTTTTCCTTAAGTAAAAAAAAAAAAAAAAAAAAAAGTTACATTTCAAGGCTTCGGTCACTTTTGACCGCGAAGGAGCCAAGTGTGACCCCTAAACGAAGAGGACCAGGGGGTTAAACAACCATGTAGGAAGACACATCACTGCCATATTCCAGGATGACAATGGGCAGTAAATAAAAGTCAGCCACACCATTAGTGACATAAAAGTCACTACTAATATCATTTAGCAGAAAGTTAAACAAATTGGTTTCATTTAGTGACCTTCTTACATACTCACAATGTAGGTCAATGCATGTAATCTTTAAAAACTGCTCCACCTCAAGGAAGTCCATAGTAAGAATATACTGTACATCTGTATCAAAATAAAGAAATATAAAAAAGCTTGATAGACATGCACATTCAATTATTAATCCATCTCAAGTCCAACATTCCCCATTGTGCAGTGAGACAAGAGCATCTATCATTATTTTGTTGCCAGAGGAGCAGTACATGTCAGAAAGAGCCATCTAGACACAGTCAATCACTCTAAAGAGAAAAAAAAAGAGACCTCATCCATCTCATTCACTCCAGAGGAAGGAGAGATAAGAGCCTGTCTCTTCTCACCCTCTCTGGTCACAAGTTACCGTTTTATTTAGATAACAAATGATTGAAGGCATGTTAATTTGCATTTGTGTGTGTGTGTGTACCTTACCTACTTAACCATATTTTGAGAACAAATTTGTAACCAGAAGTGAAGTAAACCTGACAAAACCCCCCCAAAACCTCCTTTTGAGTGTATTTTCATTTCTAAAAATGGCATAAAAATTAAAGGATTAGTTCACTTTCAAAAGGAAATTAGCCCAAGCTTTACTCACCCTCAAGCCATCCTAGGTGTGTATTTGTGTGACTTTCTTTTTTCTGACGAACACAATCATAGAAATATTAATAAATATCCTGATGGATCTGAGCTTTATAATGGCAGTATGCGTTACCAAACAAGTATGAGCTAAAGAAAGTGTCTTCATCCACATCCATCCATCATACATATTCCACACGGCTCCGGAGGGTTAATAAAGGCCTTTTGAAGCAAAGCGATGCGTTTGTGTTTAAAAAAAAAAAAAAAAAAAATCCATATTTAACAAGTTATGAAGTAAAATATACAGCTTCTGCCAGACTGCCTTCCGTATTCTTCAAAAAGCTTACGCTGTACATCCTACGCCTTACCTATGCAACTTACGGAACTGATGCGACGCCAGTCCGTTTTTTTCGTAATTTGAATATGGAAGGCGGTCTGGTGGAAGCTAGATATATTACTTCATAACTTGTTAAATATGGATAATTTTTTTTTAAATAAATGCATCGCTTCACTTCAAAAGGCCTTTATTAACCCTCCGGAGCCGTGTGGAATATGTTTATGCTGAATGCACTTTCTTCAGCTCATACTCGTTTGGTAACGCACACTGCCATTATAAAGCTCGGATGCGTCAGGATATTTATGAATATTTATATGATTGCGTTCGTCAGAAAGAAGAAAGTCATATACACCTAGGATGGCTTGAGGGTGAGTAAAGCTTTGGGTAATTTTTATTTGAAAGTGAACTAATCCTTTAAGTAAATGCAGGTTTTGTTCCTTGTTTTTTTTTTTTTTTTCTTTTCTAAATTGTAAAAATGCAGAATGTTTCTGGTGATTTTAGGGTTAGGTTATATAAGTAGCTGAATATAAAAAATCTATATAAGTCTATGCATTGTCCCCATTTAGATAGCTAAGTACGAGTGTGTGTGTGTGTGTGGTTCAGATATTCCCTACATTATAGGGACAAAATGTCCCAACAAGGATGGCAATACCAGAAATCTTTTACCTTGTGGGGACATTTTTGGTCCCCATGAGGAAAACAGCTTATAAATCATTAGTGGTGTTTTTTTTGAAAATGTAAACGTGCAGAAAGTTTTCTGTGATGGGTAGGTTTAGGGGATAAAATATACAATTTGTATAGTATAAAAATCCATTATGTCTATCGATTGTCCCCATAAAACATGAAAACCCAACGTGTGTGTGTGTGTTTGTGTGTGTGTGTGTGCACGCGTTTTTGTGACATATCAGGACACAAATTTGTATAATGACATGGGTATGACATAAGTATTACAAGGAGAGGGTGACTTATGAGGACATAACCCCATGTCCCTATTTTTCAAAAGGCTTATAAATCATACAGAATGAGTTTTTTTGAGAAAGTAAAAATGTGCACAGTTTTCTGTGATGGGTAGGTTTAGGGGTAGGGGTACTGTAGGGTAATAGAAAATACGGTTTGTACAGTATAAAAACCATTACCCCTATGGAATGTCCCCACAATTGTGTGTGTGTGTATGTGTTCATTCCACTTTACTGGAAATTACTAATGAAAATGAAGTTGTACCCACCCCCGATATCTTCCCTGCATCTGCATTTGTTGAGTTCCTATGAAGGGTGGCACCTGTTCCCAGCCCTGTTCCCAGTACAGTGTAAACATCACTGGTGACTGTAGGACAACGAAGAGTAGAGAGTAGGCCTGTCACGATAATTAAATAACCGTCTAACTGTGGTTGTTTCAGACAACCGTGATAATTGCGCTCTTTTATAGGCCTATGGCACAAGGGGGAGTCAAGGACCAAAAGAAATAGACAAGCACCAATTAAGTTTTCGTGCAAAATATTCAAAGTCATTTGAAGCCATTCCATAGCTTAATGTGAGGGACAGAAGAATATTTACATCAAGTTCACGGAAACTTGTCTTCCCTCTGCTGCGGCTGTCAATCATTCTGCGTTCAGCATTTAAACAGCGCACCTCATCCGGTTACAACAGTGAGCACTATAAAACTCTCTCCAAAATGATATATTCTCGTTATTATGTTTGATCTGTAGATAAAGGGCTGTGAATTTGCATAAAATGACTTTTTTTTTGCTGGAGTTTATTGCTGTTTCTAAACTATGTCGTACTCGCTACCGGGTCTGTTAGATCACACAGCACAAGGATTATGAATTGGCATCAAACGCACAATAACTAGAATTTAAAACTGTGAAGAAACAAATGTTCAATAAATTGTTGGACAGACATACACTAGGATTTGTGCGCTCGTCATTTTCACTTTGTGACGAGAACTTTACAATGCGCACTCAGCACTGCTCACTGTGACTCTATGTTGCTTTAAGCACAGAATTCTGCACCCGGGATGCACATAAGCCAAGCGGTTTATGCCGCTCTGTTTTAAAGCATTTAATATAATCATAGTTTTGCACACTGAAAGTTTATTAAAAGTCTATCTTCTGTTGTATCTATTTTATAAGAATACAAATAGTAATTTGTCATTTGTTTTTTTTTTTAATAACATGTTTAGATTTTTAAAAATTACTCTGCAGTATTATATTAATATGTTGTTTTTTTCTTTATAATGAAGTAGTGTGTATTTAGTGGATTCTGGATTGTGTTTAACAAATAAAAAAGTGATCATTAGTTCATACTCTATATAATCACCCATCTGTGATTGGCCAGTTTGTTGTGATTTGTTTCAATTATTTACTGAATTGAATACATGTCTTTAATGTTTAAAGGTGTTAACTGTAATCTTACACTGCAAAATGATAACATATGTATCATTGTCTTACATTACCAATTTTGTTCATTAAAAATTAATTCAATAATTTAATGTTTTAAAATAATTTACAACTTAGAATTTAAGTAATTTAATAATTTGAATACTACTTTATAAACTCACATTCAATCTTATCTACCAACATTCTATTTAAAATGTATAGGCCTAAATCACGACCTGAAATTACTAAAAAAATGTAGAATATCAGTTTGAACATAGATGGCTTTAAAATTCAAATAACAAATGCTAATGTGGCATCTAAATTCAGTGTTAAAAGACTTTTCCACACTGATTTTGAAATGAGCTGTTGACATCCCTGAGTAGGAAGTCAATTTGATAAATTACATCCTGTTCAGTTCTCAAACAAGTATCCATCTCCTCTTTAAAATGAATAAACATTGACTTAAGGATTCAATTATGATAAAAAAAAAGAAGTGTGTATCAGGGATGTGGCCGAATATTACTACAGTAGGTACACAACATTTGTTGTTGTTGTTGTTGTTTGTAGCCAAGAGGCAGAATGTTGATTTTTGAATAGTGATTTTTTTTTTTTTTTATTTAGTATGAGTTGCATGGATGTAAATGATTGCAAATTTATTGTAAAGGGTGAGCATATATATATATATATATATATATATATATATATTTTTTTTTCTTTCTTTCCCCTTATTGTCTTACGTTTTCCTCGCTTGCTGATTGATGATGACCCTGAGAGTTTGCCTGCCTCCAGATTCCCATGGTGTGCTAATATTCAGTCTACAGTCTCACCTCACACAAGCCAGCTGTGGTTAGGGAGAGTGAAGGTTAATTCTATCTTCCCATTCCTCCCCTCTCTTCCTGTGGCGTTGAGACATATGATGTTAGAGAATTCAGAACTCCAAACTATGACTCCAAACTTTGTCATTTGTGTTAGTTGAACATTCTTAGCTACTGCGATGATGGCTTTGACATAGAGAAAGTGATCTGATATTCAGCTGCCCACTGCACATTAGAGGAAAAGATAAATACAAAACAAAGCACCTCATCATCTAATGTGACTCTCTTTCCCTTTGCAATTGAGTATTACAACTCATTTCACAAATGTGCACACTTGGCAGGAACCGAAAGGGCCATCAAATCCTAAAGATGATTAACATTCTTAGGACAAGACACATTAAGAGCCATACCTCTCTCCTCCTCTGCAGAGTAAAAAAAAAAAAAAAAAAAAAAAAAAAGGATTCTCAGGAGAGGCTGCCTCAAGCTTTGGGCAAATTGGTTTGGCTGCTACATTAGAGGTCGGAAGGGAGGGAGAGAGAGCAGAGGAGGTGTTGGGGGATGGAGGAGGGGACTGAGGGGCATAACTTAGTTGTGGCCTGAAATGAGGTTGCAGGGGAGAAGGAAATGAGGCAGAAAGGCTTAACCTGATAAATGAAAGGGTAGACTCTCTACCATGGAGTGTTAGGGCTTGGGCTTTGTGTTTAACTATTTTTAGTCAAAATAAACTAAGTGAAATGTACTGCGTGCTTGGTTCCATTAAATCTGTGTGTGTGTTCTGATTGTGTTCTGGTGTTCCTACTGTACATTATAAGCATCCAAAGTCACACCAATTGTGGTGTTTATTCAGGTTTTAGGTCACGCCCCCTACATTATGAGGACATGCCGATGCCCTCATAATTCAAATCGGTAAATAAACATACTGAACAATTTTTTTAATAAAAAATGTAAAAAATGCAGAAAGTTTTCTTTGAGGGTTATGTTTAGGAGTAGGGTTAGGGCAGTGGTTCGCAACCTTTTTGGGCCAGCGCCCCCTTACCCATTATCTAGGTTCCATACCACTCCCCATCAAATAAAATGTGTCTAACTGTCTTCCCTGAATATTAATGTTGATTATTATTCTGTGTTTATTATAATAAGGCCTATTATTTTATCTACACTACCATTCAAATGTTTGGGGTCAGTAGAATTTTTTTTTTTTTTTTTTTTTGATTAAAAAAAGAAACCAATAATTTAATTTAGCAAGGATCCATTAAATTGATTCAACAATAAGTGTAATAAATTTATTTACATTTAGTTTAAGCATAGTATTGTTGATTTTCAGTGCTGTAGCCTTTGGCAATATTTCACAATATTACTGTGTTTACTGTATTTTTGATTAAGTAAATCTAGTGGTGAGCATCAGTCTTTTTTCAAAACATAAAAAAAAAAACTTACCAACCCAAAACTTTTGATCTGTGGTGTTATATTATATATTTTTATTTATAATATATATTTTGGTGTATATTATTAGGGCCCGAGTGGACCCTATTGTAATTGCTCAGTCAATTATTCTTCTTCTCCGAAATGAATTGCATTTTTGAAGGCCTAAACATGCTCGAAAACACAAGAAACTTTGCACACGCGTCAGAAGTGGTGAAAATTTACATCTGATATGGGTTTCAGAATTAGTTGTGGCAAAATGGCTCGATAGCGCCACCTACAAAATTTCAATTCATGCTACGTTTCACGTACCGGTATGGAATTCGGTAGACACATGTAACAGCCCAATACCTACAAAAAACTCCCTGGGCAAAATCTGAAAAACAAACAGGAAGTGAGATATTTTGAATTTTCTCTGCAAAAACTGCTAAAATTTTGCCATTTCCAGACATTGTACTTTAATGAACTCCTTCTAGAGCTTTAATCAAATCAACATCATATGTTGTCAGTCTAATCTACAGGCCTTTGTGATGTTAAATTGCGAAGATCTAGAGTTTTCACTGAAGGGTGTATCCGTGGTGGCCTGACAAATGTCAATGTTTCACCATGAAGAGGAAATTGTTGTAACTCGGGCATGCAGTGTCCGATATGCCCATATCTTCACATGTTTGATAAGAGTCCTGGCCTGAAGATATCTACATGCCAATATTCAGTTACAGTCATAGCGCCACCTGCGGGCAACAGGAAATTACATGTTTTACACTGTGATTAACTCCTTGTAGAGATTTAACCAGATCAACATCATATTTGGTCTGTCTAATCTTAAGGCCTTAGCGATGTTAAATTGTGAAGATCTTGAGTTTTCATTGAAGGGTGTGTCCATGACGGACTGACAAATTCTGATGTTTCACCATGAAAGAGGAAGCTGCTGTAACTCAGACATACAGTGTCCGATATGCCCCAAACTTCACGTTTGAGAAGAGTCCTGGACTGAAGACATCTATATGCCAATATTCAGTTAGTCATAGCGGCACCTGCTGGCAACAGGAAATGGCATGCTTTGCACTGTAATTCACTCCTAGAAAAACACATTTGTATATGCCATGAAGTACCAAACATGCTAGAAACACGTTAAATCATGCAACACTTGGCTAAGTGCTAAAGTATGCGATTAATGCCACGAAACAGGAAGTTCTTGTAACTCAGGCATACAATGTCCAATCTGCCCCAAACTTCACATGTTTGATAATAGTCCTGGCCTGAAGACATCTACATGGCAATATTCAGTTATAGTCAAAGCGCCACCTGTTGGCAGCAGGAACTGTGGTGCATCAAAATGACTTTGCCATATTTCTCCTCTATTTATCCACTTAAATGACTATCGCCCACTGTTCACAGTATTCCTAAGGCCACCGGGTGGCAGTGAGCCCGGGTGCGAGGGCCCTTTCATCACTGCTTGCAGCTTTAATTATTTTTATTATTATTATTATTATTATTCACCTATATCATTTAAAAAGCATGTCACTGAAAGCAACATAACATATTTCATTTGACTAGATAGATGAAATAGCATTATCTTTAGATTCTAAGGAGCAAAAAAGCGTGTTGCTAAAGAGTGTTGCTTTAGACATTTGGCATTGAAACTTTGATTACATAGATTATCACAAAATTCAGCCAGTCAGCAAACAAGAAGCATTCATATTATTTTTTCCAATGAAAAACAAGAACAAGAAAAAGCATATTGTTTTTATACTGTGTTACAATGCTAGACGCTCTAAGTAGGGATAGGCAACATTGGTCCAAGAGTGCCACTGTCCTGTGGCCTGTTGCACAGTCAGTTTCAGTTTCTACCCGGGTAAGTTCAAGATTAGTTTGAGCAAACTCTGTTTTTTCAGGCTTATGAAGGTGGATTGGTTTTTAGCGAGTTTCGTTGCTATGGTAATTTACGCTACACGGCTAACCTGCTCCGGAGCAGGTTTTATTCAGGTTTTAAGTTGCATTTATATGGATTTGTCAACTCCAAACCTACTCTGAAACTCAGTTTGTCCAACTAGCTTCATGCAACAATCCTCTGCAGAGTTTAGCTCCAATCCTAATCAAACACACCTGAACAAGCTAAACAATGTCTTCAGGATTGTTTTTGGCATTTCTTGATACCAAGTTGGGCTGCCCTCGACCAAAGATTTTTCTGGTCAACTAGTAGTGGTTCATTTTAAGCATTAGTCGACTAATCGCACGTTCAATAAACCATATAAATCATAATAATGAGCCTTTAATGCCTACATAGCCTAATTAGCATTTAAGCACATGCATAAAGCTTGCCACAGCGCACCAGCAGAAGTAATGATTATGAATGTGTTGGGGAAAAACAGCAAGGAGACTACTTTAACATTTTATTAATTAATTGATAAACTAGTGTTTTCTGTATTTTCTGCTGCAGTGATAAAGTTGACAATGCTGACTCGTCATCTCTGCAGTAGTGGACGCACCTATATGTGCGTTGAAAATAGATTGCATAACCAAAAAATATTTTCATTCCAATTGGTTCATTGAAAAGTAGACATTTCGTTTTCTATAGATATATTTTTCACGTCTATGAGGCAAGTTTACATGGAGTTTGATTATCGTATGATTATCTTCACTGTATGTAGCTTATAATAAAATGAAATATGACATGAAACAGCCCTGTCTCTTTTTGTTAAAAGTCAGTTTTAATGATCAATAAGAAATAAAGACAAGCAAACAATTCAATCAAACGTACAAAGTCAGCGCTCTACAATGGTAAAGTTAAATAAATATATAAAGTAATGAAACTTCACTTTGCCCTCAGCCAAAACGATTTGCCCGGGAACAAATTATAGATTCATGAGACCAAAGATTGCCAGTTAGATATACACAAGACTAACACCATGTCTACACCAGATGCGACTGTTGTCGCGTCGCATCGCATCGCATCGCATCGCACCTTGCCCCAACAGCTAAAAGCTGTCTACACTGAACGCAACAAACCGACTGTTGCAAAGCAAATGGACTACATCAGAAATAGAACTTTTACCGTCGGGAATTTGTTGTGTCGCGCCACGCCACACCACATCCACTGTAGACAATATCACTGATTATAATGGGTTCTATTGTCTTTTGACGTGTCGCGTTGCACCGTTCGCGTCCAGTGTAGATATGGTGTAATTATATCTCATGTTTTAACCACTACAGAGACATCCGAGCAAGCGGCAAACACCAGAAGGACTAGCCGAGGTATGGCTATTTTTCAGAGTACATGAGCGCTGAGCTCCCGGTGATTGCCTGGATCTCACAATTCCGAAAACTTCAGATCAAATTTTTAAATAGACGCTATCTTTATAAATAAACCACAGATTTGAGCTTTAAACAACTACATTCTCGCCTGAAAATCTCTTAAAACTACATTTTGAGACACAATAACAGTAGTATTTTTAAATTACCCTCTGCTATTGATGCTGGACAGCAGCACTCTAAGGCCGACGTTGCCTATCTCTGCTTTAAGTTGTTTTCATTGGAAGTTCGGCAGCTGCGCTACAGAAAGCTGACAGAAATACAAGCAAATAGTTGTTGCTATGGAAATGGTCTTAATACCATCGATTCTAGTCACATTGGTGTAAACTAGTAGGTTACACTCTACATCAGACATGAACGGTGCGACACGTCGTGTCCAAATTACATAGAACCCATTAAAATAAGTGATTCTATGGACGTGTGTCAAGTCACCGACAGTACACAGATGCTACGTTCTATTTCTGATGTACTCAATTTGCGCGCTTGTGCTACTGACAAATGGACAAATGCATTTGGAACATTCGCTGTGATGTGTAGAAGGCCATGCCGGTGTAGACATTGTTATAATGTTGCAGACCATTTTCTTTAGCAAGTAGTTACAATTTTCATCGTAAATATTTGTCATTTATTTGCCCTAAATGCCCCCTTTCGAAGATATTGCTTCCAGCGCCCCCTGATGTTCTCCGAACACCTCGGTTGATAAACGCTAGGTTAGGGGATCATTAGATCAGTATAAAAAACTATTACACCTATGGAATGTCCTAATAATGATAGGTGTACCAACATATGTGTGGGTGTATGAAATGTCATCACCTTAATTTTTATAGCGCTTTATACAATAGAAATTGTTTCAAAGCACCTTCACAGTAATAAACAGTAAAGTAGCAGAATGAATGATGCAAACTTCATCAAATATGTATAACATTGTGGCTGTGGCAGTAACACAACTACTCATAAAGCACAACCACATAAACCAAAATGAGACCGAACTATATTTCTGAACATTGAAAAAATATGCTTAAATTATACACATTTAAAATTTACAGTCTCTCTCTTTTGGGGACAGGGATCCCGAAAATGTGTCCAATCGAATGCTCTCTTGAACAAGGTCTCCTGACTAAAGGCCCCGATATACTCACGGTGAAGTTCTTTTTCGTTCTTCGCTTAGGGTTAAAACAAAGTTCAAAATACGCGACCAGCGATATACTGTTAGCGAACATCCGACGCCGCCCACTCTGCTGAGAGCGGTGTTTAGATGAAAATTTTCCACAAAATAACAAAATATACACAACAAAATTGAGAAAACGCATTTTTTAATACAGCATAAAAAAAGCATCTGATAATAGCAACGTGGATATGTTTGCACGAGCTCTGCAATTCAGCACTCTAGTAAAGTCACGTCACGTTTACTTATATAGCACTTTATACAATAGATTGCTTAAAATCAAGCAGCTTTACCGTATTAAACATGAAAAACTGTCAGTGTCTCATTTCATCAGAAGTACAACTTCATTTTCTACTATAAAGCAGCTCTCCAGGGTGTTCATGTTTTTTTTTACTTGCGTCTGACCTCGATGGAAATGAACTGGAAAAGATTTCCAAGTGAAAGAAGGCGGAGCATTCGCACACACCTACCTATTACTTAATTACCATGGACAAATGGTAGTACAAAGGCGTTTACCAGCTTTTCTGTAAACTTTGCTTTGGCAAGCTGTTTCGAACTCCCAAAATGAACTCCAAACAAATTTCATTTTGGTCTGATTTTGTTTTAAATGACATCACATTAGTTTGTTCTTCGATTTCGCTTGAAGTATAGCAAATCATGGGTCATCTGTGTGTATTTAGCTGTTCAAACGTGCATGTTTTATTTACTTTATTTGCAAAGGAAGTGGCTGGAGTTTATTCATTTTGGAAAACAAGCAAAAGCGACACAACTGTAACTGTGCTCTGTCCTTGCTATACTATTTTGATGTAAACAAATGAAAAAAAAAAATCTAATCAAAAGGTTGCCTATAGATATAACAGTAGCTTTGAGATGCAAATAATTTAAAATTTGACTCAAATTGAGGTAAAGGTCCTTCAGAATTAAATTGTGTCTTCATTGCTTATTTATGGTACAAACTGTCAAGTGCAGCCTTACCGGGCTGTGACATAAACTGTGACACTATTGCCTAAATAAGGCCCTTCGGTGTCACACTTCTGGACACATGAATGTCAACACATCACAGGAAACTGTGTCAAGCCACTTTACAGGGACTTATCTTAGCATAAATTTAGCCCTCTTTTAGTAAAGACAATAATCATATCGTATTGTATAACCATGAATACAGCATGTGCATGTGTGGTCCTGGTAAACCCTACATTATGGGGACAAAATGTCCCCACAGAGATGGCAATATCTAAAATCCTTGTCCTTGTAGGGACATTTTTTGGTCCCCATGAGGAAAACAGCTAATAAATCATACTAATTGTTTTTTTTGTTTGTTTGTTTGTTTGGTTTTTTATGTAAAAATGCAGAGTTTTCTATGATGGTTAGGTGATAGAATATATAGTTTGTACTGTATAAAAATCATTATGTCTTTAGAATGTCCACATAAAACATGGAAACCCAACGTGCGTGTGCGTGTGTGTGTGTGTGTGTGTGTGTGTGTTGCCAGTTAGTTAGCTTAGCTCATGTCAGCTTAGAGCTTATGAGCAGTGTGAGGGTGCAATTTTGAGGTATGGTCACATGCTGCAAAAGGAGCCGCCGACTTAAGCATCATCAACTGCAAAAAATAAATAAATAAATAAAAAATTCAGTCACAATGAACAAGCTCTAAATAATTGCTGTGAATTATTCAAAATAAAACTAGTTGTCCCCTTAATTTTAAGATATCATTTAAAATAGTTAATTGTTTCTTATCAGAATTGAACTGGTCTGATATTGTATAAATACAAACAAAATACAGTAATGGTCATGTTTACACACGTGTATTCTCATATGCTTATCAGTTGACCACCACAGTTAACCAGTATGCTGTTCTCTTGAATGTTGATGATGCTTTGGTGGTCCACTCCTAATATACATAATATCAACAGAAAGGGTCCCTCTATTGAATTTATTTTTACTTCTTGCAGGAGAATGTCGGATAGGGAACTAAATAATTAAAGAAAAGGGACCCTTTTTGACTGCATCAACCATGGCACTGCTGGTAAGCTCTACAATACATTGTACAATCCATTTATCAGTGACGAGTCATGTTTAGGTGACAATTTAAGTTACTTTTAACCCTTTTGCATGGCCTGGGATCCCTGTGGTCTTTTTTATTTTATTTTATTTTATCTACATTACTATTAATGTTAGACAGAAATTGTAGTAAGCAATTGTAGTGTGGCACCCACAGAGGCTCAGTGCACACACATATCTTGGTGTTTTTTTTTTTGTTTGTTTGTTTTTTTGTTTTTTTTGGTTTTGTTACTACATGTACTAGCCAATATTGCAGTGTTTTTCATGACACCAGGATATTTGTTCAGTTGTTAGTTTAAAACTTAATGAGGATTGACATATTACATAGTCTCATATTTGAGGGACTTTTGAGCAGTTGTCTAGAGGCAGATCAAGTTGTAAGAAACAAATCAAGGTTTAGATTAATTGGTGCAAAGTCACTTTCTCTTGCTATGTGTTATGTGATCCTGGATTGGGGTGAGAGAAAGCCCATCTTTATTAAAGTGAAGCTTAAATGAACAATATCCTTATGGGTCTCGATTAAACTACCTTCAGGAGTGAGTAAATGTGCTAATGCTATCCAAGTCAGAGTTAATATGCTATCAAGTTTCTCTCTATTATTGCATTACCACAGCTCGAATCAATTGATAAACTCCCATTCAGTGTGGTGGAGTATTTAATTGAGTCAGAGTCAATTGCATTTGTGCATGCCTGCAGACATGCTGACAGGAGTAAACACTTTAGCAGGATACTGTCTAAGCTGTGTCAGAGTTATTGAACTCTCTGCTGTGTCAGAAAGTAGTGTGCTTGAACACATTCATGCAGTCACTCAAAAGCATGACAGTGCAGGAAATGTGATAGATTGGTGTTATAAAATTAACATGTAATTGGTAGGGCTGGAACTATGCGTCGACATAATTGATTAACTTGATTATAAACTGTTTATGTTTATCCCTAATCCCCTGTCATGTTTCACACAAAACAAAACTCTAGAGCAGATGCTAATGGCTAGTATGGCAGTGCCGCTGTGTAGAATACAGTAGTGTTCATATAGCATTTTGTTTTTTACGTGTGTAACAACCCCATTCTATAACTGAACTAACACACATTTTCAGGACTCACAACCGCCTAATCGACAAACCCGTGCCAAATGAATGGAACCGCACTGGACAACTAGTTGTCTGCCATGTCATATAATGTGAGAGCCACAGTGAACTGTATAAACATTACAGGTTTAGTTTACTCACGGAGACGAAGAAATGATTTTCGTTCATTCACAGATCCACTGGAGCTGCAGTGAATATGAGCTGGGAGGCACACGGCTCAAACAAACTCGGTTACTAAGCATTTAAAGTCCTTGTTGGTAGTTTAAAATATCTGATGGATGAACTTTCACCTCGATTGGACTCATTTATTTAATAACAATGTCTATTGTGATAAAACTTCCCAATATTATGGATATCGTCATTTTTGATACTGTCGCTGAATGTAGTTGTGAGTCTTGAAAATATGCAGGCTCGTATTAAGCAGAGCTGCCATACTAGCCATTAGCATCTGCTCTAAAGTTTTGTGTTGTGTGAAACATGATAAGGGATCAGGGATGAACATAAACCGTGGCATTACTTCGACGCGTTGTTCCAGCCCTATTAATTGGAGATCTTGCAGTAACAATTTTACTGCAAAATATTAGCACAATCAGTGTTGTACAGAATATTCAGATGTATATTTAGTTTAAATTTACTGAAAGGAAAACAAACAGAGAGTCTGTCAAGGTTACTGTGAAAACATGGTTAATTTAGCACTGTTGTTGTTTGTATGTATGTTGTATGCTTGCAGATATTTATATGTTTTCAGTTCAAATAAATTGCTACAGGAACCCTGTTCTCTCTTCCCTACAGACATAGCTCCAACATCAACCTGCACCGCAAACTACTGACCAAAGAGCTGGATGACATTGTCCTGGACCCCCAGCTTACGACTTTGCCTAAAGAGCTGCGTGCTGAGTTCTTATCAAAGATCTATACTGACCACCACCTGGGACTGGAGGGGGTGGGAATTGCTGCCAGTGGACCACCACGAGGCAGAGGACACGAGGGAATGAGATCCCCAGTCTCTAGAGAATACTCACACAGCAACGGCTATTGCCATGGCCCCAATGATGACTACATGGTGCTGGACCTGAGCACTGCCTCTAGCGTACAGTCAAGTGGCAGTGTGCAATCCTCACAGGAGTCTGATGAGGGCAGCGATGATGGCATCCTGCTGGATGACCTGGAGGGTGCTAGTGACACTGAGGACTGCAACCCTAGTACTGGGGCTCAGAGACTAGCAAGGGAGGGAAAGGATGGGGAAGAGGCCAGGAAGGAAGGAAGAGAAGGAGGCACAGAGGAGGGGTTTCTGCGCTGTGACCCTTCCTTCTCACCATCCGTCTTGGCATCCAGTGGAGGTAATGGTACAGGAGGCATACTTTGCACCATCTGCCACAAACTGTACAGCAACAAAGGGACCCTTCGGGTGCACTACAAGACTGTCCACCTGCGTGAAATGCACAAATGCAAAATACCTGGCTGTAACATGATGTTTTCTTCTGTGAGAAGCAGAAACAGGCATAGCCAGAACCCCAACCTACACAAAAATGCCCCCTTATACAATGATTGATTAGATCAATCCACACAACATCCACTCAACAACCCCTCTCCATTCCCCACAACAACCCCATATTGCTATAAAAATAGCATTGTTTCTCTCAAACGTCTTTTCAAGTATGAAAAGTTAGAGCAGAATTGTGCCCTTTTGACATTTCCGTTTTTGGAAGCAAAGGACTGAACACACAGTATAACAACATGAATCCCTAAATCCCTGACACAAACTTCTTCTCAATCTCTTATTTGTGACTCTTGCCTGCGGAATTGATAATGGAAAAAAAAAAAATCTTGCATTTGTGTAATGATAGCTTTTAAAAGAATCCCATACAAAAGCATGACTGGCTTAAATATGTAAATAATGTTGTCAGGGGCTTTGGTGTGAAACAGTTGTATTGATGGTTGGTTGATATTTTTGTTCATTTGTTTTTCTTTTTATTTTACTGTAATACTTTCATTTTAATTAGGTAAGGTAAGCAAGACAAAGTAGCATCTGCCTAGCTTGATTCATATATATTGGCTTTAAAAAAAATGTTTTAGAAAAGAAAAAAAGTAAAATATGTGACTTGTGACTTGTTTTATCTACCTGTTAGATATACAGATGGAGCTGGCATGCTTTAGCTCTAACAAAGTACTTTTTTTATTTTCTCATGTTTATAGCTTTAGTAAAAAATACAAAAAAATAAATAAATAAAAAATAAATAAAAAAAGAAATAAAAAAAAAGGCAATTTGCAATACTAGTGGGACTTGTAATACTATTACAAGGATAACACTTTACAATGATGGTTGTCCAACATTAAAAGGACATTTTTAAGGATGCAGTGCCAAATGGTAATTACTGTACCTTTAACAGAAACGTGCCAGATCTTTATATGAGAGTAATCTCATTTGACATGATTAAACTCAGTATTCATCCCATTTAGTAAGTGTTTCAGGTATATCATTTGAATGCAGTAAATAAGTATTACTGACTCTGATCATAACATTTGAAGAGTAAACATTTGAAGAGTATAAGTGTATGGTTAAAGGCTGAACTAGCCCAGAGGTTAGGTAGAGAATCTTTCTACTGCATGTAGTATTACTTTAAAAGAGTTAGTATGTGTCCTGTAATTTATTTTGTCTCTATAAATTTGAGCAGTTTTAACATATAAAAACTAAATTGACATTTCAGAGTGCCACAAGAGAGAGGCTCTAAACTGTGATGAAATCAAAGACAACATTCCAAATCCCAATGAAAAGAAATGACATTGAAAACAACTTACAGTAGTTTGCTATTTCCTCCAATGCATTACTTCCAGACATTAATTTACTGTTGGAATTTTTTTATCTTTATCTTGTTCATGGCATGCATTGTCTATTGGCCACACAATAACAAGACAAAGAAGAAAGCACTATTAAATTTGAACCAGTTAGAGGGTATGTAGATATGAGTATTTATTTCTAGTTATTTGTTTATAATAATTAATTGAATGCAAAATAGCCCTTTGATGTCTGTTGCTGTCAATTGGAATAAATGAATTGAAAGATAATTATGAATGAATGAAATGTAATTTACAATACTGGAACTCCATGCAGTTCAGAAGGTTATTAATGTTGGACAAAGACTATTTGCTCCCTCCTTTATGTGCTATGATAGTAGCCTTGCTGTTGTTTTCTGAGAAAAAGAGCAGATAGAAGGTATGAACTGTATCAGCAGTGACATCATCAGTGTGTATAATTAAAATGTACTGATACACAGAACCTGGAGGTATTTCCACCACTGACCTGTGGCAATTCAATAAATTCAGTGATTCAGTGAATGTTGGTGACAAAACTACATCATGGAGAGACCCATAGCTCTTTTACTGGTTTTATCTTTTCTTTTCCTCCACTGTTTTCTCCTGCTCTGCCGCCACTCTACCCGCTACTTCCTACCTCCATTACAACTGCTGCCACCGTGGGTGGTTTTATAGGGACACTGGCTAACAGTGTACACTTCAGTGGATGGCACACAACACAGAAGAAGGAATTGTAATTGCCTGTTTATTCCATATGAGGGGAACATTGAGCACATGCAGCAAAGTTTTACTTTCCTGCTATCTGAAAGGGCTATGAAATAATACCACCTCAAAGGCATTTGACTGCCTCAAAAACAATGTTTTTGAGTTACTTTTGTAACTATTGCCCCAATAACTGGTCAATAAGATGACAGAAACATTATGACCTGTTCACCTCAAAACAGAAAGCATTTTTAGGACTGAAAAAGGCTGGTGCGTTATTTTAAACCCAAATAATAATAATAATAATAATTATTATTATTATTATTATTATATTGATTATATAAACATATGTATAGATGGGTATTGTGATATCACAAAGTGAAGGAAGTTATCAACCTCATGGCTCCATACTTTTCAGACAGTTGAACCAAAGACTTCTAGAGAGACACACAGCATGGATACAAAGGTAATCTACCAAGAGAAAGAAAATTACTTCCAAATCTGATTCCCTGAATACTTACACACTGTGGTTCTGATAGAATCAAATTTATCTGATGGTTTTAAAAATTTGTACATTGAAAAATCAGGCAGTACAGTAAATGGCCAAGTAATACATAAAGGAAGGGAAATGGTCAATCATTTAACAGGAGAGAGGTATGAGAAAAGATCTCCAGTGCACAGCAGGATTGGGCAGTCATTACTGTCCTACATTGTCCCCACAGAGTTAGGCTTTTACCATGAAGCCATTGGCTAAAAGAGTCTGAGTGAGCTTTAAATATTTCATTGCAGCTCTGAGGACAGAGCCATCACAGACCATTAACATTGAATGCAATATCTTGCAAAGGCGATCTGTAAGTTTGCTGTGTTAACATTGTTTCTTCGAGGGCATGGAGTAATATAGTACAAAAATAAGATCAAACTGAATTGAAACTGCAGAATAGAAGACTTACGTCCAACAAAAATATCCATTGTAATGTCAAATACAGAGGAGCATTCTGATCAGCGTGATCAATTATATAAAGTATAATGATTCAAAGGGGGAAAAAAAAAAATCCATAATACATAATTCAGTCCTAGTATAATATATTCTGTGTTGTGCAACCACAAACAATGAGAAATAAGTCTGAATTATTTTGTTGAACTTTTCTTTTGATCTAATGTGATGTTTGGTGCAGTTGTCTTGTTTGATTGTCCTTGTTGGCCACTGAGGAAAAGTACATCCACATCTGAAGAAGTTCACATTTTGACTTACAAAGGGTGATATTGATAGCTTAAAAATGCTACTTTAGGTCTATTTTTTGTTTGTTTGTTTGTTTGTTTTTTCCCTCATGAGACCGTATGATGTCCTCCTTGAATTTTAATTTTGGAACATTTTGTATCATAACCTTTTTTTTTTTCATAACTTTTTTTTTTTTTTTTTGACATCAAATGCATATGGTTTTGGCGTATAAAGTGTTTTTTTGTACAAATCAGAACTCTTGTACAATTTTATATTAAAGATTTATGAGTCACTGGCACGTTGAAGTATTTTATTCTTTTGGAACAGACATATAGAGTCTTTGCACACTTGCAATTTAGAACATTATGAAACCACATCAGAAATTGCTTTTTTTTTTTTTTTTACTAATAAATTCAATTTTAAATAAGCATAGATTTCTTGAACATTTTGGAAACAACAAAATTTTATGTGGAATACAACAATAATTTCTGGCATGTTTGACATATTATGGTACTGCAAATGATGTGCAATCAATATCTGCTTTGTTGCGTTTTTGTGCCATTGTGCAGTAGGAGACAGGTAGTTGGCAAAAGCTAACTAAACTAAATGAAATGACAGATGAAAGCTTGTGTATATACTGTTAGCATTGTGTTTGGCTGGATTAAGATTATTCTACTTAAGTTTTATTTGGTGACATTATTATTGACTTTTAGTGTATTTTTATATTTCAATAATACTGTATGGAACATGATAATTTCTTGTAATCAGATTAGTTACTAAGGTTACAAACACATTAGTTGTGTCAAATATATTACTTAAATAATATCTATGTGAAATTCATTTAAAACTTTGTTTATATGTACAGTATAGCAGTTTATATAGTTTAGTATAGCAGAATAAGTCATTGTAAGGGAGGAGAGTGAATGTATGGCTTATGTCAGGGCTTAAGTCTCATTTTTGCAGCTTTTTAAACCTTTATTTACCTTTTTTCATATTTTTTTTGTTTTTACAAATGAGGATGTCCCTTAAACTGTAAAAAAGAAAAAAAAAGAAAAAGAAAACCGGCTGCCTTAAATTTTTAAGTTCAACTTGACTGAATAAGTAATTTAAATTATATTACACTGACTTAAAAAAAATACTTGAATCTTGTATAATTTGTCAAAAAAGTTGAAATTGCTTTAACATAAGTTAATGTAAAAACATGTTGACACTGATCATATCAAAGTGCTATACCAAATAATGTAATTTGAACTGTAGTGGATCACTTTTTAAAGTAACAATGCAAACAGGAGCATAATGCATGTCGTGAGAGAGTGCACTTGAGTCCAGCCCCATTTGCTCTTTGTCACTCGTTGCATTCTCATTCAGTGTCTGTCAATACATGGTTGAATAATAGAACTGAGGCTATTGATTATCCAAAGGTTGTTAAAGATTTTTTTCCTCCATTCCATCCACTGCCACAAGGATGACAGGTCCACACAAGGGACACAGAACTGCTGGGATCCAGCAGACCTGCAACATAACTTACTGTGTTCCCAATGAGACAGCATCGATTGAGCACAACCAATACATCAAGCCCAAGCCTGACTCTTTCACTATAGAACAGAATGTGTTGTGAACAGTCAGCAAGGAGGTCAAGGTTTGTGTAACAAGTGATTCAATACAGCCTCAGTAATTATGCCTATGTCAGACTGCTGTGAAGACTGTGTAGCATTACAATTTAGTAGTAGAAATCAGCTGTGTATGAGGGGCTGATTATGGCTTTTGTTTTATTCAACAGATATACTGAAAAGTTTACAGGGGAAAAAAAAATAAAAACATGCTGTGATTTGTTTATAGTTTGCTTACAATAGTTTTTTACTGCTAATTTATTATGTATTTTAAAGAGACTGATAAAATGTGTTAGTGTCATTTTTCTCAGTGAATATGCTAAGGTAGAGATTGAGAGAGAGAGAGAGAGAGAAAGAGAGAGTTGCTCTGAAAGCTTGAAAGAAGCTGTCTGTTCAGCAAGACCATCATAATTAGCAATCCTCTCCAAAGAATTACTCTATGAAGCACTTCATCAAGACTGACAGCCACAGGAGGACCCATCTGCCATATATGCCACCACCATTGTCTAATGATAAAGTCAGACTTAAAGGTAGGCATTGTGAAGACCCTGGACTGTTTTCTGTAACAGATTTTAGAATAGAAATGAAATAATTGTGATTGCATTTAACAGATTATTGGCTAGAAAACTGTTAGTCATCTTTGTTGCAAATGAAAGCAATGGTGCCATAAAGGGTTGTCTTCTATTCTTTTTTCCTCATATTGACATACACACTCAGCCCACATAGAACAAATAATATCCTTCGAATGCTAATTGATTTTAAATTAATGCAGTAATTGGTGAGAAAATAGGCCAACTAAAGTGAGACATATGTCATCTGTGCCATATGTTTAAGAAGCATTAGTGAGCTGAGTGTCTCATTTCAAAACCAATAGAAACTAATTAATAATCAGTTTCAGAAAGAGGAATAATAAATCTAAACAAAGAATAAAACTCTTCAGAACTATACTAAGGGAGCCTTTTACCCCTCATTCTTTGTACAAACTAATTTTTGGTAACACAAGCTTGGCCAAAGATGGGCATGTCAACATATTAGATTTTAAGTGAATGGTATTGATTCTGTTCTACACCAGTGAGGCCTGCAATGCTGGCTAATGCTATTGACAAGCCATCGGTCTTGTATAAAACTGTGGAGGTATGCGGCTTCTTCTAGCAAACAGAAAGAAGAGACAGGAGGAAAGAGAGTAAGAAAAAACATCAATGGACAGTGATGGAGAGCAGAGATCAGGGCCAAGATGCAAGCACAGCAGACACACTAAGGATCTTATCTATGGTTTGGGAACCCTAAATTAGAGGAAAGACAAAGGTAAGGAGAGGGAGAGACTGTAAACAGCTGTATTGATCCTTCAGCCAATCAAACCAACATGCATGACCACAGGGTGCCAGCTTTGAGGGGCTTGCTTGACTTGCAGGTGTACATATTTACAAAAAATCTAAAGCATTACTATAAATTCAGATGAATGGTTATTCTTTTCAAGACACAGTAACAGGTAGTGTAACAGAGAGGATCCTGTGTGGCAAAAAGGATTGTGTGACAGAGGGGAGAATTAAGGGGGTGGGGGCAGAAGAAGTGCTGAAATCATAACAAACCCTTCTCCCAGATCCACTGCCTTTGCTGTAATGACCTCAACCAGATGGAAATTCCTTTTAATTAAAGTGAGGGGAGATCAGTTAAGCAGATGGTTGTCGACAAATATTAGGGGAAATAGACTACTTAATTGTCTGTGCACTTATCACTCCTATTTTCTGTACCCAGCACAAACTGATAAACAGGAAAGGGTGTTGTTAATCAACCTTGGAACCTTTAAAGCTAGAGATAAGGAGAAATTTGGTATCTTTGTAAATTAACTTGAGATTTGTCTGCTTATGTTCACATATACGTATGTCAGACTGACATAAACAGGGTCTCTATCTGTCTGATGGCTTCTGTGTTCTGGTGCAGAAGTTTAGAACATTAAAAAAAAAAAAAATGCTCTTTTTCATACAATATTTTATGCAACTGTTAATTTCCCGCAGATTCTCTCCATGTCTGCGTGGGATTCCTCTGGGTGCTGCCGTTTCCCACACAATCCAAAAAAGACATGCAGCATAGGTGAACTGGAGATGCTAATTTGTCCATAGGAGTGATTGTGTGTGAGCCTTGTGAGACTGGCCACCCTTACAGAATAAAAATATATTGGAATATACTGCGAAATATAATGCAATACATTACATAATACATAATACACAAACTAGTACCTATATTTTTCAATATACTGTACTGCAATATATGCATTGACCATGTATGGCTATATATTGATACACATAAAATATTTAGAAATGAAAACAAAAATAGCATTACAATGTAATATTCATAAAGTTTTATCTTTTATTGTGTACATATATTGCACATACATGTTCCCATATAAATGTGAATGTATGTACACACATATACACACATTCACGGAATGAGTGGTTTACACAGGCAAACTCAACGGCCATTAAACATAGTAAAACTGTAAACGACATGGAAGAAATATGGAAAACTTATTATAATCAAAATGACACCATACTAATTAACAGTGTAAGAAGTAAAATGTATATAGATACATCGCTAACTCAGGTTAGAAGCATTAACAAATACAGCGTGCTAGAGCCAATCACCAATAACATAAACATCTTTGATTATATCACGTTTAAACTAGTGATGTGACATTTGACACCGAAGCTTTAAAGCTTGTATCAAAAAAACAAAACATCTCACAGTGAAGCACTGTACCAGAGCTTGATTAATTTTTCCATTACCACATAATCTGTGACATCCGAAGCTTCGTTTTCGCACACAACCACTTGACTGCTCTGTATTCTGATTCAAATAACGTGAAACCTTGCACAGGTGTCAAGTGTCATTTGCTTTTTTGATAAGAATCATAATACGAATAAATATTTACATCTGTAGTTTTGTGCATATTCAGTTTGTATTTATTCCCAGTTCATAAGTACCTCAACTGACCATTCTATGATAATCTTTGTATATTTTGATAATACATGCCTAAGCTTGCCTATTTTTTTCCCAGAAATTTATTCACAGACTCATTTATTCAAATTGTGTAAGTAAAATGACACGTGAAAGATTTTTTATATAGACTAATTATTTTTATTGTTTTATACGCTTTTCATAGCAGAAACTGATTTATTACATGAAACAGTCCAAAAATGGCTAGGTCGTCTGGGACGCAAAGGCAGCTTTTTCGACCTTTTGACCACAAGATGTTGTTAGTGAGCACCGTTTTGAAAAGCTTTGAGTAACTAACCTTTTTACGATACACTTGAGTGGGAAGCCTCGGTGCTTTGCAAAGCTTCATTTCACCTTCACTAGTTTAAACTAAACAAACTCCCACAATATATACTAGGCAGATGAATGATTCAAATAAACAGCCATCGCTTTCGACAGGGTTTAAAAGAAGGATCAAATCAGATGCAACATAAACAGAGTGTTCGCTACGCCATGAGCTCGCTACTTCCTGTTACCCAACATGCGGTGCTTGTAGAAACATCAAAATAAAAGTCCTCACATAGGAGCTTAAATAATAGCGGCAGGTAAAATATCTTGTTACGTATGATAACCCTTTTTCCCTGAAGGAGGGAATGGAGACGTCACGTCGGTCATGACCGACGAATTGGGATCACGCCAGGGAGACAAATCCTCTTCAAGTGTAACTAAACGAGCCAATGCATATTGCCATGCAAACTTTGCATCCCGCGCCCCGCCCACCTGGTGTAAGTATAAATATGGAAGTGGGTGCATGCCTCAGACCGCTTTTTGTTGAGAGGGCGAGTCGGTGACCCAGTCGCAGCAAAGGAACAGCTGGTATGGCGACAGGACATGACGTCTCTGTTTCCTCCTTCAGGGAATGAGGGTTACCATACATAATCCTTCAGTCGGTCACTACTACGTCATGTCGGTTGTGACTGACGAATTGGGATCCCTAACAAAGCGCCATGCTGCTGGCCCCATCCAGCACCCTGCATAAGCTTCCTTAAACCCCTGCTTACCTATGGGGCGGAGACGATTATGCTGAAAGAGTCATCATCCAGCCTAGCACAGGTTCCTACAGCATACGAGTGTTAGGCCTGGTGCCAGACGCTCTGCCACGTCTGACTGCCGGAGGGTGATGGAGGAACTCACTGGATTAGCCGTACTGGTTAACCAACTGGAGCAATGAGTGCACGTATCTGGCCAGACAGCGAGAATGGCACAGCAAGCCGACACTTGAGCGATTTCCTCATGCTACTGGCTGCTGGAGGCGAGTATATGGGAGGAAACTGGCTCTACATGCTATAAAATCTAGGGAACGTGTTAGGTGTCGCCCAGCCCGCAGCTATACAGATATCTGTCAGCGAGGCACCTTGAGCCAGCGCCCAAGAGGAAGCAACACTCCTAGTTGAGTGTTCTCACAACCCGAATGGGCAAGGCGTGCCTTGGGATTGGTACGCCAAGACAATAGCATCCTCTGCTTGGAGACAGCCTTTCCCTTCTGCTGGCCTCCGTAATAGACGAAGAGCTGCTCTGAGGTCCTGAAGCTTCGCGTTCTGTCCACATAGCACCGCAGAGCGCGGACGGGACAGAGAAGCTAGGGCAGGGTCTGCTTCCTCTGGGGGCAGCGCTTGCAGGTTCACTACCTGGTCCCTAAATGGGGTGGTAGGAACCTTGGGCACATATACGAACCGGGGTCTCAGGATCACGTGAGAGTCAGCCGGTCCAAACTCCAGGCACGATTCTTCAACCGAAAATGCCTGCAGGTCCCTTACCCTCTTGATCGAGGCCAATGCTAAAAGGAGGACTGTCTTAACTGACAGGATCTTCAATTCCACTGACTGTAAAGGCTCAAAGGGAGGCCTCTGAAGTGCCCTGAGCACCAGAGATAGGTCACAAGAGGGTATGGGGTGCAGACAAGGAGAGTTTAACCTTCTTGAACCCCTACTAAGGAACCTGACGATCAGACCATGCTTTCCTAGAGACTTACCTTCAAGTGCATCGTGATGTGCAGCAATTGCAGCAACATACACCTTGAGGATGGAGGGAGACAGCCTTCGCGCCAACCCATCTTGCAGGAAGGAAAGCAGAGTTCTGATCGAGTATCTTCAGGGGTCTTCCCAGCGAGAAGAGCACCATTCGACAAACAGGTTCCACTTCAATGCATAGAGGCACCTTGTAGAGGGGCTCTAGCAGAAGTGATGGTGTCTACCACCGACTGGGGTAGGTCACCTAGAACCTCCGCGTCCCGTCCAGGGACCAAACATGGAGTTTCCAGAGGTCTGGATGCTGGTAGGTCCTTCCTCAGAGGGATGGGCCAGCGAGGTGCTGTTGCGAGGAGCATCAGTTCTGGGAACCAGGTCCCATTGGGCCAGTACGGCGCAACTAATAGGACCTGTTCCTCGTCCTCCCTGACTTTGCTCAGTGTCTGTGCTAGAAGTCTCACTGGGGGAAACGCATACATGCGTAGGTCCCAGGACCAGCTGTCGGTCAGAGAATTGAACAACTGACAATGGGTCGAGTCCAGATAGGCAAACAGGTCTACCTGTGCGGCTCTGATGAGGTCCCATATCAGCTGGACCACCTGGGGATGCAGTCACCACTCTCCCGGGACCAGCTGTCGGTCAGAGAATAGAACAACTGGCAATGGGTTGAGTCTGGAGAGGCAAACAGGTCTACCTGTGCTGCTCTGATGAGGTCCCATATCAGCTGGACCACCTGGGGATGCAGTCACCACTCTCCCAGAAGCGCAGGCTGTTGTGAGAGCTCGTCAGCTGCACTATTGAGCACACCAGGGATATGAATGGCACAAAGCAACTTCACATGCTTCTGACTCCATAGGAGGAGATGGTGGGCGAGTTGCGACATGCGACGGGAGTGTAGTCCACCCTGACGGTTGATGGACGCAACGCAGTCCTGTCCGTATGGACCAGTACATGTTTGTGCTGTAGTGGCACCTTGAAGTGGCCCAGCGTAAGACGTACTGCAAGCAACTCGAGGTAATTGATATGCCAATGTAGCTGAGGATCCCGTCTACAGACCTGAAACTGAAGAGGGTGTGTGAGAAAGCCTGGTGGCGTTCTCGAGCCGTACCCTGCTGTCCACTGGCGAGTGAAGGAGGGGACGAGAGCGGCGAGGCTTCATAGCATCGCACACAGTCTTCCTCACCTCCTTTTTCAGCGGGGAGCAAGAGTGGCGAGGCATAGCATCACGCACTGTGCGCAGCTCCTGCAGAACTAAGTCGGTACCACCCTTGCGCATCTCCATAAGCACTTTGGCCTGGTGGACCTGCAGGAGTACCATGGCATGCAAAGCGAAAGCAGCTTCTCCACAGGCTTTGTAGGCCTTGTCCGCAAGTGAGGACGAGAACCTACAGGCCAGGGAGGGGAGCATGGGGTTACCCCGCCAAGTGTTAGTAGTCTTAGGACACAGTTGCATCGCAACCAACCGCTCCACTGGGGGGATGCCCACGTAACCCTTTCGTTGCCCCGCCATCAAGGGTAGTGAGGAGGGACCAGACCTGCTTTTGGCAGTTAAAGGTGCCGTCCACAATCTAGTCACCTCCTCATGCAATTCCAGGAAGAAAGGCATTCCACTCGAGCCCAACACTTGCGGCAGCCTGGGAAAGCGTCGCAGCCAATTCTGGGTTGGACTTGGCAATGCTGTCACACCCGAAGGGGCCAGCACAGCCGAATCTTCATCCTCAGATGACATACGCTCACCTTCCGATGCAGCAATCAACATACTATCCTCTGGTGGAGCCCTGAAGGAGATGGCTGGCACCCCACGGGAAGAACCAGTGCACCCTGATAGAAGCTCCACTGGCAGTGGTGGAACAGAGCAGTGTTAGGCCCGAGGAGGTCTTTCACTCATCGAGTTGGCCAACACTGTGATCCTCAGATCACTCATGGGATTAGCCAAAGTAGCCCTCTTCTGATTTCCACCAGAGGAGTTAGATTGGGGAATCACCAAAGGGACTTTGCCTCGTTTAAGGAAATGAAGTCTTGATCTCAACACCACGATGGTCATGTTCAGACAGTGGGAACATGACGCATCCACAAACGCTGCCTCAGCATGTTTAACACCCAAACACAAGAGACAACGATAAAGACCATGAACCGGAGATAGAAATTGACCACATCCAGAAACACATGGGCGGAATGTCATCTTGAAAAAGATGCAAACTCACACCCATGTTGCTCTTTTAAAGAATCTGCTCTCTTTTATGTGCTGAAGCACAAAGTGGAGATGACTGCGGCACACAGACAGGAACAGTGCAAGCCTGTCGTGTGCTCTCACACTCATAGAGGGCGCCCTCTTACCAGCTGTAAAGACAGCTCTTGAGCGTTCTCAACAGCGCACCGACCAGCTGTAAAAACACGTCTTTAGCGCTCTCTCACTGCGCACCAAACCAGCTGTGAGAACAACCTTTGATCAGCTGAGTCGCGATCACTGCTGTTAGTGCCATCACACCAAAACAACAGAAGCAGATCTTCATCAAAAGAGGCAGATGACTCGTCTTGAATAAACTCATCAAAAGATAGAGCTGAACAGACATGAACCATTTGGCTCTGAAATGCGAAAAGCGAAATGCGATCTGATGCGTGCACCCGCTTCCGTATTTGTACCCACGCTGGGCGGGCGGGACGTGGGATGCAAAGTTTGCATGCCAATTTGCATTGGCTCGTTTAGTTCCACTCGATGAGGATTGGTCTCCCTGGCGTGATCCCAATTCATTGGTCAAAACCGACGTTACGAAGTAGTGAAAGGGAACAAAACTTGTACAGAATATCAAGCGATTCGTTTTAGTTTTACACAAGTGTAACACAAGTTTTAGTGTTGAACATGTTTTGTAAAATATATATTTTATATAAAAGTTTTATATATCTAAAAATATATAAACATGTTATATATATATATATATACACTACCAGTCAAAAGTTTGGAAACATTACTATTTTTAATGTTTTTGAACGAAGTCTCTTATGCTCATTAAGGCTGCATTTATTTCATAATAAATTAAGAAAAAACTATAATATTGTGAAATATTATTACAATTTAAAATTATGGTTTTCTATTTTAATATACTTTAAAATATAATTTATTTCTGTGATGCAAAGCTGAATTTTCAGCATCATTACTCCAGTCTTCAGTGTCACATGATCCTTCAGAAATCATTCTAATATGATGATTTGATATTCAGTTATTATCAATGTTGAAAACAGTTGTGTTGCTTAATATTTTTTTGGAACCTGTGATACTTTTTTCAGGATTCATTGATGAATAAATGGTTAAAAAGAACAGCATTTATTCAAAATATAAATCTTTTCTAACAATATAAGTCTTTACTATCACTTTTTATCAATTTAACACATCCGTGCTGAATAAAAGTATTAATTTCTTTCAAAAAAAAAGAAAAAAAAAAAAAATACTGACCCCAAACTTTTTAACAGTAGTGTATATTGTTACAAAAGATTTCTATTTTAAATAAATGCTGATATTTTTTAACTTTTTATTCATCAAAGAATCCTGAAAAAGTATCACAGGTTATAAAATAATATTAAGCAGCACAACTGTTTCCAACATTGATAATAAATCAGCATATTACAATGATTTCTGAAGGATCATGTCACACTGGAGACTGGAGTAATGATGCTGACAATTCAGCTTTGATCACAGAAATAAATTATATTTTAAAGTATATTAAAATAGAAAACCATAACTTTAAATTGTAATAATATTTCACAATATTATTGTTTTGTCTGTATTTATTATGAGATAAATGCAGCCTTAATGAGCACAAGAGATCTAGTAATAGTAATAGTAATGTTTCCAAACTTTTGACTGATAGTGTATATATAAAATTTTCATAAACAAACTTCTATAACTTTTTTTAAATTTTACTTTTACAACTTTTTTTTTACTTCTACAATAATCTGTGAAGTGTTCCCTTTAAAAAGATACCAAACTTAAGTGTGCTCTTAAGTATTCAAGGTTTTTAACAATTTAAGTTGGAAGTCATTTTCATTTTCATACCTATGCTCAAAAAGTGGGACAGACAATTAACAGGAAAAACAACTTTATATTTTCACGAACTTTGAAAATAAAAAGTTGTTAAACTCAGTAAGACACTGGCATCTCAGGACTAGAGTTAAAGAGCTCTGACATACAACACAGAAGTGTTTTGTATTTTAGGTCTGTAGTTGCTTTTGAATGGCTGCCTATATGGGTCAAATTGACCCACGAACAGTAAGAATGCATACAATTTCTGTATGTACATTTCACAACACATCGGTGTGTTGAAACTTTGCATGCATGTTTAAAAAAAGTCACAAAAGTCACTCATTTTTACCATATGTGGCTGACAAAATATTTATTTTTTTTGTGTGTGTTGAAATAAATGAGGAAAAGCTCCTTTTTTAGCTTCATATGGTAGTAAAAAAACTAAAATAACAAAATATAACCAAGAAATGTTATTATTTTGGGTCTGTACAGTTACAATTAACCATAATTTTGTGTGTATATGTCAAAACACATCAGCGTTTTGAAACTTTGCATGCATGTTCATGACCCTAAATGAGAAAAAGAAAAATTTCAAGAAAAAAAAAAAAAAAAAACATAGGTTAATTGAGCTGCAACAGTACATGGGGGTTAACATGGTAAAGATACCTTTTATCGCGTGTCGTGGCATCATGCCGCGTCTGGTTAGGACACGGTCTAAAGGCCCTTGCGCACAGGACAACGGCACCACTGCGCTATGAAACCCATTTATTTTAATGGCTTGGCCGCACGAGGACGTTTTTTTGCTGCGTCGACCAAAGCGCACATGCGGCGGAGCGCACCATTGGCGAGCCCGCACGCATGCCGCGGTCAAAGTTCAAAATAGTCCAACTTTCGCCACTGCGTTCTGTGACGATTACCCACGCAGTCAATAGAAAAGGGCCATCAAATGACTAGACGTATAGAACTCCCTCTAAAATTTTGAAAACTCCGCCTACTTTGCTCTGGCCAGCGCAGCACAAATCGCTTTGTATCTGAAGGGCTACGCTGATCCCAGCGGCCAGTGCAGCGCATTCCACATCCAGTGTAAAAAAGCCATAACGGTGTGTGTCCACTGCCGTGGAGCAGAGCAAGCATTTTCAATTCATTCCTATGGAAGTCGAGCTTCACGCTCGCGCGGTGCATTGTGGGATTAGCAGCGGACCGGAGAAAGCTTTGAGAGCGGCCGAGAGCCTTAAAAAGTTTGGGCAGTTCTTTTATGCAGTTCTTTTATGCAGTTTTCGACTTTATGCAAATGGAAAGCGGAAAACGCCGACGGCAGCCAATCTCTGTGAGGTTCAGGTAGCAATGTCTGTCTTGAGCATTTAAAATATGCAGGTAGTGCTGGAGTTTATGCTGGATTTAGTGCGCAATTCATATTGTTTACACATTGGACGTTTTGCAGTTGTTTTATGTTAAATGCAGTTTGGATGCTTTCATTGACTGGCAGGGTTTATACAAGTTTATAAAATTGACAGGACATCTTTAATTGGGGCATTTGGAAACAAAGCTTGCATATTTACAAATGTAATCACATGTATCTCTGATGATTATATTGTCCGTGCGTTGAAAAAAACATTGATTAAACACACTCACTATAGACACACCCCAAAAGCGGAGGCGTTATAGCGTTGCCAACAGCACTGAGCGGAGTTTTGATGCTGTAGTGGACACTCACTGTGAGTGACTCCAGCATAAATTCCAGCACTACCTGAACTCGTTGAGTGCGAAAACTCCCATTTTATTTAATGAAACTGTCAAACTGCACAATGAATCATTTATTTACACCATGTCTGTGCTTTGTTAGTTATAAGGAGAGGATTTGTGCACATTCTCACTACCGGTAAGTACACCTCTGAATGGTAATTATTTTCAACAGAAATCCCTGCAATTGGCTAAAATACTCAACGCTGCAAAATCACATTGTGTAAACATATTGGCAGCGCCATTGATCTCACATGACACTAATATAACAACCAGCTTGCTTTAATTTACTTACTTTTCTGTTTTATTTACACATAGTAATATAACTCTGTTAATCCTGCATGCAATTAATAAACATATATTAGCTTCATTGACTTGACCAGGCAGCCAGGCCCTGCCATACCCAATTGACACCCCTGAGGAGAATGACTCAAGTGATAAAACCAACTGTAAAGTGTTTACATAGGTGTCAGGTATGATGCACACCTTTTAGATTTTTGATATTTAATAGAAATAAACTGTCAAATTATGTGTAAATATTGCTATTTTTACACTACCAAATGGGCTCATATTTAGTTTAATAAATCAAAAATCTAAAAGGTGTGCATCATGCCTGACACCTACATGAACACTTTACAGTTGGTTTTATGACTGTAAGTCATTCTCTTCAAATGCTATTGAAGTTGGAATTGTGTATCATATGTAACTTTAGAGACGGTCCCTACATTTGCAAATATAGAATGTCCAGCATCAAGACAACTTTGTGCCAGTATTTCACTGGGAAACGCTTCGCGTGAAACTTTTTCTGAGTGCATCTGCCTCCCTGTAGCTAATATACATACATTACCAATAAGGCGTAAGTTTGGTCTTTTATATCACTGTACTAGTCCATTAAGCTACATTAAATGTTTTATATGTCCCCCGGGGAATCCTGGAATATGACTAGGGCTGGGCGATGTGGCCCAAAAAAATTACCATCATAAAAATGTTCATATCAGTCGATATCAATAATTATCAACGATAATTATTACGATAAATGTCAAATCTTTATTTCTTTTAAGTTTAAAGGCAGATTTTTGCTCCTAAGTGAAAGTTGTAGAATCCAGACCATTAATTGTGGTTTTAAACTATACTTTATTGTCAGAACATGTCAAACACTACACGTTTTTGAATTATTTACACCAGGGGTTCCCAAACACATTCCTGGAGCCTCCCCAGCACTGCACATTTTGCATGTCTCCTTTGCCTGACACACCCATTTCTGGTCTTGGAGTTTCGACTAATGAGCTGATGATCTGAATCAGGTGTGTTTGATTAAGGAGACATGGAAAACATGCAGTGTCGGGGAGGCTCCAGGAATGTGTTTGGGAACCCCTGATTTACACTATTCCAGTAATTTTTCCTTAACAAAATAAATATCTTAATAGAAAAATTACTTTATTAGTTTATGCATGTTCTAACAGGTGATATTGTTTCTAGTCATGAAACAGGTTTGTGTTGCCTGACTTTGATGACGCGTATATTCAGCATAGTTTGCAATGCAGGGTGCAATATTAATAATATTACATATTTTATCTCTTAGAAGTGCACATTTAACAATGCCATGGTGGCAGTTAGTGTTACTACAGTTAGTGTTACTACAGTAAATCCATGGTAAATGATGGCGATTTGAGATTGAAAAGCCTTCTGACTGTATCATTGCCTCTTTGTCAGAGCTGTTTTATCTGGCTTAAAACTATTTTAAATCACCAAGACATTTGTGTTCATCGCTGAATTCAAGCACTTCTCACTGGATCTCACAGCGCTGTTTAGTGATTGTGTGACTGTTACTGATCAGAGAGTAAACGCAGCTTCTAAGCTCACGCTGCGCTGCCGTTTGGACTTTGAGCTAAGCGGATAAATGGTCTGTGTGGCTCGCCGTTCAAATGAGTTTTGTTCTGCTTTTGCTGCATAAACATTATATTGAACATTTATCGAACTGTTGATATCGTTTTATCAAGGAAAATTATATCGCGATAATTATCGTTATCGTTTAATCGCCCAGCCCTAAGTATAACATATGAGGGAAACCCCAGTACAGCCTAGAGCAATATATGTCTCCCTTAGATGCAATATTTGATCTGTACAAGCATCGGGTGGGAAAAGCATTATAATCTTGATCATGTTAGAGAAGGCTACTTACGTATAGGCCATACACAGGGAAAGTAACCGTGAAAAAGTTGAATTAAATGTAAACACATCCGTTTTTGTGAATGGATGACTCTCTATACCTGTTGCTCTGGTCTTCATCAACACACGCTTGCGCCACCTGCTGGTGAGGATGACTAACAGCAGATGGAGATATGCATCGGTACTGTACTGCTATTCCTGCAGTTTCCTGAAGTTGAATTTTATGTCGAATTTGAATCACTGAATTTGTGGAAGTTAATTGTAAAGCGAAATAAAATGGACTGAAAATTGCCTGTCGAATATTATAGGTTGTATTTTTAAACAGACTAAATATTTTGGAAGTGAAATCTGAAAGGTGAATATGGATCATTGAATTTTTAATAATGAAAATGCTTGTGAAATGTTTTGATTGAAATATTCACAGCTAAAATATATGACCATGTTGAATTTCAGCCCATTAAAATGCAAGCCTTAAAAATACAATGCATTAAAATGCGAGCATGGTTAATGCAACACATATTTTTCAGTTAGTGCAATTCAACAAGATTTTTTTATTTCAAAAACATTTGTCATTCATTTATTTCCATAGAACCAAGTAAAATTCTGTTGTCATTGAATGGATTACTTGAGAATTCGAACATAGAGCCCACAATGCATGGAATATGATCATGGTGATTTATTATTATTATGTTTATTTAAATTATGTATGTATGCATGCATGTTCTGGGAGCTTCCTGGTTACTATAAGCTGTTGTTATTTGAGTAAATGTATGTGGCTAAATGAATGGTAAACTACTATTTTTTTTTTTTTTTTTTTTTTCTCACGATTATAAAACAGAACCATACCTACCATGTCTTGCCAATAGCAGTCTAGAGTGTCTGGCATACAAGATTTTGAGTCTCCCTGCTTTTTTGGGGGGAGTGAGTGTTTTCAGGGAAATCACCAATGAGACTCTTGCAAAAGCTGATGATACAGAGCATTGTTGGATACACATGATTCTGGATGTAAAAACAAATACTAGTCTAGCCAAATATTCCATTTTTGTATATCTAAAGAACTATAAAGAAAAGAAGCTGTTAGCCACCATAATAGGTCACACCTGATAATGCCTCTTCACTGCCTTCTTTTTCACTGCCTTCTTTTTCTTTTTTATTCTCCCTTCTTTTCCCATTCTACCCCTCGTTCCCACGCAGCGAGCATCTGGAATCAATTGCCTCAGAAAGTCACCCAAAGTCATAAAGCTTTCAAAGCGCCGCAGAACACAGGGGTGTAACATCAAAGATACAGTCCTTGTCCAATATGAAAAATATGGAGGAATTTTTTATTTCATTTTATTTATTTTTTTGCAGTTGGTGCCACCTGGATACAGGGTCAGACCATGTCCACAAATAACCTTAAATCAATGCTTATGGGCTTGTTCCACATCAAATCAATTAAATAATTAAATAAATAAAAATAAGATGTGCAACATTTATAACTCATATCTACGTTAAAAATATTTTCTAACAGGCTGAGGGCATGACGAATTCCTATCATCAGTCAATTTATTCTAGACATTCAAATCAATTTAAATGCATTCACTGGACTTGTATTGTATTACAAGTCCAGTGATTTGGACTTGTAATTATAGACTTCTTCTGTATTATAGACTTCTGCATCTGACTGTTTTATCAGAGTATGTGTATAGTAATAAAAGTTTGCCTCACACGGATCACCACAAATGTTGTAAGTTTTAGTCATGTCACTTAAGACGAGTGAGAGTCACGTTCGATGTTACGTCGAAAAAGATTGATGTTATGAGATCTCACTTGGGAGCCCAATCCCCTTCGAGTGGGGAAAACAAGCTAATGCACATTGGTGAGTAAGATTTGCATGGCAAGCCACTCCCCATACATATGGGTATATAAGCTGGTGTGCAACTCACTCATACAGCTTTTTGCTTTGGAGCCAAGCTGTTGTTTCTCAGCGTTCTGCCAATTCTGCCTTCGAGAGAGAAATTGTTCCTGCGTTATATATACAGCACATTCAGTGGTGTGTTTCGCCTATAAAAGAGCTGTCACAACCACCGGTTCCCGCACTACACTTCCCAGCATTCCCTCTGCCCTGCACCTGCGCGTCATCACCTTCACACGCACCTGAAGACCATCATCATTAACACTCATTTGGACTTGTATTTAACCACTCACCTTTCCCACATGTCTTGGTCGGTGATCGTTTATGTATGTGTTGGTGTATGTTCCTGCCTGTTCCTGTACTCTTCTGTGGATTATCTAGTAAAAGACTTACCTTATCTCCTATCTCCTCGTCGTGTGCTTAATACACCAGCAATTGTAACAAGAGCAAACTTTGCACATATAAGTGCAACAATCACACCCCTGGGTGCTTCAATAGTTAAGAGCCATTTTTCTAAAAGAGCAAGCATGGGTGACGTTGCATCTTTTTTAAAGATGGCATTCCACCCATGTGTTTCTGGAAGAGGTCGTTACTTGGCTCTGTCTGACATGATCACTGCCTCACGTGTCTAGTCAAAAGCACGCTGAGGCAGCGTTCGTTGATGACTCATGTTCCCACTGCAGGAACATGACCATTGTGATGCTGAGATCGAGACTCCAATACCTAGAGAAAGGTGGAGTCCCCTCTGCTATTCCCCAATCTGGTTTCTCTGCACTCGCGGTGATCGCTGCATAGGAGGGCAGGCTCGAGTCCTCTGGGGATGAAGACTCTTCAGAGAGAGTAGCACAGGTCGAGTCAGATCCAGAGTTGACTGCCATGCTTTCCTGGGCCGCCACGAGTGGTGAAAGTCACCACGCGGGGCCTTGGTCAGATGATGTCCTTCCTGGTGGTCCAGGAACGCCATCTCTGGCTGAACCAGGCCGAGATGAAGGAAGCCAACAAAGTCAGAAGCCAGCCTCTTCGGCGACACTGTTGTGGACTTTGCCCAGCAGTTCTCGGCAGTACAAAAACAGACAGAGGCGATCAAGCACATCTTGCCCTGGCGGGATGCTGATGCCACCAGGGTGTCCCCCTGTGGAGTCTACATCTGCTCCAATGTGGCCCGAGCAGCAGCCAACATCCAGGGCACAACGTTGAGCTCATCTAAGATGGAGATGGAGGGACCTGCTTTTGCCTAGGAGGTGGTGAAAGTAATTAAAGCAGCTAAACACAATTACAAACTGCGGATTGAGGATAAATTTAACAACAGCGACTCCTAACATATGTGGACAGCCATTCAGAGAAGGCCATTTCATTTCGCCTACAGATCCAACAAGTCAACTGAGGATGCCATCGCCTCAGCTCTCCACATTGAATTACCTGGATAAAAGCAGTTCTGCCTTCAACACTGTGATCCCATCCAAGCTGATCTCCAAGCACACTGATCTTGGCATCAGCCCTTTGCTCTGCACCTGGACCATGGACTTTCTAACAAACCACAGTCTGTTAGGATCAACAACCACAACTCCTCCATCCTCACCATAAACACTGGTGTACCACAGGGCTGTGTTCTGAGCCCAACAACTGCATACCTGAGCATGGCTGCAAATCCATAATCAAGTTTGCAGATGACACCACTGTGGTAGGCCTAATCAACGGCGACGATGAAATGGCCCTCAGGGAAGAGGTTTGGCACCTGGCAGTGTGGTGTGCTAACAACAATCTTGCACTCAACACCCAGAAGACATAGGAGCTGATTGTGGACAACCTGCAGACTAGGAAAGGCCACACACACACACTCCCATCTACACTGATGTAGCCAAAGTGGAGCGTGCTATTAGCTTCAAGTTCCTGGTTGTCCATATGTCTGAGGATCTTTCCTGGACCCTCAACACCACCACTTTGATCAAAAAGGCGCAACTGCTCACCTGTCCCCCCACATCCTGCTAAAATTTTATCAATGTACAATTGAAAGCATCTTAACAAACTGCATCACAATGTGGTATGGCAATTGCTCTGTCTCAGACCAGAAGGCCCTCCAACGGGTGGTGAAAACTGCCCAATACATCACTGGTGCTCAGCTACCCTCCAACGACATTCACCACAAACGCTGCCTACGAAGGGTGAGATGCATTATCACCTCTTACTTCAGCCATGGACTCTTTACTCCACTCCCAATCTGGGAGACCTTTATAAGAGCTTTTGCCATTGCACCAGCAGACTCAGGAACAGTTTCTTTCCCCCAGCTGTCAGCCTGCTGAACTCTAAATTTAAACGATGAGCACTGCATCCAACTCTTCTGACCACTTAATACTACTTATTAATACCAGATTGTAATACTACAGAAAAAACAACAAAAAAAAAACATGCACTGTACATTAGCATGTCTCCACACTCCACACTTACAATGCTTCTTATTATGCCTCCATTGTTACCATTCATGCATTCTACCTCATGATGCCACTTTGCACTGTTATACCTCATCTAAATAATGCACCTTCTGTGTTTATACTTCTCATTTTCACCGTGTACTGTATTCACTTTGTACTGTATCATTGTAATATATATTGCACCTTTTTCTGTATTCATAGACATCAAACATTAAGCATTGAGCTTGTCTCTGCACCTGTACCTTATACTTTGCACTACTAAAATGTTTATTTTACAGACATATACAGTGTATATTTACATTTATTTTTAAACATTTGCTATTTGCACTTCTGGTTACATGCTAACTGCATTGTATTGGCTCTGTTCTTGTACTCTGCACAATGAATAAAGTCGAATCTAATCTAATCTAATTTATAGTCCGTGGACCATAGGACCATATTAAGGACTTTTTAGACATTGCAAATGTGTCTAACCTCCCAGACTACACTCTCATTGATTTCTTCTGTTATGGACTCAGTGAACACTTTCAATTCAAACTGATCCATGATGGTCCTCGAGGGTCGCTGGCTCAGTTTCTGGACTATGCACTTTTGTTGAGTGGGTTCTCCTTCACTGTTGGCGAGGTAGAGGAGGCCGGGTCAGGGCATCAAGCCCTATCTCCACAGAGCTTGGCACATCACGGTTTCCAGCAAGTCCAGTTACAATGGTCGTTAGTCCTGTGCTTTCTGTACCTTCCCGTCATGTGGTATCCACAGCAGAGCCTATTAACAACATGGCTGCCACACCAGAGCCTGATCACAGCATGGCCGCCACACCTGAGCCTTCCAGGCAACATGGCTGCCACACCAGAGCCTTCAGTCAACATGGCCATCATGCCAGAGCCTCCAGCTGTCATGGCTGCCATGCCAGAGCCTCTAACCATCATGGACACCATGCCAGAGTCTTCAGCCGTCATGGACGCCACGTCAGTGTTTCCGTTTCAGCCAATGAGTCCACTTCAGCCTATGAGCCATATCTGGAAGCTGCTCCTTAGGAGGAGGAGCTATGTCACGATCAGCAGCTGGAGTGCCCTTGAGAGCCACCAGGGGGCACTCCATCACAGACTATTATCATCCTCTTACAGACTTCATTCCCCATAATCCATTGTCTGGACTCATCAGCAATCATTGCTTTCAGCTATGTCTCATTTACCTTGTTTGTTCACCCTATATAAGCTGGTCAATTCTTTCATTCATTGCTAAGTCTTGTATGTGTCTAACTGCATTTCTGGGCATTTGTGTCCTGGTTGTCCCATATCTTGATTTTGTGTCTCTCTGCCTGTTCCCTTAGATTTCTCTGTTTGCCTCAGCCCTAATCTCTGCTATTGTTTGGATGGATTACTTGTGTATGACCTTTTGCCTGGATGTGGACTTTGATTGTGGATTACCCTTTTAATGAATACTGCGTTTGGATCCTCAACCCTGTGTGTCAGAGCAGTTACATGACAGATATGCACAACTAAGCAGGGAGAGTGGTAATTAGCTACCACAACAACATAATACTAAAAGGAAATGCAGAACCTAAAAATGAGTAAGAAAAATATGAAAATGACTTTTAAAGCTGTTTTGTAGCTTTTCAGGTCAAGTCAGTTCAAAGATTTTTTTTTTTTTTTTGATTTTTTTTTCACAAATATATGCATACACATAAAACCAAAGTTGCTGTACTATGTCTTGTGGAGAAAAACAAACAAATAAACAAACAAAAAGCAAACAATATTTGGAATTAAGCATGTCTGAGTCTTGCACAACTAGATATGTGTGAGTACATATCCACAGAGTAGTAAATAAAGCAGGCTCTTCTCTGTCACAAGTGTATTCCTTCACCTCATACAAAAAAGAATGCTGTAATATCTCCCATGTTTCCACATATGTTCAAAACCATGAGTGCTGCCAGTTACCGCAGAGAGGAGAGGGATCAGAGAAGGTGTGCTGAAAAAGAGGGGAAGAATCACAGTAACCCCTAAGGGCTGGCTCTGGTGGAGGAACTGAGAGGTGTTTGGCTTGTGTTGCATTCTGGGGGAGTGCAGTGTCTCCCAGAAGGAGGCTATAAAAAGACAAAAGAGGCAGCAGTCCATGTGGAGTGACTGTTGAATGTGAGTGAACACCCACTCCAAATCCCCTGCTACCAGAGACACACACTTATATACAACACACACATATACAGTGGACACACTCAGAGAGCTGGAAAAGTAGAGTCATTAGCGCCCTCTTACTTACATAAGGGATGTAAATAGAGATCAGTGCTCAGCTTTCAGAACATCAGTGGGGAATATGAGACTCAATCATAAGGTCTCACTGCACTTAGCTCTCTTACTCTCTCTCTCGTGCGCATGCGTGGGTGTTTGCTGAGTGAGTGGAGTGTGAATCGGAGCATGGCTGTGGAAAATTTCCCCCATTTCTAAGGTCTGATTTGCTTAAGTGTTGTCACAGTATATGGTTAAAAAAGCACTGAAAGTATTGTTGTGGGAAAGTATTGTTATGGGGGAGTTGTATCGGCCAGTTTTTTTTTGTTTTTTTTTTACTGGGTGTCATGGTGAATGCGGAGAAGGCAAGTTATGAGCAACTCACCTGGCGACATGGAATAAATGTGGAGGTTGGAGTTGAGTGCTCAATTGAAGAATGAGTGTTAAGCCACGGTCACACTAGACTTTAAGCACATGAAATTTCTACGGACACTGTAATGGCCGTGATATGATGTCACACTCTGCAGCGTCTTTTTTTTTTATAAACATCAATTCAACATATAGCAAATAGTAATACATTTAAAAATCTGAAAATATACAATCTACTTGACTTGACTGCAAAAATATGCATTCTTTTAACTCAGCCAAGAGGTCACGATAGTATAGAAATAAGAAAGTATACTTTCAGTCTACTTTTTTATATACTTTTCAGAAATATACTTTATGTACTTCTGAGAAATATACTTAAAATTGCACATAAGTATGCTTGACTTATACTGACAGAAAAGTATATCTGGCCTATACTTGGACTCTACAAATCTATAGAAAAGACTACTTGGTCTTTTGATCGATATACTTAAAAGTATATTTATAATAGTATAGTACAAAAGTACATTGTTTGAAAATATTGATTTATAAAGAAAACAGATATATTCCTAATTCTGAGTATCTGAATTTTTGTGTAGGCTAGTCCACTGGTAGTGAACATAGGAATTTACTTCAAATCTACTTCACCCTTTCCTCACCATTGACTGAATTTTCAGGCTATATGGTATGGGGCGCTGTTACGCATCTTCTAAAAGAGTACAGAATCTCCGGATCAAAAGGCAGGAGAAGAAGAAGCTGAAACAAGCGATAGAAGATTACTCACGCAAATGTAAAATAAAGCGATCATCAAACATTAAACAGCATATAAATCAAAACTGCCTAATGTTACTGAATGAAATGTCGACCCAGGACAAGCTATAGGACTGTGAAGCTTTGGGGTGTTTGTGGACTCCTCCTGATAGTTTGAACATCTTTCTGAATCCCATCCGGACATAATCTTTGACAAAAATGCAATTTTCTCAGCTTTTTGTTTAAAATGTTTCCTTTTTTTTTTTTTTTTTAATGAAACTTGCCCACATTTAAGTGTTGATAAAAAAGGATTCCTGAAGCTAGAACGAAATGTTTTTAAAATGGAAAGAGTTAAAGTACAGTTAAAGGTATTTCAAGTATAAAAAATAATACCTAAATAGGAACATAGTAGTATACTTAAAGTGCAAAAATAATATATAAAAAAGTAAACTATAAGTGTGATGAAAACTTATAAGTATACTTGCACTAAACTAGTAGTTTACTGAGAGTATATTTCAAAGTGTACTTTCATATACTAAAAATGTACTAATACAAAGTTCTGGCATGAAACTCTAATGGGCAGGCTAATAGGTCCTTTAACTCAACCTGCTCATAATCACATCATTAACTATAGGACACAGATGCTTGGTTCCTGCTGTATTAGTAGCCAATGAGCTTGCGTGCTCAGTCTTCAAATACATGAGTTAGCATTTGCCTTAGCAGTGCAGAGCACTTTCAGAAATCATCTGAAATTCAACATCTAAGATAAGTACATAGGTTTTTATGCTATATCACTGGGCATTTTTGCGTAGTCTGCTCTCGATTCCTATGTCACGTCAACAGTCCTGTTTTAATGTTTAGAGTAAATTACTAAGCATAATGTGTTGCGGAGGAAGTCATGAAAGCTATAGACTAACTAAACAGAATCAATGATTAGTAAAAATTGAGATAAAACATAACACCACTACCAGTATTTGCATAAAAAGTACTTGATTAATGATGAGCATTCGAGTTGGAACACAGCAGTCTTCTCCATCTGCTGTTAGGAGAATTCTAAGCCACTGCATTGTGAATGGAAGGCAGATATTTTAGTTAAATGAATAGAAGGTATATACTGTCTAAAGGAAAGACTCATTAAAAGCACATGTACTGAAATTCGATATGCTAGGGTGTGACTCCCACTAATGGCTTGATAGAACTTAGCCGACAGGACTCCATGGCCATCAGACCTGCCAAGAGAACTCCCAAAAGAAAATTAACCAGATAGCATGACAGATAAGTACAAGAATACTAAAAATACATAGACAGATAAAGACTGGGAAACCACGTTGTGCAATGCCATTGCAGAAGGGAAAATGCTTTACTTGATAACGCTTTACTAGCTAACCTTAGCTAGCTATTGAAACCCTGCAAAAGCTAGCAAACCTTTGCAAAAGGATAACAATGCGCATTGTTGTTCAATACCATGAAAACAGACATTAACAGCTGTATGATGTGTAGCGGCAGGCTGTTGTTGTTTTATTCTAACATTATGGAGCATGGCAAGCAAACTTTGAAATAAAGGAGAATTGGAGTGAGGATCAATAACAGCGTGGCGTATCCGAGATGGTGAGAGCTTTGCGACGAACTTCGATTTGACAGAGATGCCGCTCTTGTACGTTAATAGAAAGGAAGCAAAAGTACATAAAGTGAATTAATGTTATGAAGCTCAACACAATGAAATGTAAGAATATCATCGGTATGATATTACATTTTAATTACGACTTTAAATGCTCAAAAGCATTTTAGAATGATAATATAACGTTAGACCAAGTAAAACAGCGCTGCGTTACCTCACGATTTTGAATCGTCAAATACTGACCTGTATGAGTAGTATTCAGCGGTTGCAAGTATTTCAGTTGAATGAATCATCCTCATTCCTTTAGCTAACCCCTGGGACTCACATGGCACTGATTTCACACCGAGATTGTGCCTTGGCACAGATTAATTGACTAGATACATTTTATGCAGTGAAGACTATGCAGTGATATTTTACATTTAAATTATTCATTTCCTGATTACGATGATCTGGGTGTGTGTTGCTTTAAGGTTTAAACCATGATTGGGGTTTTCCCGAGTCTTGCAATGATAGAGCCGATTATTGTACGCCATTCTTTGTTTTATGCTTTTCTAAAACGAATGGTACCTGTGTCATGTGGATCATTAACGTGCTAGAGTTACAATGTGAACGAGCATGACGAGCGCTCACGTTGAACAACTTGATCTGGTCTCTACCAATGTGTGTGATTGCATAATACTGCTTATTACGTATGTGAAAAGAGAGAGCAAAAGAGTAGCCTATGATTCTACACTCAATCGACATCAAAGTGCAAAAAGGATGAAAATACTTATCACTGAGATGAAATGGCTCATCTGTAGTGATGACGAGAGAATGGTGAAGATTGCAGCTGTGTTTTTGATGATAGTGCCTTTGATGATATGCTAAACTAAATACGAAAACAATAGAAATCCGCGAAGAGAGGACCTGCATGCTCCTGAAATTGAACGGGAATTTTCTCTCTCATTGCTGCGACAGCTCAATGAACATCGAATGTTGATAGGCTGACATAAACTTAAATGACACTGTAGCATTTAACATATCCTGTCTAAAATTAAAAAAATTTCATTGAAGTAGTAAATCAAACTAACATTTTCTGTGATTATTTAGATAGGTAATCACAAAATAGGCCTGTACATGCATCGTGAGAGGAACATTGCGGTTCACTGAAGCTTAAGTTTTAGATAAAAACTATTAGTAATTTCATAGATAACGATAAAGTCAGACTGGATTTTAAATGAGCTATAACCCGTGCCGGAAGGTTGGCATCAGCATCTGCGAACTCAGACATGTGTAAGTACCGATATTTTATACTCCAAGTGTTAGATAATGATTGGCTAGATCTAAACTAATAAGTGACTAAGCATTAGAGTCTTCCCGGCAGAACTTACGCTAGAGCTTTCATTTATCATTTTAACTTACATAGAGTGTGTCAAGGCAGTTCCATGTATCCTCAAACTAAGCAAGAGCACCTCAGTTGATACTTTAATATATCATTTTGGCAAACGCTCCACCGGGTATCTGTGTTTGCGCTCTGGATAACATCAGGTGTTTTCTATATGCGGTGTGTTTTGCAGCGGCGGGCAGTGTGGCCGATTCATGGACACGCGTGTTGATCCTGAGCGGTGGCCATGTTTACTATCTATCTCTGCTTAAAACACTGAGGTATTTGTTTAACAACAGGAGTGTAAATGGGTCATTCTCACAAAACCATTAAAACACCACGGCACTAATGATTTTAAATATTAAACATGCATTTTAGTAATATATAAAAATATCATAATAAAGACAATATTGTTCTTTACACTGAACAAAGAGTAATTTCAACATATAAATGAATTATTTTTGTATTTTACTATATTTTCAGCTGAAATTCTCATTACCGCAATGCGTCCTGAATGTATGTTGTGTTCTAATTTAAACAGAAAAAAAAAAAGAAAATATTAAAAAAAATAAATAAATTATATACAGATGTTCTAATAGATGTTTTCAAATGACAGAAAAAATATTAATGTATAATATATAATAATAATGAAATAATAGTGGAAAAATGAAGTGTCCATGACTGATGTTCTCATCCTCCGCAACATTTTTTAAGGACTATTTACACACACACACAATTTAAAAAAAATCTTGATTTTGAATTAAGCAACGTGCTAGAACCTCAAAGATGGCTACCAAGTAGGCAGATCTCTTTATATTTATCCAGTTAAAAGTTCAAAATTGTCTTATCAGACCATGTGCACGACATTTTGATTATCATTACCGTAACACGAAATTTTTCTCATTTAGAAAAACTTTAAATTAACTATTTTCTGTGAAAAATGTACTTCATTAATGTTTAATTATGTACATTGAATAAAAGTAGGCTCAATCATCATGGCTTCTCTGAATTTAATAAAATATGCTAAGGTACCTCATCCTCCGCAACACCATTCTCACTTACCGCAACAATTTAAGGCCAGTTGGGGTAGAGAGAACTTCTGTTGCGGTAATGAGAATTTGATCATACAGGCTATTTTTAAATATATATTATGAGGTATTAAATTAAATAATATTTACTAACTGTTGGAAAACTTTTGCAAAGGCTAGGGTGACAAATTTCAGAGAAAAGGTTTACAAAAAAAGAAATCTACAGTGTCGAGAAGTCTACACAAATGTGGATGTTCACACACATGCTGGCACATCTGTCATTATGAACACTTTCCACAGCGTAATTATTTTGTATACTAAGCTCATATTTTCTACCCCTTAACCTCTAAACACAACTCTCACAGAACACTTTTGGCCATTTTATATTTTAATAAAACATTGTGTTTATTTTGCCATTTATGAAGACAGCTCATAATGTAGTGGTAGACACTACATTATGAAGACAGTCCTCAGGCTAGACTTTACCAATAAGTGAGGTAAGCGGCTGCTTAGGGCCCCGGGGAAATTTTTTGGCAAATGCTCCAGTACATATTTGTGTTTCAGCTTTGGAGAGCATTAAAGGTTTCTATTTACAATGCGTTTTGCAGCACTGAGCTCAGTAGCTAATCACAGACATATCTATTGCTTTCTTGAACGCAATGGCCAGTCAGAGGTGTTTAAGTTTTAATCCACTGACCCCTTGAAAAGCAAGTTTTTGTTCAGCGTTGAGTTCTGCGTGCTCACGATATGTATTTCAACTTAATTCACATTTATTTGTATAGCGTTTGTCACAATGCATATTGTTTCAAAGCAGCTTTACAGAAAATGCATGTGTCTACATTACAATTTAAAGTGATCTGTTATCAGAGGTGACTGAAAGTAATATCCATTTCAGAAATTAGATTAAGATTAAGATAATAGAAATCATGTTAGCTAACGTACTAATTTTAGACAGAAACAATGAGCTACTTAATTATTATAAGTTGTGATCACGATTACAATATACAGATTTTTGGCAGACATAATGTACGATAAATAAGAGATTTATTTTCAAGTGTAGAGAGCTTCATTGGTTATAACAGAACTTCATGAGGTCGCTTTTTAGTGATTATAAAAGGAACGCTCTTTTTGTGGATTATAGGCTATACATATACAATACATTCATAATTTTAATAAAAGCCTTGTTTTTCATGCTGCTGAGATGATTGATGAGGATTGAATAACATGCTGCAAAGTGTTGGTAATGACATCCCCATATCAATGCGGAATGTTTGAGCTCTTTAAATTTGGTCAAATCTGATTGATTATCAAAGTTTGTTGTTCATCAGCTTGAAAAGAAAATTGTTTTGAAAGTGTTTCCAGCAATATTGTTTTTCTTTACCATTATCGTTGTGGTGTGAAATCTACTATTCTCTTAAATTTTGAGTATTTTTTTTAAAACTAATCTGGTCAATGGGTGGTGTATGTTGAATTGTTAAATCCACATATGTAAGCCTATTTTTGAAGCACTGCAAAATCAAACTGATTGAACTTAAATCCATGATTGTGCCAATATTTATCTAATTTATTTCAAATTCAAGTTTATATTTTTAAAGTATACCTCATTCTTAGTATACTTATTATCATTACCGAAATTAGCAACCTCATTTCCGTAACCTATATCATTACCGCAGCAGGTGTTTATTTAATATGTATTTAATAGATGAAAAAATTGTAGTTTGCTTTTAAATGCATGTGCAGAATATATACAATAAGTTCTTTCAGGTTTGCCACATCATTTTGAAAATATGTCAGGTTTCATTGAAATATACATATATATATATATATATATATATAAAAAAAAAAAATTGTAAATTGTGGAAGGTGTTGTGGTAATGAGAGAAATCAATAATAAAAAAAAAAAAACTGTTCATTTAAAAATAAATATTATTTCAGAATTTCAAGTAACTCTCCATGACTGTTAATAATCCATTTTTAAAAATGTGAAAATGTATTTGCTTTTCTAACAGTGACAGATATTTTCAGACTGTTGCGGTAATGAGATTTTTTAGGACTTGTTTTGGAAATTGTGTTCAAAAAGGTCTTAAATTGTAAGTAAATGTTTTTAAATTAATGTTCACAAATACTCCAGACTTACAATGTCTGAAAAAAAAAAGTTAATTAAAGCATTTTTTAATTTTCATGATTGAAATTTATAAAACCAAGTTTTCATGAGAATCACCCAAATAGGAGATACTTTGCAGTGTGGGCAGCTCATTCATGTAGTGGCACCTTCTGAGTTCGCTACTGAGATGAGTGAACGGTTTTTGCAAGCTCTCGTGGCCATACATTTTTTAATTAATAAGTGTTTATGCTGTGAGGACCGACAGTTGGTTGCACGCTGTGGGATTTAGGAAGTAATATTATAGGATTCACTGTCAAATTGCATCGATTGACAATCATTGCATGGGACAAAGATATAATATGCCATAGTAATGCATTAGCATGCAACTCAGAAAAAAAATATAATATATAGAAATATTGATTTTGAGTTTCTATTCAAATATCATTCAATTAATAACTCGTAAATCTAAATGTTTCACCGTACATTGCTATTCTTATGGTGGAGACGTTGTTTACACAGCATCTGTATTAAAGCACCCTCACTAAATTCTGGGATTTCATGTCTAAACATAAACCTTTTCTTTTAATCTACGAAACATCAACTATGTCTTATTTGTTTTAGAAGGGTGTTTACAGTCTTGCACTTGATGTAGGAGTAAAATACAAGCATATGTAGCACGCCCACTGTCCAGTTGGCAGTACTGCAGTAAAATCTATGTAACAGAAATAATGAGACGGTCAAAGTTGCATTGTTGTTCAAAGTTGAGCCGCTCTAGTACTGACAGTCTCCTCCTCGCGGCTCACTGTTACCGTAGCAACCCTGGATCACGCACCGTCCCCCCCATACTGTCTACTCAGGATATTTCATGTCGTAAGTCCAGCATTGTTGTAACAATTATAAACAAAATGAACAACAAAGAGAAGCAGATATTACCTGCATAAAGACCTATATGATCAATTGAGGAAATGTACATATACATATAAACACATGTGACCAAACATTCAGAGTGTCACACATACAGCAGCAGCGATATGTATTTTTATACAGCAGCAAGCCATCACTGCAACTAAGCATAGTGGACATGAGAAAATGTATTGCCATTTAACCGGGGCTCACCTTATTTGCTCAACTTCCAACAACACTTTTCAAGGCTGATGTTTTCATGTACCTACGTGTGTTTCGGGCTGGGTCAGCTAATGCGTGTTAGAGTCATGCTCATTATTTTTCCATTTGTCCGAATGACTTCACTTTTACAATAGGAGTATACAGGGTTTGACAATGACAATTATCAAATGATGCTAAATCATTATACTATGTATTTGCTCAGGTGGTTGTGGGGGGTTTCTTTTCTCATCTCTATTAGCCTGCAACATGTCACCATTTGTTAAAGCCACACATAATGCACGCTCTAATTGGTTATGTTTGAGCCTTTTGGCTCAGGCACACATAGTCATAGGCCACTAGAGTTAAGCCATTCGGCACGGTAGCCCAGGCACCCACAGTCATATTGTTCACTAGAGCTAAGCCATTCAGCGTGGTAGCCCAGGCACACATAGCCATATTGTTCACTAGAGCTAAGCCATTCAGCATGGTAGCCCAGGCACACATAGTCTAATAGGCCACTAGAGCCAAGCCTTATGGCCCAAAATACTTAGATTAGTGGCATGCATACACTGGTATGTAGGCACATATGTATCTAACACCACATTGGTAAGTCACCAGGGACACCCCTTTAAAAAGGGGGTACACTAGTTCACATAGGGCTACACTGCGAGATGCTTCACGCGCCTTATATGCACCTCATGGCAGCCCACATGTCTAACACTTAAACGTATACTTCAATTGGGCCAATTTAGTCCCAAGCGGTATTGAAATAGTACACTTACAAGTCTACTACTAGTACATTGATACTAGTATACTTACTACACAAAGTATACTTAAAAATGTACTTGAACATTACTTAAGTACTTGATAAAATTAACTTGAAGTATACTTATTTTTCGTAAGGGAAGCTGTGTTCAAAATCACCCCCTAAACCCTCATTCACTATTCCCTACATCACTTCACTAATATAGTTCACTTGAAAGAATGAATGAAAATGAGTAAGCAAATTTGGACACCCCCCCGATGTGGTAATAATAGATAGAACTGAAGAACTGTCAATGAACAGAGGTGAGTCTGCAGTATATATACTTCTTGTTGTTGATTGATTAGCTGAAAGCTTTCCGCTTGTGTTAATTAGGTTATTTATCTGCACCTGCTCCTCCCGAACTTTTTTAATAAAACATAATTTCACAAGTTCACATATACATATAATTAAATAGAGTTATGCGTATTTGCCGTGCTGTCCGGGGGGAGGGCTCCGAGCTCGGAATTTTGGCCCAAACCCAGAGTACTCCCCTCAAAAAGCAAAAGAGCAAAGGACAGCCACCAGACTAAAGACCCCCCAAAACACACCGAGAATTGGCAGGCTAGCATTACAAGAAGCGTGCTGTCTCTGATGGGATCGTACATCACCGGGTGGACAGGCCCTACTGGCCGATTGACGAGGAGCGCGTGATTTGGAGCGCCCGATCGGAAGGGCTCTGGTTACGTCCGATGGGAGACCAGTGCTCATGGCGTCAAACGGGTGAGCCCTACCGACCGTAAGACGAGGGGCTGTGTGGTTTGGGAATGACCAACCAAAAGGGCCCACTCAGCTTCCAATGGGAGCGGCTCCCGGCGACGGATGAGTGGGTCCCATTGGCCGATGGCGGGGAGAAAGGAATTGGAATGCCCGGCCAGGAGAGATCTCGCAGCATCCAATGGGAGACCAAGGTTCCAGGAGACCAATGCTCATGGCATCGGACGGGTAAGCCTCGCTAGCACACAGGTGGAAAGTAAAGCGCAGAGGCTCGACCAGGAGGCTCTTGTGGCGTCCGACGGGAGACCAAGGCTCCAGGAGACCAATGCTCAAGGCCTTAGATGGGTAAGCCTCACCGGATGAGGAAGGAAGCACTGACTGGGAGTCTCTCGCAGCATCAGATGGGAGACCAAGGCTCCAGGAGACCAATGCTTGTGGCATCAGACGGGTAAGCCTCGCCGGACGGAGAAGGATAACAAGATGGAAGCTGACCGGGAGGGCTCTCGCTGCATCCAATGGGAGATCAAGACTCAATGGCCCTCATTTATCAAATTATCATATGCCAGAAAACTGTGCGTACGCTAGTTTCCATGCAAAATTTGGCATTTATCAATATGAGCGTGAGCGGTGGCTACGATCAAATCTTACGTCAGGTCTCAGCTCGTGTATGCACGTTTTTGAGTCAGCGGGAACTTGCGTACAGCATAGTAAATCTGGTGGAGGACTGTTATGAGAACATTTAGATTATTTTCCTGACCAACAATCACACACTAACCGATCAATAACCATTAAACAACACAATTAAAATGTCAAATTAAAATTAGAATAGATGCGTGTCTTCTTTCCAGGGATTTCGCTTTGAATGCGCAAATGGCAACATCAACAGAACATTAGGATTCACACATCATGCACCTGCAATGCAGAGAAAAATATAGCCTACAAGGAATAAAAAAAAAAAAAAATAGGACTACGTGAAATATATTTCACTGAAATAATTAACAGATTAACAAAACAAAAGAGAAAAACTGTGCATCAAGTAGGGCTAGTACAGCCTGCTCGTGTTGTATTCATTTTCTTTAAATATTTATCTTTATTTTATTAAATCCAATTGATTGCGCAGACGCCTCACTCACACACGCAGACGCAACATATGAGTTCTAGCATTGCTAACTTTACATTTTAGCCATTTATCAGCAAACTAAATACAGAGAAAGTTAACACTGCTCAGTTTAAATGGTCCACTATCCATCTGTACCAGTCGGTGCACGCAACACCCAACCAAATACATTTTTGCGCATGTGAAGGATGTTTTGCGTGGATATTGAAACGAGTGAAATAGAAAGCAACAGTAGTTCAGCAAGCAATAAATGTTACATCGCAAATATGGAAACATTTGGATTTTTCCCGAATGAGCCCAATTCAGTTTTGCTTTAAATAAATGCATTTCTGCTTTATAATGAATGCCACTGTAGCCTAATTTGTGTTTCAATTTATAATGTATAGCTACTTATTTTTCGTTCTTGTTCTGAATAAAATAAATGTAAAGAATTTTCTGTGGAGTGGGGTACTAAACTAAACAAGTTTATATATATTAATAATGTTTTTAAGTATTTAGTTTTATTTAGGCCTACCGGTATTTTTTATTTAAATTAATTTTATTGTTTGCAATTACGAGGTTGAGGGGTGTTTTTAGAGTAAGATAAACTTCTTTTTCATGCGATTAATTCCTCTTCATGGCCGGGTTATGTTTCTCTGTGTCGTAAACTATAGGGCAAGGCTTCTAAAATTTGGGGCGTGACATTTAAATGATGACAGTTTTCAGCCGCCACATTTATCAACACCCGTTCATTCATGCGACGGAACTGGCCGCATACGAAAGTTTAATGAATCACACGTGAGCCACTGTGTCGGACGGGTAATCCCCGCCGGACAGGGAAGGAGAAAAGATGGAAACTGACCGGGAGGGCTCTCACAGCATCTGATAGGAGATCAAGACTCGCAGCATCGGACGGATAAGCCTCGCCAGTGGTAGAGTTTTTTTTTTTTTTTTTTTCCCAGAAAACTGAGCTTTAGCGGGAGCAGAGGGGACATCATTGACAAATTTAGTTTTAGAACTGGGCTCCTATGGGAGCGGAGGGGACATCATTGCTGCTGCAGTGGAAAGGGTCAGCCAGACAAACAGCTCCTGCTGGAGCGTGGAGATAACACTGCTGCGGCCATGAAGGAAAGGTTAGCCAAAGATGGAGGAGGAGACAACACTGCTACTGAAGTGAAAGAACGGAGTGGGCTCCTGCGGGAGCAAGCGGGAAGACACTGCTGCAGCAGTGAGGTAGAATATTTTTACTATTTTAGCGGATTGATGGTGTTAATTGAGGTGGATATGGTGAGCTTGTAGGATATAGATCTTAAAAACCTCTGATGGCCAGTGACCAGAGTGTTTGAATATGATGCTGGGAGAGGCCATTTGGGGCAGCTGTGGTTCCTTGCCACTGTCGCCTCTGGCTTGCTTAGTTGGGGATACTTGATATCCAGCAACGCTTTGATCTGCCTTCATTGACACCATTGCATGTGAACTGAACTGAACTGGACGATGACATCACTGTTTCCTCCAGAGCTGCTAAGCTGGACAATGACACCATTTTCTTCCAGAGCTGCGGTACTACGGTAGTATCATGATGCCATTGTATTTTTTTTATTCATTTATTTATTTTTTTAAACTGTAGTATCGTCAGTATGGTAGTACTGTGGGATTACAAATTTAAGAATCTGTTTAAGATCTGCTGATCCTACATCCTGACATAACATCACATGAAATACTATGGTGAAGTACATTGTATTTAGCATTTTAAGGTAAAAAGGATGACTTTCTAGCTCTGCCTTTGTCTCTATGATAATGTGAAGGTATGGGCTATACTGTCAGACTGATTGGATTAGCACCTATGCATTTGAATGACACTGTTATGTTGATTAGATCAGGGCTGGGGAAATGCCGGTAACGGGCTGATTCCTGCACTGCATTTGCATGCTTTGTTTAGATTGTCTCCACCTCTACTCTATGTATCCCTCCCTCTTGAATGTATATAAACTACAATGTACCCTGCCTTAGTGGACTTGGATGACTACAGCGACGCACAGCGCGTTTCTCAATAAAGAGTAACTTCTACTTGAAAGATATCCCAACGTCTCCTGGTCTCTGCTTCGACGAGGAAAAAGTTTCCTACAGTACCGTAAGAAATGTTGTATGTGCGGCCGGTACACTTCGTTTGAACACGCATGCCTGCAAAAACATTACAAGAGACTGCCGTTGCCTGTCTGCTGTGCCCCTGTGTAGTAAATGCTGTGTAGAATTAGCGCCTTTGTGTTTCCCAATGCTTCATTTAATTTTGCAATGAGATAAAGTTGCACTTGCACTTTGTTGTTCGTACTGCATTTTATCAGGAGAAAGGGTCTGAAATTATTTTATATATATATTTTATATATATATTATATTATATATGGGATGCACCGATATGATTTTTTGGGGCCCAATACCGATATTAACGAACAATTATTGGCCTATACCGATATTTGTCAGTTCCTCTCTTATTTGAAATTTTGTCATCAAAATAGATAGTATTTTGATCATGATTTAAATAAGCAAAGTTCAAAAACACCTGCATTAAAATATACTAGCAGGTTTATTGCTGCATCCAGTGTTCGAACTATATAGGATAAATCACTATTCAGGATTTACCCTATTATACTTTATCGACACGAATTGGTAGGTGAAACAACAAACAGCCACCCACATATAGTCTATAAACAAAGCATCAGGCTGTCTTTGAGTTCACATGAACAACGGTTAAAGTTTTCGTCAGGCTACAGAAGAATACCATAATTCCTCCGTTCTATTAGGCCTAAGACATCGAGAGTCACGCAGACCTATAACAACCCAGCCACACAGAATAACATGCCTTATCTTAACATAGAATCAACCACAAACTCCAATGTTTATATTTTTTCTATGAATCTTTAAGTTAACATACTAAACATGAGTGGAATTTGCACCGCAGCGCCCCCACAACTTGATGCTCATGACAAGAATGGTATGTATTTTCTTTATTGAAGTGAATTAGGTTTAAATCGCCGTCATGCATGAATGAATGATATTTTTGCAATTTTACACATAATAATCCACAATGATCACATTACACAAAACTGAAATTGCACGTCAAAATAACACATTGTCAATTTTTGAGACCCCCCAAAATTTCACAAATCACGTTTTCAGGGGAGCCCATGTCTTATTAAGGGGAGCCGAGCTCCCCCTAGCTCCCCCGTAGTTCGCACCCTGGCTGCATCCTCAATTAATTTTTAATGAACATGGATTGGATCCATTTAACATTTAGCAGGCCTACATAAAGACAACAGAACAAAGATACATATGAAATAAACAGTGCTTTTTAGGTAGGTTTAATAGTTTTTAGATACAGAAATAAAGTAAACAAATGTAAAATAGCACTGCATATTCTTCACTGTATAAATTAAATACATATTAATCCCTACTTTATTGTAACAGACTTTATTGTGATGTGATTAATCTTCTAATTTGTTTTTGTATACATTTTAACATTTTTTGTAAGTTTAAATATGTATGAGATCTGCATCTCCTTTACTAAGGCAGGACTCTTATTTTGACAGGTGTTCTAGTGTACAGACTGACAAGGAGAGCACGCAGTTCCCTTTTGAAAGGGAACTCTACACTGCGTTGAGACGCATATGGGGAACGCCTCCACGTGAACTGGTGTCTGAAAACAATATCAACTCACGACAATCCTATTGGCCGGCGACAGCCTATGACGTCATCATAGCACGACCTGGAAGTATATAAGGAGCCAAACAAGAGAGCAGGAGATGGCTGATGAGGATGAAGATGGTGAGCCTCCTGAATCCTCAAAGCCACCCAGCCCCCGCGTATGTACAGCTGTGTGAGATTATGGAACGTGCCTCTGGCAGACTGCAAAAAAAAAAAAAAAAAAAAAACTGCCATTGGAGCAGGTTAAGAAAGAAACCGCTCGCAGATTGTTCGTCGAATGGTTCCTTTTTTGCCATAATCCTCCAGCCACCGTAAGCTTTCCGTTCCTTCTTGATCTTCATACTGAGATTGAGATGGCATGGAAGGACCTGTATTCAGCTTGCATTCATCAACATCAGCAGGTTAATTCGCTGGTGTTGATGGAGTGAGTATGAGTACGCGTCGATGCCTCCTACTGAGGAGATGTAGATTCTATACGCGGCAGCAGGTCAGGTGGTGTTGCTTTACACACAACGTCTGTTTGTAAGCATATCAGTTAGACTTGCTGAAATTGTCTTGGTAGGTCTCTTTATATTTATATTTATAATCAGTTTCCTGTATAGGATGCGGACTAAGGGCCCTGAAGTTCCATTAGGTTGGCTGTAATGATATATTATTAGGGTAGTACTCCCCCCCCAGATAATGAAGCCACCATTAATATGTATTCAGATGTCGGCTTTAACTAAGCCGCACTGTTAGCCACCTTTTGATTAATTAGCTTTTTCCTCTGGTAAATGCTAGAGATTTGAGAGTATTCTCAGAGTTTGCCTCCTCTCAGCTGAGAGTCGTTGGTAGAGGCTGTTGTTTCTTAGCCCCAGGCAGATCTGTACTTATGTGTTGGCCTTATAGGCCCACAGCTATAGCTGGCCTAGGCAAGAACTAGGGTTTAGGCGGTCTGCTAATAGCATTTTACGCCCTTTTTATACTACCCCTGTTATGTGAGTGTAGTTTTCCTAGTTCTGGCCTCCTCTTATCAGAGTTGTCAGGCCAAGGCCCATTGTCCATTCGGTGTATGTGCAAAATAGATAGCAGCTAAGGTAGCAGACTATTGCTAAGTCTCCCTGGTGCTGTTGTCTCAGGCGGCCCTTTTCACTATGTGAATAGAAACTTTGTTGCTGTGGCCCCGCACCCCCAGAACTATCTAGTGGTACTTTGACTTCAGATTTTCCCCTGAACCCCTTGAACTGCTGTGAGGTATTTCTAGACAATGTAGAATTTGCGTCGTGTAGCAGGCCCCTCCGGGGCCTCCGTAATTCTGTGCCTACAGTACGGTTTATCTGTTAGGTTGAGCTCTGTATTCCCCTCATTTAAGGGTTGTCCTGCATAGTACTTAGCTCCCTAAGCTGGTTAGTGGTTGAAGGCCTCTCTGAGGCCTCCCTATTGAGGATCAGCCCCCAGACTAGTAAATGTACTCCCCTTGCTGGGTTCCTTTAGAGTGCATAACCTCCTTAGTGCAAATAATCATGCGCTGAGTAGATCCTAGGATTGAGCAGTGTAACGACTTAGACAAATCAGACACAATTATTTGTTATAGTTAACCAATAATGGTTTAAAAGCTCACTCTGGGGTCTGTCCCCCAACCCCCAAGAAGTTCTCAGTTACAAGTTTTATTGCGCTAAAGAATGTTGGTTGCCACATAGAAGAGCAGAGAAGAGCAGAGACAAAGAGATACACAGAAAACCTGCATCTTTCCCACAGAAAACAGACTTTCTTGCATTCATTTATAGACAGACTGTTCTATAAATTAACATGCATATCCCCAGGAAATGGTATCCATTATTACTGTTTGTTGTACTATACTCAGTATTGTACTCACGTTTTATGATACATTTAAGGTAACCTCAATTATGCCATGTTTAGTGTCTATGGGTTCGTATCGAGAAGATTTTAATGCTTGTGTATGCGATATGTCGATACCTCATGCAACACATCAGTATTACAAGAATCTTTAACAGTTCTTCTTCAAAAACTCCAGTTAATCTTGCTCAGTCGTAAAAGCCCTGACAGGAGGCGTGTTGTCGCCCGGAAATACAACATCTTCATTGGTCAGGTCAACCCTAAGAGGTGTGACTTTGACCAGAGGTTAAAAGCCAGTGCACAACACCCCTCCCTCTCTCCTTCTTGCTTCTTGGACGACTGAAGAGACCCCCTTTTGCTCTGGGCTTCTTCAGGCCAAGGTTTGTGGGCCTGGAAGGACTGTAGGCCTAGGCCTGCAACCCAGCCATGTGCTCATCTATGAGAGAGAGAAAGAACTCTTTCCCCACTAAGAGTCAAATTAACAGCTTAAGTTGTTTCATATTACTTCATCCAACGCAGAAGATACTGACTACAACTTCGGACTGAATGATCAAGGACTCCTCAGCCTGCAAATCCGATGCTCCTCGACCTAAAGGCATCTTGCAAATAACGAACATTTGAACACTAAACAGCGATTTAGTATTAATTTTTAAACTACCTGTGTCAGCAAAGGTGTTTTATTACTGAGGAAACTGATGATTCTTTTACAGATTGTCCTTGACTTTTTCCTATAGCTCCATTTCCGGTCCCACTTCCGGTTCAACTCTGTCATTGCTCATTTTTACCTACGTATGTGTGTGACCTGCGTGTATGTTATGTGTTTCTTAGTTAGTTAATAAAGATTGTGCACAATACATGTTTGGTTCTGACTCCGTCTGCTAATAAATTGCCTCTTAAATGATTTAGATCTTGACTACATGCTGAGTAGTACTGTACAATAAGAATGTTGTTTTTCCATAACATGGAAATGAACATTTCTTAGAATTAATAAACAATTAACACTGAGTGTTCACTGGACGAACAGGTTGACTGATTCACATATTCATAATTAATCATAATTAATAATCATAATGAGTTATGAATAATTAATAATATTTCCCCTTTGAGTTAATTCGCTACAGCAGAGTGTTACTCCCCTCCTTCGTAAGGGTAAAAAGTGCTAAGCTAAGTCCTGCTCTCCGGGATGCACATCTCCACACTCTGGTCTGAGTTGGTTACTGCCTCTTTGCAGTCACTTTTACTGGATATCTTCTCTGAAGAATGTGATTTGAGACTGTGTGATCAGACAGGTTGTTGGCCAAGACTAGGTTTCTGTAAGAGTAGACCAGGTCGGTCTCCCTGGTGGCAATCAGGGTCGAGTACGTTTCCCTGACAAGTGACTGGCTAGGGTTCCCTTGGGCCCCCTGGCCAAATTCCCTTAAAGGTACCCTCTTTTCTTCGGAAAGAAGTTTGGTTCCAGAAGCCTTTGAGCGGCCTTGGTAGGCCTTCTGCGGAAGGCCTCTTTGAGGCTTATAGCTTGGGCTGTTGGCCATAGGGAATGCTGTCACTGACAGCCTATGTATGACCCTTAGAGGGAGTGGTTCTGGCATTTCAGTTGAAGTTCTGACGTTTAGCTAGCCATTTTTGGCCTGCACTCCCCTCAAGCATGGCGCCGTGGGTATATCGTTCCCCATATGCGTTTCAACGCAGTGTAGAGTCCCCTTTCGAAAGGGAACGTCTCAGGTTACGTATGTAACCATGGTTCCCTGAGAACAGGGAACGAGACACTGCATTTCCTAGCCATGCATCGGGGCTGCCTGCTGAACAGTCCCTTCAGACGATAAGGTACTGACTGGTTCTCTAGGCGCTCCTTATATACTTCCGGGTCATGCTATGATGACGTCATAGGCTGTCGCCGGCCAATATAATTGTCGTGAGTTGATATTGTTTTCAGACACCGGTTCACGCGGAGGCGTTCCCCATATGCGTTTCAACGCAGTGTCTCATTCCCTGTTCTCTGGTTACATAAGTAACCTGAGACGTTCTTCAGAGTTATTTTGCAGATTTAAAGTTTGTCCGTTTATCAAGCATCCCCCGAAAAGGCATAAGATCTGTATGTATTTGTTAACTGTTAGTTGTAATAAGTGTTTTGAGTAATTTGCTGTATGTTGATGATAATGCAACGGTGAGAGAGAGAGTTTAATGCGCATTTCTTGTGCTCTGTAATGTTTAGCTTTTGTGGTGATTTGTTTGGAGTGAAAACGGACAGAAATAAACTTTATAAAACATCAGTAAAGGTTTGGTCATCATTCGGATGGGGTCCACTACACTTATGAAAGTTACAAGTTATTTACTTAAGAATAGTGTGCGATCTTTTGTTATTTGATTAACATTAAAGCACAGACAGCAGCGCTAGGATTAGCAACAGTCATTATACAGCTCAGTGCCTTCACACAGTTAATTTATAAACCATCGGTTTGTTATATCGGCCTTTTTCCTGCTAAAGCTGATATGCCTATGGTTGTAAATTGAGCAGAAATCCGCTGATAAATATCGGCGGCCGGTGCATCGGTGCATCCCTAATATATATATATATATATATATTTTTTTTTAAATAGCAGCTCAAGCATCACTTAATCAACATCATAATATCTTTATACAAGAATGAATTCTCACAGTTTTTCAGTTGCTCATTTGACCACTTATGGAATAGGTGTAATAGTTTGTTTCTAGAAACATCTTTGCTAAGACGATTCAGACAAATGCAATTCCATTCATCAGCGGCTTTTCACTCGGTTCTTATCAATCATATCAATTGTGATTTTAACATTATAATTGTATTATATGTTTTAATATACATACTGCTCTCCAGTCAGGGTTGGAAATTTCATGCCGGCAAAAATGCTCCTGACAGTCCGTGACACGAGAGAGAGAGTTGTTTTTGTTTCGTTTCTAAATTAATCTGTTTTTGTACAAATCGGGCAAGTCACTGACTCACTACGCTATTCATAAAAAACATTTGCTTCGTTCCTGAATGAATCAGCTTTTTTGAACGAATCGGTTGAAGGATTCAGTGACTTAATCATTAATACTTGCTGCCACCTACTGGCAACTTTAGTCTCCCCTCTAAAAGTAGGCCTATTCTATTTTTTTTTTTTTTTTTTTTTTTTTCCAACATTTATATTTTTATATTCAGATTTTTATATTTAAAACATTAATCTCATAACTATGGAAGCCCGTTTCCGCTACAATTGAGTAAAAAAATATAATTCTGTAAGTCATAATAATGAGAAACTTTCTCATAATTATGACTTAGTATCTCATTATATTGAGAAAGTTTCTCATAATAATGACTTAGTATCTCATAATAATGAGAAACTTTCTTATAATAATGACTTAGTTTCTCATAATAACGAGAAGCTTTCTCGTAATTATGACTTAGTTTCTCATAATAACGAGAAACTTTCTCGTAATTATGACTTAGTTTCTCATAATAATGAGAAACTTACACGCATGCGCAAAGCAGCGGAGCAATGACACGCTAGCGACATCCGCTGGTCAAATGCGATAACTCAGCAACCATGGCACGTTCTGCAAAAGTGTAATCTATAATATCATTAAATAAAAAACATTATTGATAAATTATCAGTAGCCTATGAGACGGGATATAGTCGTTTATTCATTTGTAACATTCATTTGTATTTTTGTGTATGAACAAGCAGAAACACAGAGTGGTGATCCATGGATTTCAAACAGATAGAGGAATGATAAGACAGCACACACCTTACATATCCAAGTCTGTTAAAGAACGCTTCACCTGGAAAGCTGTCTTTTGCATACATTCTAATGAGTCATAAACATCTTAAAAGGTGTTTTCTGTAGGAATATCACTGGAATGAAGGTTTATGACTGGGCAAGTGCTTTAGGACCCGGTTTATATTAGAAAAGCTTTCCAGCGCCTTGTCTAGGCAAACCTGCACATCAAATAGCCTAGACTCATCTGCGAAATACGTGTTAACGTTAACACATAAACCCACACATTTTATGAAGACGTTGCATTTAAACGCGCCACGCCCTTCTGCTCCGCTGCTCTGCGCATGCGTAGAAGTTTCTCATTATTATGAGAAAGTTTCTCGTTATTATGAGAAACTTACTTCAACGAAAACAACTGTTTTGCATAACGTGCCATGTTTGCTGTTCTCGCATTTACGAGACTTTGACCAGCGGATGTCCCTAGCGTGCCACGCCCTTCTGCTCCGCTGCTCTGCACATGCGTAGAAGTTTCTCATTATTATGAGAAAGTTTCTCGTTATTATGAGAAACTAAGTCATTATTACGAGAAAGTTTCTCATTATTATGAGATACTAAGTCTTAATTATGAGAACGTTTCTCATTATTACAAGAAAGTTTCTCGTTATTATGAGAAACTAAGTCATTATTACGAGAGTTTCTCGTTATTATGAGAAACTAAGTCATTATTACGAGAAACTTTCTCATTATTATGAGATACTAAGTCATTATTACGAGAAACTTTCTCAATATAATGAGATACTAAGTCATAATTATGAGAAAGTTTCTCATTATTATGACTTACAGAATTATATTTTTTTACTCAATTGTGGCGGAAACGGGCTTCCATACATAACATTATTTATGCAATTGATATTGAAGTGCAAATGCATAAATGCTATGTCGCTTCATGCAGCTTCTGTGCTACTGTTCATTGCTGAATTTTGCAGAGGTGTAAAGTATTTAAGTAAATGTAATTAGTTACTGTACTTAAGTATCTTTTTGGCTACTTTGTAGTTGTACTGAATATCAAAGATATTAGCAACTTTTACTGTTTACTTGACTACATTTTTGAGCAAGTAAATGTACTTTTTACTCCAGTACATTTATGATGTGCAATACAATTACACATTACATTTTGCATGGCACCTAACATTTTCTGCAGCAGTTTGTTTCTGATATAAAGAAGCAATATCGCCATCTAGGGGCATTGAAGGTACTATATCTTGTGCGTTTTGCCTTTACTCACTCAAACTTGTTAGCAAGGGTACTTTACGTGAATGCGACTACATTAGCAGGTAGTTTCTGAATCGCAGATGTTTGATTTAGGATGTGAGGTCATGAATGCAGCCAGTAATGAGGCCGAAACCAGCACATCTAGTGCAAGTAGACATTGACTATTTAATTTTACTTAACATTGTTTTATTTATCTGCTATATTGATGAGACCGTTTTGATGGATATTGATTTACTTATGGCCTTTTTGTGCACTTGAGCTTAACTGAGACTTGAGAGTTTGTAGATGTTTAAAAGGTTGTTCTATCGACCTTGATTTATTGCAGTATTGAGGTATTCAAAATAAACATGATTTCTCATCTTACAAATCAACTGTTTCTTATTTTCACTGACATGTCTCAGGTGTTGAGGACTAGTGCATCTTTGAGCCTACATTCAGTATGAGTAAAATACTTAAGTACTGTTAAAATCAGATACTTTAAGACTTTTACTCAAGTCGTATTGGAATTGGTTACTTGTAACTTGTAATGGAGTCATTTTCGATGTAAGGTATCTGTACTTTTACTCAAGTATGGTTTTTAGGTACTCTTTACACCTCTGGAATTTTGTTTACAATGATTCATTAGATTGGTCACAAAAGCCTGTTATTCATTTTCATTAATGAAGTATTCAGAGAAATCTCTGGTCTGTTTTCATGTATTTATGAAAGTTTGGTTCATTTTGTATACTGCATGGTATGTAGTAGTACTTCAGCTGGTATAGTATCGTAAGACATTTTTATGGTACTGTGACAACCCTACCTCATATATATTGGTATTAGATCATTTGTTAATAGCATTTAATAGCTTGTTGAGGGTCTGCTGCAGCGGCCTTACGCTGGAGGAAGGCCCATTCCTTTGCGGGAAGAGCTTGGCGTTCGAGGGGTTTAATTGTTTATTTCTTTATGGCCAGAAGGATTTCAATGGGCCGGAGATGAGAAAGACGGGGAAAGAGATTGTGGATGTTTTGCTCGTGGTAGGCCTTTGGAAACATGTGACTTGATTTCTTATTTGATTGTAATAGTGAATGAAATGTAAACGTCATATTCTAGTCAAAATGCTGCTTTTTACTTTGTAAACATGTTAACCTGTGACTTGCGTTCACAAGCTGATATCTTATTTGATTATAACAGCATATAAAATTTAAACTTTATTCTGTAGTCGAAAAAGCTGCATATAAATCCTACTTTGCAAACGTGTTACCTTGTGACTTGATTGTCACAAAGCCAACATCAGTGAAAGAACTGCAACTGCTAAAAATTTAATCTCAGACACCACTGCTAAAATTTGAAAAAGATGGTGTTATGATCATAAAACATGGACAGTTGGAGCACCAAAATAAACTTTATCATCTACCCTGGTTAGCTTAATCACCTGAATTGAATATTACTGAAGTACTGTGGGCAAATTTTGGAGAGAACTGTGAGAAGTCGTGGTTCTATCTCTCTATTAGTATTACTGGATCTTAGTGCTGCATTTGACACTATCGATCACATAGATAGATTGATAAAGAAGAAATAAATTATCCAATAACGCTACACATAAAACAGATTATTATTATTTTTTAATTAAAAAAAAAATAACAACAGGCAGCATACCAATGTTCAACACCCCCAATTTTGAAACCAAATCTACGCCTGCTCTGTTAAGTCTTGATACCAATCTTTCATTTGAAAGCCATGTTTCTAGCATCTGTAAAACCGCATTCTTCCATCTTAAAAATAAATCTAAACTATGACATATGCTCTCAGTGACAAATGCAGAACAGTTAGTTCATGCGTTCATGACCTCAAGGCTAGATTACTGTAACGCTCTACTGGGTGGTTGCCCTGCTCGCTTGATAAATAAACTACAGCTCGTACAAAATGCAGCAGCTAGAGTTCTTACTAGAACTAGGAAGTATGACCATATTATCCCAGTTCTGTCAACCCTGCATTGGCTTCCTGTTAAACATCGTATAGATTTTAAAATCTTGCTAATTACTTACAAAGCACTAAATGGTTTAGCTCCCCAGTACCTGAGCGAGCTCTTAATGCATTATAGTGAGATGTCAGCAGAGATTGAGTCAACTAGATCATCCACAGTGAAGGCCTCATCAACACGACAGCCAGTGGCACAGTTCCTCAACAAACCGTCCATACCGGCGCAATGAATACGATCCTCAGCTGGATGGAACTGGAATAAATACTTTGACTGTTGCGATCCCATCGGACTTATAAATCAGGCAGCTATCATAAAGCACTGTTCGCTGTTGGCCAGAGGAGAACTGGCCCCCCGACTGAGCCTGGTTTCTCCCAAGGTTTTTTTCTCCATTTTAACACCTGTTTGCCACCTGTTTGCCACCTTATGTCACCTGTTGGAGTTTAGGTTCCTTGCTGCTGGCTTGCTACATAAGTTGCTACACAGTTCCAAGCCTTTGGCTTGCTTAGTTGGTGACACTTGACATTTGATATTCAACAGTGTTTTGATCTGCCTGCATTGACACCATTGTATGCTAACTGAACTGAGCTGGATGATGACATCACTGTTTACTCCAGTGCTGATATAGATAGATAAATTAACTAAATTAATAACTATTGATTCTCACATTGGAATGAATCAATACTGAATTTACTTAAGACGGATAATGACACCATTTTTTTTAAGAGCTGCTGTGCAGCCAAAATTATAGACCAGTTATCACTGTAAAGCTGCTTTGACACAATCTGCATTGTTAAAAGCGCTATATAAATAAAGGTGACTTGACTTGACTTGACTTAGAAGTAGATTCCCTCCTTCAACATCTCTGAACCAACTGGCAGATGTTCAGATAGACAAGATTAAACTGGAAACTGTTCAAAAGTTGTATTAATCTACTCTAAAAAGGATGGAAGCTGTATTAAAGGCAAATTTTGGTAAAACAACTTAATAAAGAAATATTGCCTATTTCCCAGGTGTTCACATTATTTTGTCCAACCCCTGTAGATTTACTGTAGGCTATGGTGCATCATATGCAATAACTGTTTAGCTGCATTAATGGGTTTCGTTACTTTCCACAGTGTGCAATTTTTCTGTATGATCAGACCACATGATCATTTAGCCTACTCTCATTAAATGGTTTACATAATACAGTATATTAACAAGCAGTATTTTGATGGGAAATAACATTCAGATTTTATATACTGTTAAAATCAAATGAGACAGCTAAAGCAATATTTATATGCAGCGTTTTGACTGGAAAATAATGTTAATTTATTGCAAGAGTACAACTAGATTTTGGCTACAAAACACAGAGGTCACAAGGTAACATAGGCACATTCAAAGGATCAAAGACTGAAGCTATATAAAGTCACACAGTGTAAAAAGGATATTGTGTACAAAGATCCAAAAATCTGTTGTTGCCTTTGAGTAGCTCAACATGATTGCGACCGTTGCATAACAATATGGAACATTTTGCACGGGTTCAAATTCTGCTGATGCTGTGAATATATATATATATATATATTTTTTTTTTTTTTTTTCTTATTTTATTTTCATATGATCATTTAACCTACATATTGACTGCTTTGCAAATATATTAACAAGCAGAAAATAATGTTTATATTTCATATTTTTAGAATTAATCCGCTAGTGAATGCAAGCCACAAGTTAACACGTTTACAAAAGTAATAGTCAGCATTTCGACTAGAATATTACTTTTACATTTCATTCACTATTACAATCAAATAAGAAATCAAGTCACATGTTAACAAGCCACATTTCCTTGTTTTAACCAGCTGTGTAATGTCACGCAGAGAATAAAGTCCTGACTTCAATTGAAAAATCTGTGGTTGAGCTAGTGCAGTCAGATAGCTCAGTGCGTTCATCATTGTCGTCTCAGGGCAAGTATGTATTGCTGCAGCCTGGAGATCTCCAACTGGGAGGGTCTCACCTCCAAGTGGGAGGGGTGTACGCCACTAGTGGGCTGGACATCAAAATTGGGCAGCGCTTATGCGGAAATCCCCATGTGCGACGCAGGAAGAATTAAAAAAATAAATAAATAAATTAAAAAAAACCCACCAATTAAATGGTATTTTCATTGCATATTACATTTTAAAAAATAATTTATTATAGCTTTGTCATTATTGTGTATGTCCAGTGCCAATCAATTTCAAAGTTGTGATACTTTGCCATATGGTGATGTTGTATTAAAACCATTACGTGTATAAATAAATGCCGTGGAGCTCGCCTCATCTGCCTTTCCCAGCATAACCTGGTGGACACACAGTAACCACATTAAGCACTTGGGTGTGCTTCTGTACTTCTGCCACTACAGTGATAGCTGACCAAAAAAAAAAAAATTAAAATTGTCTGTTCATTTACTTCACACATCCCATCCCAGATGTGTATGACTTTATTCCAACAGTTGAACACATACAAAGATTTTAGAAATACCTCAGAAAGAATATTCCATACCATGCAAGTGAATGGTGACCAGAAATGTTGTTTACCTGAACGGTGACCATTTTCTTCTAGAAATCTTTTTTTTGCATTCTGAAGGCGGCATACACTTTTGGGCAAAATTTTATTTTTTTAATTTTTTTAGCTTCTAATGGTCTTAACCAAAAATCACTGGTCAGGAAATTAGCAAGAATTGCACAAATATATAAAGTAACTTTGTAAGCGATAGCTTTTCCTTTTATTTTATTTAAATTAGGGATGTGAGATTGTCAGGGCATGGAAGAATCCATTTTTGTCCCGTATTTTTTTCTACATCAGCATGTAATTTATGCAGATGTTGAGGGGTTGCGTGAGCTTAGATACGTTGAATGCTCTGGTCCTGCCCGTATATGGCAGGACATACACGACAGTAGATTACGCGCTGTGCTCCCCCCTTCCACCCCCCAACTCCCCTCACTCTTCATATCAGGCCTGAGGCTGGGTCGATGATGAGTTTGTTCCATCATTAGGAACCCTTCTGTTGGTCCGGCACCGGGCTTGGTAGTGAGTGCATCCTTTCAGTCTGCATGAGTATGGCAGACCTCATTTACATTAAGTCCTCCGCTCTTTGTAGTCACAGGTTGAGCTTTGTAGGTTGCCTCTCTTTCGTGAGAACTGTTATAATTCTAGTGACCTCAGCTCCCTATAGAAAGGAATAAAATGGGGACATTTATTCATCACAGGTGCTTTTACATCAGACCTGAGGCTGGACCGATGATATTTTTTTCCATTATTTGGAATGCTTCTGTGGTCCGGCACAGAGCTTGTTAGTGAGCGCATCCTTTCAGACTGCAGAGTATGGCACTTTTACATGTAGGCTGCTGCTCTTTAAGGTCTCAGGTTGAGCTTTTAGGTTACCTCTCCCTTCGTGAGAGCTGTTATAAATTCAGTGACCTCAGCTCCCTGTAGAAAGGAATAAATATGATATTTCAGGTGTTCGGGCCTTCTGGGCCGCCCTGCTAATCCTTCTGGTTGAGTGAGTTGGCTTCCTTTCATTGAAAAGTCATTTTGCTGAAGCCACCGTTCTGCTGAGCTCCAGGTAATATCACAATTTGAGGTGTATGGCCTTTGTTAGGCCCCCTTGATGCCTTCCCTATGTCGAGTGAAGTGGCTTCCTCTCGCTGAGAGAGTAAAAGGCGATATGCTGAAGCATCCACTCCCCTGAGCTCCAGATAGATAATGACTGTAGGTGTCGGCCCTCTCTGGCCCGCCTTGACTTTACCCTGTGGTGAGTGAGCTGGCTTCCTCTCGTTTGAGAGTCTCTATTTGAAGCCACCACTCCATTGAGCTCCAGGTGGTGAGTTCACCTGTGTGTTGTGAGCCAGCCACCTTTCTTTAGAGTTGTTAGGCTGAAGTCTCCACTCCATTGAGCTCCAGGATGATCATGAATGCGTGTGTGTCGGCCCTTCTTTTTGGGCCACCCCGATATCCAGCCTAGGCTAGTATTTTAGGAATATGTCTTTAGACAGAGGCAGTTCTGCTGTAGTTTTTCCACCTCCTAGCATGCTGTAGCTCGGAGTAGGCTACTCCTAGGAGAGCCTCTCCAGCTTAGGACTGGAAGCCAGTGATCCTAGTACACCTCCTCTCATTGTGAGAGTCATCCCCGGCTGGGGCCCGCCTTCTGCATTAGGCTATTAATGCGAGTAGCAGGCTTTATGGCCTCCTAAATTTACTTAGGTTGAGCTGAGACTCCTCTTGGTATTAGAGTAGAAGCGATATGCTGAGCTTCAGTTCCCTAGTGGTGTTAGGCACTGACAGATAGCCAGGTGTTGTAGGTCTTCGTAAAAAAGCCTCCCTGTGGTTATCCTTGAGCGTTGTTAGACTTCCTCTTGTTTAAAGAGTGGAAAGCATGCTGAAGTCTCCGCTCTCTAGAGCTTTATTTAGTTCAAGCTTAGAGCAATCTCTCCGCCAAAAGCTCCTTGATTATTATCAAGTCGCTAGAGTAGTAGGCCCTATCTGGGGCCTCCTTGTAAGCTCGGTCGCATAGAATTACATAGAATCCACTTGTTTTAAGGGTAGAAAGTGATATGCTGAGTACACGACTTGTGATGGCAATGCAAATGAGTATTCCAAGCCTGTAAATCCTCTAGTGGCTCTTTCTGCTGGAGTTTCACCAAGTAGCTGGCCCTCCTTGGGTCTCCTTGAGAGCGATCCTCCGGGTTGAGCTAGGTTCCTGAGTGTACTAGTTCCCTAGAGTTGAGCAGACAGTTATCAGATAGCCCAGGCTCCACTGGAGCCTCCCTGATACTAGCCTTAGAATTCTAGATCTGCTACCTAGTAGTTGGCCCTCGAGCGGGTTACCTTGAAGGCGATCCTTTGGGTTGAGTAGGTCCTTAGCACTTCCAACTAAGTTAGTATCCTGACTCCCTAGAGTTATATCAAAGTGTAGGCTCTTCAGGAGCCTTCCTGGTATTTGCGTTGAGCTTGATCAATACTTGTCTCGGTTGAGTATATTTGGTACTCTCCTTGCATTGAGGGTCGTTCTTTAGAGTACAGAGCTCCCGAGGTCTGGTCGGAAAGTCGAAAGTCTCTTGTGAGACCTCCCTGGTAGATCAGTATTTTAGGCTGTATGTACTCCCCTTCTCTTGTGTGGGTCGTCATATAGAGGACCTTGCCCCTTGAGTTGGTCTTAGAGGTTTAAAAGATTCTTTTTAGTAAGAACTCCCTTGGTAGATCAGCCCCTGTTGGAGCTGGAGGTATGCCTCTCATTAGGAACCCTATGTAGAGTACTCAGCCTCTAGAGTGCCTTGTTTAGGAAGTGCTCTGTAGATCCTAGGTTGAGCAGAGAAACTCTGCTTGATTGCAAGGGTTCAAAAGCACTATGTTGAGTCCTGCTTCCCGGGATGCCCGTCTCTACGATCCGGTCTGAGTTGGTTACTACCGGTTTGCATTCCCTCTTTCTGGACACCTCCTCTGGAGGCAAGTGCTTTAGAGACTCTGTTTAAGTAACAGACAGGTTGCTGGCCAGACTAGGTTACTACTAAGTAGGACCAGGTCAGCCTCCCTGGTGGAATTAGGGGTAGACTTGCTCCCCTGAGAAGTGACTGGCCGGGGCTCCTTTCGGCTCCCTGGCCACATTCCCTTATAGGGACCCCTTCTGTTTGAAGTTGTTGGTTCCAAGCCTTTGAGCGGCCTTGGTAGGCCTCTAGATATTTCTGGGGGCCTCTTTGAGGCTTATAGCTTGGGTGTTGGCCATAGGGAATGCTGTCACTGACAGCCTATTTGACCCGTAGGAGGAGTAATTTTGGCATTTCTGTTGAAATTGTCCATCTTATTTTTGTCACAGCCATTCTTTGGCATGCACTCCCCACAGCATGGCGGCGTGGGCATTTCGTTCCCCATAGCGTGTTAAGACGCAGTGCGAGTTCCCTTTCAAAAGGGAACATCTCAGGTAACGCATGTAACCATAGTTCCCCGAGAACAGCGCACGAGACACTGCGTCTCCCTGCTATGCCTTGGGGCCACCTGCTGAACAGTCCCTTCAGACGATAAGTGGATGACAGGTTCTCTAGGCGCCTCTTATGTGCATTCAGGTCACACTAGTAGTGACTTCATAGGCTGTTGCCGGCCAATACGATTGTCGTGATTCGATAGCGTTTCAGACACCGGTTCCCACGGAGGCGTTCCCCATAGCGTGTTAAGACGCAGTGTCTCGTTCCCTGTTCTCAGGGAACCATGGTTATGTGTGTAAACTGAGACATTTATTCACCACCAATTTACACAAAACATACCAGATGTGCAGCTTTTGTAATCGATGTGGTATTTCAAACAAGTGGAGGAGTACATTTTTCAGAACAACCAAAAAAATAAAAGCATAGATTTTTTTTTGACTGTTAGAAGTATTAAACTGAAGTATTATTTGTGTTTTGGTAATTATACCAAATGTTTCAACTACATTAGATTATGTGGAAAGAAAACATGGATAACCATAATAAAAACATAAAAGAATTTGAAAGCATTTGAAAGAATGACAAGTTTTGCTACAATTAAGCATAATTTAGAGTTTTGTACTAAGACATTTGAAAATTTACTAAAGCTATTTACAAAACGTTTAAGAAATACATTTGCAATTTAAGTATCAGTGCAGTCCTAAATCATTAAATAAATAAACAAACAAATAAACATAGCCACAATACTTGGTCTTATGGTCTTCAGTATCCATAACCTGGAGAGAAGATAACATTAATAAAAAAAAAATTAAATATATATATATATATATATATATATATATTTAATCAGTGTATTATTTCATTTGCAATAACAATGTGGATATTTATAAAGATCCGTTTTGCCATTAACTTTTAAATACATCATTATGCATTAATATGAAGAGAGTTCTCAGCATGGAAGACCCACAACAGCAGATCAACGTGCTACTGCATTCTTCTCTGATACAGTAGGAAATGAAATGAAATGAAGGATTGAGAATGAGGATGAGGAAATGAGGATTTTAACTGTGACAAAATGATTGACAGGCCAGTTTACGGTGACAGGATGCAACAGAGAGCAACCAAAGCTTGTCTACTGTTTTGCTACACACTCAAAAGTACAGTATGTACTTTTTCTTCTCAAAAAGAGTACATACTTTTAGGGCGTAGTATAAGTAGGCAAATTGGGATGCAGCATATGTCTCATCTAACACACCTGATTCAACTCATCAGCTCATTAATAGAGACTGCAAGATGTGTCAGATAAGGGAGACATACAAAATGTGCAGTGCTGGGGGTCCTTCAGAACAGGTTTGGGAACCACTGGGCTAGAGAATGAGATGAAGGCCATCATACTAATATTGTCCAACAGAGGAAACCACAGGATAACAAATCTTTTTAGATCTCAAAGTTTACAATCTGTGTAAAATTGTTCTCTAGTTTGACTTATAGAAAAAAAAAAAAAAAAAAAAAAAAACATAGAAATTCATAGTTTCATAAAGTTTAATATAATCAGTTTGAAAAGAAATCTGTGATTATGGAAGTAAATTAATGCCATTTGTTTTTGAAACAAAATAGCTTGTTGAATTGCACTAATCAGAAAAAAAAAAAAAAAAAAAAAACGTGCTTGCATTTTAATGCATTGCATTTTTAGGGCTTACATTTTTATGGGCTGAAATTCAACATGGTCGTATATTTAAGCAGTGAACATTTCAATTCAAAACATTTCACACACATTTTCATTATTAAAAATTAAATAATTCATATTCACTTCCAAAATATTCATTCTATTTAAAAATACAACCTATAATATTCGACTGGCAATTTTCAGTCCATTTTATTTTGCTTTACAAATTCGCTTCCACAAATTCAGTGGTACAAAGTCAGCAGAAAATTCAACATTTCACATCCAGGAACTGCAGGAAAAGCAGTAGTGTGCCAATGCATATATCCATCTGCTGTTAGTCATCCTCACCAGCAGGTGCCGCAAGCGCATGTTGACGAAGGCCAAAGCAACAGTTAGAAATAGGTCATTCAGTCACAAAAATGGATTTGCAGAAATGGAGCAAGCTTTAAGTGTATGTGTTATGATTATCAGGGGCAGCATATATACGGAAAAGCTGATAATGACACAAAAGCTGCATTTATGTTTAATTCAGTGTCTTTACGGTTACTGTCCTGGTGTAGGCTACATGTAAGAAGCTTTCTCTCCAGTGAATGAGATTATAATGTTATTCCCCAATGCTGATGTATATTTACACACATATATTTCTCTCTGTTGTTTAGTTTCCTTAACTTTATGTTGTGGCACTGTGTTGTAATACTAGGGTTTCCCTCATACGTCATAGGATTCCCCTGCCGTTGGGACATATAAAACACTTAACATAGCTTAATGGACTAGTACAGTGATATAAAAGACCAAACTTGCACCTTATTGGTGATGTAGGTTATACTATATAGGCTCCAGGCAAGCAGATACTGGCATAAAGTTGGTTTGCCGTTGGACGTTTGATATTCACAAATTTAGGGACCATCTCTAATACAACATTGGTATTCATGTTTCTAACTTAAATAGCATTTAAAGAGAATGACTTACAGTCACAAAACCAAATGTATAGTGTTCATCTAGGTCTCAGGTCAAACAGTGATGCACCCATTTACTCTCTTCTCACACACACATGATGATACATTTGAACTGTATAACATTTTTTAATTAATTGTAGCCTGCTTCCCTGCTCACCAAGTCTACAACCGCTTGTCCACCTTTTTCCTTTGCAACATTCCCTGGTATCTAATGTAATGTAAACCAACTCTAAACCAAACATAATTTTATTTAACTTGGGTTCAATTGCTATTGCATAAAGCATACCTGATAGGGCACAACCTTGTCTGATCCCCCTCTGTATTTTAAAAGGGGTACTTACACTACCATTGACTTTCAGTACACTTTCAATATCCTCATAGAGCACTTTAGTCATAGCAATGAAATCAGGTGGAAAACCAAAAACTTAAAACGTATACAGTAAAAAATGATTGTTCACACAAACGTCTTTTCTTGGTCTCTTTCTCCAATAGGGTCTAGAAGCAGACTTGCACTTGCACTCTCAGACTTGCACTCTCAATTCAGAGGCTGCATCCTTTGAAGGCCGCATTTGAAGGCCGACTGCATCATAGCGGCGTGACGAAGGCTGTCTCAATTCGAAGGCTCCTTCAAATGTAGCCTCCAAATGTGTCCTTCGTTTCCCGTACAATGAAGGATTAATCCTTTGCGGCCTTGCCTTCCCCAAAAGGTCTGCCAGTGACGACAGGATTTTTTTGAGAGAACTTGCCGAATTACAATTTTAAATCTAAGTATTGGGTTTCGAAAAAAACCTTTAACCCTCTGGGGTCTGAGGGGGTTTTGAGGTGCTAGAGAAGTTTTGACATGACCTGACATTTGTGTTTTTTTCAGTTCCTTTTAAACACATTAATGGCTAAAGTCTCATTACACTGTATTCAACTTGGCTGCCATAATATATGAGTAACATGTATGTACGTTTGTATTTTTGAGAAAATAACATTTATGCGTTATTGAAAAATAAAAAAAAATGTAAGTCAATGAAATAAGGCCACAAAACAAATACTAAATATGTGTCCACAAGACTTTTGACTAATGGATCTTGTAGACTAGAGTTTCTGCTTCAAAATTATATGAAAATCATCCTGCCTACTCATTAATAAGCCGCATAATAAGCCTTTCAGTCAGGTATGTGAGAGGGAACTAAACAATGTGAGGACAAAGTAGCTTATTTTGTAGTTTATTTAGAATGTAGTTAACAATATAAATGAGAGTCAAAGGCCCATTTTGAGTACACAGTTATACCTGGAAATAAGTCCTTTTCAAAGATATAAGTGAACATCACATACCTGGCATTTACAAGATGTTTGGTGTTTCTATGAAAGAAAAAAAAACCTTTCCTGCTTCCAGTCAGTGATCTCACTGTCATATTCATGCAGTCCAATGTGGGCCAATATCTGGTCACTATGATTCTTAAATCTGTGATATAAAAGAAAAAAAAATGTCTCAGGTTACAACTGTAACCCTAGTTCCCTGAGAAGGGAATGAGACGCTGCATCAATGACGCTTTGGGAACGTCTTTGTGTGATTGTGTCTGATGCACGTGTCAACTAGTGCAATGGCAAGAGTAAACGTCTATGGGCAGGGTGACATCATGACCAGGAAAGGATAAAAGCACATCCGGAAAGACCGGCTTTAGCTTCAATTAGCCGAAGCAAGTTGATCACAGGGATGCAGGAAGTATGGCAAAGCGACGCAGCATCTCGTTCCCTTCTCAGA